>NC_086448.1:51385619-51749786 GCF_028390025.1 Pseudophryne corroboree
AAGAGAGACATTATGCTTCAGCTTCATCGTGTGTTCTCCGGAATGACGTACAATGGTTTAGTATTCTATATCACAGAGCTCTGCAGAATATGGAAAACGTACATTCAGCCACTGTGTCTACACACTGATTTAGCCAAGTCCAGGAAGCGTTTTAATAGGTATGGAAATCATTTGTCTTTCAATAGTTCTACCTTGGTCCTTAGCAACTGCGTTACAAACAATCCTGCTGCCCACTTGTACTCATGAGACAAAGAAGGAATTGCTTCAGAACCTCTAACATTCAGTAGGAGCATCACGGTCATTCTCCACCTTATAATGGTGCCCAGCTGGGAAACCTCAATTAATGCATCAATCCAGATCCGTAACAGGGCAGAAGTGTGCCCAGTGCCGCCCCACCCCCCTTGAGCGCATGCAAGACATCATGAAGTTGAGCTGACAAGACGGGTCCATCAGCACCGGGAAGTACGGCACTGCCAGGAGCTTCACTAGGATGCTCTGGGCGGCTATACAGGCTGCAGGGTGTGTGCCAAAGCACTACAAACACCCTGCTAGCCAGATTTAGGGGCAGGACAGTGCTCGCCCTAGGCGACGGCACCGCTCTTACACTCCTTGTTGCGGCCCTACACCAACCCTATACTATGGAAAGCATTAGGAAGCCCAGAGATGTTGCACGCAAGTCACAATGCGCATGGATGCTACACATTTCAACATACTGCGCATGCACCATAGGAAGCAATCAGATTCTGCGCGTTTTCCGGATCAGGTATCCGCAACGGACGAAGATCGCTAGCACATGTTGATCGATCCGGTTGCCCATCGACGACAATGTTATCCATGAAATGGGCGTTTATGGGCGGTAACTGAGCGGAACTCTTCCACCTCGTGGGTGTGTCATGGGCGTGTCACCCATCTTTAGTGCTCACACTGTGCGGATGGAGATAGGACGTCTCTTTTACTCCCGGCGGGATTGGGCTGCCACATGCATTCACACGCACTGCCGCCGAAGACGGGGGTGGGCACTAATTATCCAGGTCCATCAAGCCCTGGTCTCCAATCACGTAGTGAGCAGACACCTGCGGCCGGTGGGTGACTCACAATCAGCCCCTTAATGTGTTTCATTCAAACTCATTAAAAAAAACTAAACAAAGAAAGCAAAAAAAATAATAAAAGTTTTAAGTGCAGATTTTATTATGAAACCCAGCTTTTTCCTTGTTTGGACAGGTGGTTTCATGCGGAAGCAAGTACCACAAAGTATGTCTTGGTCCTCGTAAAAGAAAAAAATAGACACATTTTCATTTTGTTAACTTTCTTGCAATTTCTGTTAAAAAAAAAAGCACTTTCGGCCATTTTGGGTAGATTGGTTTTGCAGTGTGAGGAGAAATAAATGAAATAGTGCTATTTTCTGTAGATTCAAATGGGTCTATTTATGAAGCAGTGAAAAGAGTGGAGAAGTGAGCCAATGGAGAAGTTGCCCATGACAACCAATCAGTGTTGAGGTAACATTTATAAAGCGCATTCTATAAATTTATACATAGCAGCTGATTGGTTGCCATGGGCAACTTCTCCACTGGCTCACTTCTCCACACTTTTCACTGCTTCATGAATATACTGTACCTGAAAAATTGTGTGCCCATCGGAGCCACCTTTAAAAAAATGATTGGGGGTACCCCCATAAGACTGAAAATTAGCATGCATAAACAACAAGTCATTGTTTATTTCTGCAAAAGGGATGTAGTCACTTTGTAGGGATGGCTTGCGCAGTTGTCACATGTCTAAACAAATGGGCGTGTTTTTCACCTCTGCCACTAATCAGGCGCAGCCATCATTGTCAACTTCACAGTCATCACTATCAACTTCACAGTCATTCCTATCAAGTTTCACTTACACCATGCTCACAACTGATGCAACTCAGACCCCTCCGGGAGGCGGAGATGGATGCTTTTCAGCAGCCTTGTTTGTCTTGTTAGACTACACACCCCGGACGTGCCACTATTGTACATTCATTGCAGCTGGCCGCCCACTGCAGTCACATTCACGCCCACTTCCTGCGATTGCACACTGCTTACAGCCCCGGTCTCAGCCCCCATGCCAATCTCGAGTCTTCTTAACCCGGAAAAAAAGACAAAAATTCCGAAAAGGTGCGCAGTGATAAATATCGCAATTTGACACTGAAAATTTCTCAACTTACACGTAAGACTCTGAATAAGGCCCAGTGCTTGGCACTTTAGCATATATTGTGCTAATAATATTTATAATAATAATTTTGGCCACTTAGCTTTTCTTTTCCAAATACCCCCATTATATATTTATACCCGCTTTATTTCCCCACTAATTCCAAATAGCACTGGCAATAAGCAAGTGAGTGAGTTTATATCAGCAACACGAACGCCGGGCTCCACTTACTATATATATGACTGATTGTAATTTCATAAGATCTTATAGAAGTCTCCTCCAGATTTATTGCTGCTTGGAAGGTCTGTTTCCTCTTCTTTCATTCAGATGAGATCAGAAGATTAATAGGTATAAAGTGGTTTGTGTGGATCATGACCTGTTCTGTTTATATCGTATTCCTAAGATTAAGCGCTCAGAGATCCGGTGTCAGTTTTAATCTTCACATTTCTGTATTTTTAACAACAACATTTTCTTTTTGGTGCAACAGTAGAAGATATAATATATTTTCTGAGGACTGTGATTTTCTTTGCATTAAGCGGAGGGATGTAATGATGTCCTAGATCACTGGAGCTGCAGGATGCTGGCTAATCTCTGACATTTTTTTAAAGAGGCAATCACTTGCCTTGTAAGTGAGTGCCCCTTTAAAAAAATGTCCGAGATTCACCGACATCCCGTACCTCCAATGATCTCCGATGCCATTACATCCTGCCCAGAATATTTTCCTACAGTGTGTGTTTGTCCTATTATACAAGCTACTCTACATTCCGTTGCTTGGTGTTCTTTTTTTCATCTGTTCCAAATATCGCATGAAATCTAGGTTGGGACAGAACTGTGGCACAATGGTTAGCATTGCTACCTTGCAGCACTGGCGTCACGGGCTAAATTCTAACCAAGACCCCATCTATGTATGGTAAGCCACATAATGGTAGGTTAATTGGCTTCTAAGTGGGTCCTTATCCAGGCTTGCAGGTTTATTGGTAATAGCGGTACACAAAAATAGTGTTTATTTCTTTTCACACAGTTGGGCCTTGTGTTTCATGCCTTGGATAAGTATTTGGTCATTTCAAGGAAGTGCTGATGTCCAAACATATCCCCAAGAGATAGCATTTTGCAGAGTAAATCCAAGCCCCAAGACCACAGAAAACATAAACATAAAGTCTGGGTCTCAATATTACGGAATTCGTCAGCACATAACTTAATGTTATTATTGTGTTTTAAACTAAATATTGCTAATTTCTCATACGTCCTAGAGGATGCTGGGGTCCATTTCATGACCATGGGGTATAGACGGTTCCGCAGGAGCCATGGGCACTTTAAGACTTTTCAAGGGTGTGAACTGGCTCCTCCCTCTATGCCCCTCCTCCAGACCTCAGTTTTAGAAATGTGCCCAGGCAGACTGGATGCACTCCAGAGGAGCTCTACTGAGTTTCTCTGGCGCAAGTGAGTGAGGTGATCTATTGATGTGGCCAATGGGACACTACTCAGGCCTACCATTGTCTGTGCGTGGGTGAGTAGTGCTATTGAGAAGTGGTCAGAAAACTTGTCATTAGACATTGACACAATAGATGGAGACGAGATACTCCTAACGTTAGGTCATATCAAAGACGCTGCTGCGTACGTACTAGAAACCATGAAATATATTGGTCTCTCGGGATCAAGAACTGCTACCATGGCAATATTGGCTCGGAGGGCGTTGTGGATTCGCCAGTGGAATGCTGATGCAGATTCCAAAAGAAATATGGAGGCTCTCCCGTATAAAGGTGAGGCCTTGTTTGGTGATGGGCTGGATGCGTTAGTCTCGGCGGCTACCGCAGGTAAGTCGACATTCTTGCCTTATGCTCTTACACCGGCGAAAAAGACACATCACTCTCACATGCAGTCCTTTCGGCCAACAAGTACAAAAAGGCCAAAGGTTTCCCCTTTTTTGCAGGTAGGGGAATGGGAAAAGGAAAGAAATCTGCAGCGTCTACCGGATCGCAGGAGCAGAAGTCCACCCCTGCTTCTGCCAAATCTGCAGCATAACGCTGGGGCTCCCTTGCGGGAGTCCGCTCGGGTGGGAGCACGTCTGAAACTTTTCAGTCAAATCTGGATTCAATCTGGCCTGGACCCATGGGTCTTACAAATAGTTTCCCATGGGTACAAACTAGAGTTTCTAGACGTCCCCCCGTGCCGATTTTTCCAGAAAGAGAGGCAGTAACAACGGCAATTCAAAAATTATGTCAGGATCAGGTCATTGTCCTGGTACCCTTGTCACAGCAAGGAGAAGGTTTTTATTAAAGCCTCTTCGTAGTTCCAAAGCCGGACGGCTTGGTCAGACCGATTTTAAACCTGAAAAATCTGAATCTCTACCTGAAAATGTTCAACTTCAAGATGGAATCCCCGAGGGTAGCGATTTCCAGTCTGGAGGAGGGGGACTTCATGGTGTCAGTAGACATAAAGCAGGGGTGGGGAACCTTTTTTCTACCAAGGGCTATTTGGATATTTATAAAATTCTTCGGGGGCCATACAAAAATTATCAACTTAAAAATTAGCCTGCCCCCAGTCAGTTGTTATGCTCCATTAGATATACCCCCAGTCACTTGTTATACCCCATTAGAAATGCCCCTAGTCAGTTGTTATGCCCTATTAGATATACCTCCAGTCAGTTGATATGTCCCATTAGATATGCCCCTAGTCAGTTGTTATGTCCCATTAGATATGCTCCCAGTCAGTTGATATGCCCCAGTAGATATGCCCCCAGTCACTTTTTATATCCCATTAGAAATGCCCCTAGTCAGTTGTTATGCCCCATTAGATATGCCCCTAGTCAGTTGTTATGTCCCATTAGATATGCCCCTAGTTAGTTGTTATGTCCCATTAGATATGCTCCCAGCCAGTTGATATGCCCCATTAGATATGCCCCCAGTCAGTTGATATGCCCCCAGTCAGTTGACATGCCCCATTAGATATGCCCACAGTCAGTTGTTATGCCCCCTAGTAGCTCCGCTTACACACACATTAAAAGAAAAAAAAAACAATACTCACCAACCCCGCTCCTGTTTCGGAACTATGGGAGCGCCGCACATGTACACTGCCTGAGCTGGAAGCCGGAGTTCAGGAGTGAGCTCCTGCCTCCAGCTGCTGCTGAGGAGAAGGGCCGGGCACCCGCTGGTAACAAAATCTCAGCAGGCGCCCAGCATCTCCCTCGGTTAGGTAAGCCTGGCCGGGCCTGATCAAGTGGCTTTGCGGGCCTTATTCGGCCCGCGGGCCTGAGGTTCCCCACCCCTGACATAAAGGATGCTTACTTGCATGTTCCCATTTATCCTCCTCACCAAGCTTATCTGAGATTCGCAGTACAGGATTGCCGTTACCAGTTCCAGACGTTGCCGTTCGGACTCTCCACGGCACCGAGGGTATTCACCATGGTGATGGAGGAGATGATGGTCCTCCTTCGTCAAAAAGGAGTAAATATAATTCTTATCTGGACGATCTCCTGATAAAAGCGAGATCCAGGGAACAGTTGGTGCAGAACATCGCACTCTCCCTGTCAATACTCCAACAACACGGTTGGATCATGAATTTTCCAAAGGCGCAGTTGGAACCGACGACAAGATTGTCCTTTGTAGGGATGATTCTGGATACAGAAGTACGGAGAGTAGTTCTTCCAGTGGAAAAGGCTCTGGAAATCCAGAAAATGGTCAAACAAATATAGAATCCAACAAGCGTGTCGATCCATCAATGCATTCGGTTGTTGGGGAAAATGGTAGCAGCCTACGAGGCCATACAGTTTGGCCGATTTCATGCCAGAGTATTCCAGTGGGACCTGTTGGACAAGTGGTCCGGATCCCACCTACACATGCACAGGAATAATCCTGTCCCCCAAAGCCAGGATTTCGCTCCTGCGGTGGCTACACAGTTCCCACCTACTAGAGGGACGCAGGTTTGGGATTCACGACTGGGTCCTAATAACCACGGATGCAAGTCTCTGAGGCTGGGGAGCTGTCACACAGGGGAAAAGCTTCCAAGGAAAATGGTCAAGTCAGGAAGCCTGCCTTCACATAAACGTTCTGGAATTGAGAGCCCTTTACAACAGCCTTCTACAAGCGGTACATCTTCTTCAAGATCATCCTGTGCAGATCCAGTCGGACAATGTAACAGCAGTCACGTACATAAACAGGCAAGGCGGAACGAAAAGCAGAGCGGCAATGGCAGAGGTGACAAGGATTCTCCTCTGGGCAGAAAGACATGTAAGAGCTTTTGTCAGCAATTTTCATTCCAGGAGTGGACAACTGGGAAGCAGACTTCCCCAGCAGACACGATCTCCATACAGGAGAGTGGGGCCTCCACCAAGAAGTCTTCGCAGAGGTGACAAGTCTTTGGGGAGTTCCTCGAGTAGACATGATGGGATCTCGATTAAACAAGAAACTTCAGAGATATTGTTCCAGGTCGAGAGACCCTCAAGCAATAGCAGTGGATGCACTGGTGACCCAGTGGGTGTTTAGGTCGGTATATGTTTTCCCTCCACTTCCACTGATTCCAAAAGTTCTCAAAACAATAAGAAGAACAAGAGTTCGAGCAATCTTCATTGCCCCAGACTGGCCAAGGAGGGCTTGGTATCCAGATCTTCAGGAGTTGCTCATAGAAGATCCTCTGCCTCTTCCTCCTCGAGAGGACCTACTACAGCAGGGGCCGTGTGTGTATCAAGACTTGCCGCGGCTACGTTTTACGGCATGGCTGTTGAGCGCCGGATCCTAGCCCGAAAGGGTATTCCCAAGGAAGTCATCCCCACTCTTATTCAGGCCAGGAAAGGAGTAACATCTAAATGTTACCACTGTATTTGGAGAAAATATGTGTCTTGGTGTGAATCCAAGAAGGCTCCTACGGAAGAGTTTGAGTTGGGACGTTTTCTCCATTTTCTGCAGGCTGGTGTGGATGCGGGCCTTAGATTGGGGTCAATCAAGGTCAAGGTTTTCTTTCAAAAACAATTGGCCTCCTTTCCAGAAGTTCAGACGTTCGTGAAAGGGGTTCTGCACATCCAGCCTCCATTTGTGCCTCCAGTGGCACCATAGGACCTTAATGTGGTGTTGCAGATCCTTCAATCAGATTGGTTTGAACCTCTGCAGGAGATAGAATTGAAGTTTCTCACTTGGAAAGTGGTGATGCTTTTGGCCTTGGCATCTGCAAGGCGGGTGTCTGAGTTGGGGGCCTTGTCTCACAATTGAGAACTCGTCAACAATTTCTTCCAAAGGTGGTTTCATCCTTCCACAAAAACCAACCTATTGTGGTGCCAGTAGCTACTGACACTTTCACTGAGTCACAGTCTCTCGATGTGGTTAGAGCTTTGAAGATTTATGTCGCAAGAACATCTTGGTTACGGAAAACAGAGGCTCTGTTTGTCCTGTATGCTCTCAGCAAGATTGGGTGTCCTGCTTCTAAGTAGACTATTGCGCGCTGGATCAGAGGAACGATTCAGCATGCTCATTCTACGGCTGGATTGCCGTTACCTACGTCGGTGAAGGCCCATTCTACTAGGAAGGTGGGCTCGTCCTGGGCGGCTGCCCGGGGGGTCTCGGCATTGCAACTTTGCCGAGCAGCTACTTGGTCAGGGTCAAACACTTTTGCTAAATTTTATAAGTTTGACACTTTGGCCGATGAGGACCTCAAGTTTGGTCAATCGGTGCTGCAGGGTCATCCGCACTCTCCCGCCTGTACTGGAGCTTTGGTATAAACCCCATGGTCATGAAATGGACCCCAGCATCCTCTAGGACGTATGAGAAAACAGGATTTTTATACCTACCGGTAAATCCTTTTCTCCTAGTCCGTAGAGGATGCTGTGCGCCCGACCCAGTGCGTACTTTACCTGCAGTTTTGTTCAGTTAGTTACACAAGTGTGTTACATTTGTTTTCAGCATGTTGCTGTAAATGGTTCATGCCTGTTTGCGTGTGTTATGTTGAATGCCATGTTGTGCGGCATGGTTGAGGTGTGAGCTGGTATGAATCTCACCATTAGTATAAAAGTAAATCCTTTCCTCGAAATGTCCGTCTACCTGGGCACAGTCCCTATAACTGAGGTCTGGAGGAGGGGCATAGAGGGAGGAGCCAGTTCACACCCTTGAAAAGTCTTAAAGTGCCCATGGCTCCTGCGGAACCGTCTTTACCCCATGGTCATGAAATGGACCCCAGCATCCTCTACGGACTAGGAGAAAAGGATTTACCGGTAGGTATTAAAATCCTGTTAATAAAAGTATGTATCTATTATATTATGTATGTATGTATGTATGTATGTACGTACGTACGTACGTACGTACGTACGTACGTACGTACGTATGTATGTATGTATGTGAAAGCTTATCTATATAGCAATACGGTTTAGGCTGCATTTAGTAGAAAAAGAAAAAGTGACAACTAACACACAGACATGAAACCATGAATAGGGAGCATGTGACTCTTTTCCCCAGGTATCCAGGATGTTGGGAATGTGAAACATTGGGTGGCCCAAAGTAGAAAAAGGAATTTGGGTTCACCTTTACCATAAGGAAGGTAACGGAGGAACTAGTAAGACATTTTCCTGTCTAGGTGTTTGGGTCTTTGGGTATGTAAGCTATGGCCCTTTAAAAGCATTAAGTGTGCCTGGACATCTTTGAGAAGCTAAGAACCAATGCATCAGACTTAATATAGGAATGTCATAAAAACTCAAAATATGCCCCATTGGTGTCACATTGTGTCACCCCGGAAAGATAGTGTGTGTGCCCCTTTAAGAAGATTGAGCTGCTGTATTTAAGAGAGATAGAGGGTCATTCCGAGTTGATCGTAGCTGTGCTAAATTTAGCACAGCTACGACCTTCTTCCCTGACATGTGGGGGGACACCCAGCACAGGGCTAGCCCGCCCCGCATGTCAGTCCGGACCCCCTCGCAGAAGTGCAAAGGCATCGCACAGCGGCGATGCCTTCGCACTTCAAGAGTAGCTTCCGGCCAGCGCAGCTTTAGCGTGCTGGCCGGGAGCTACTCATCGCTCCCTGGCCCGCAGCGGCTGTGTGCGCTTGCATCGGCCGGACCAAACCCACGAAACGGCGGCCAAACGCCGCAGTTCTGTCCCCTCCCGCCCAGCGATCGCCTCTGCCTGTCAATGAGGCAGAGGCAATCGTATCCCTGCTACGGCCATCTGGCATGTGCCGGTGCACTACAGCGCCGGCGCATGCGCAGGTGGGACCCGTTTGCTCTGCTGCATTAAAACGCAGAGAGCGAATGGGTCTGAATGACCCCCATAGAGAGAGAGACTGAGTTAATCTATCCAAGGAACCCTTACTACAGAGTAAGCTGCTTTTGGGGGTCATTCAATTCTGATCGCTGCTGTGTGTTTTCGCACAGCGGGCGATCAGGTACTAACTGCACATGCGTATGCACCGCAATGCGCACATGCGTCAGACAGCAACAAAGGGCATCGCTGCTCAGTGACGGGATGTTGCAAAAAATCCGTTCGCACAGGCGTTCGCAAGGTGATTGACATGAGCAGGCCGTTTGTGGGTGGTAACTGACCATTTACTGGGACTGCCTGGAAAAATGCAGGCATTCCCAAGCATTTTCAGGGAGGGTGTCCGACGTCAGCTCTGGCCCCGATCAGCCTGATGTGATCGCACTGTAGGAGTAAGTCCTGGGCTGCGCAGAGACTGCACAAAGTGAATTTTTGCAGCTCGGCGTACACATAGGATCGCACACTTGCATGGCAAATATACACTCCCCCTGGAGGCGGCGACTATCTGAACGCAGGACAGCAAAATTAGTAGCCCAGCGATCAGATCTGAATGACCCCCTTTGTTAGAGACACTAGGATACATTTGCTATTTACATCTTTTTTGCATAATTGACTAACAGTGACATTCCTAATTTGCTTTACAAGTGCCGTTACCCCTTCATTGCAACACTGTGGCACTTCAGGATCAAAAGAGAGCTCCAACATAATATTCCAGTGAAGATTGAAACATCATTATTAGGGAAAGTTAGGAATATAGAAATTGTCATTGAGAATTGTTTTTTTCATCACTCTTCTCATCACCCTCATTATTGTTTTGTTATCAGAATATGCATATATCTGTGATTAGATTGATTGTCCCATTTAATTACTGTTACAGGGCATTATATGGTATGGTCAACTGTGATTTGCTAATCTTCTTTAATGCCATATTATTGTTGTGATTGTCTAACTGATCATCCTCTTTAATCCAGAGTTCATTGTAGCTCTATAAAAAGACATCCTGTTGGAATTGCTGCCTATACATTGCTGTTACGTATCAATCTATCCTACCTCTCTGAGCATGGTACTATGGACAAGGTACGGGGAAGAACTTTTTAGGGAAAAGGTCTGTTGCATAGCCACTAAACATCTGTGATACCTCTTCCAACCACTAAGACATACCTGCCAACCCGGGGTGTTACAATATCATATCCATACTTATGTAAATCTATGGCTTTTAACAAGGGAAATGTTCTTCTAAATTTCACAAAGAATTTTATGGAGAATGGGAAAGCCTGACATGGATAACGCTTGTCCTACATTTCAATCTTATAGCGTGATGATTACATTTTTATCGCTGTGAATGTGTGGGGTGCCTTCCTGTATACTAATATCATACACAATAAGAAATGCAGTAATCCTACCTGGAGGCACTCAGATCTAAATCCAAAATAGAAAATGAAAAATCTTATACTTCATTATTTATCTGTAAATTCTATATCAGTCCTTAAAGTCCCCATTAAATAACTTTGGAAAATATTAGAAAATGACTTGTTTAAAACAAAGTAAATGTGTTTGTGAACGAAATGAAAAGTGTGAGTTACAACTATACATAATGAGGGAGATGTACTAAGCATTGGAAAATTATACATTTCACGGTGATAAAGAACCAGCCAATCAGCTTCTAACAGCCATGTTACATGCTGGGTTTGAACATGACAGTTGGGGGCTGATTTACTGGTACTTTGGAGTCTATTTACTAAGCCTTTACAGCAGTGTTTTTCAACCACTGTGCAGTGGCACACTAGTGTGCCCTGAGCAGTCTCCAGGTATGCCGCCATAGAAGTACAGCCAGGCCCGTCAGTGTTTTGCCGCTACTGAGGCCCTGGAATGATCAATACTGGTGGGTTTAGTGGTTGCAGAGCCAGTTCAAATTTTGGGCCCGGGCAGTGTTGGGCTCTTCTGGCTTTCTCAGATGTGGCTCAGGCATTACCTATGGAGAAGCTGCAACATGACATTCTAGGACACGCAACTGCACCATGCTTAACCATTATATTTCAGTGTGCCTTAGCAATATTGAAATCTTGTTCAGTGTGCCGCGAGTTGTAAAAGGTTGAAAATCTCTGCTTTACAGTATCTCCAACCACTTTATCTCCATCCAAAGCTTAGTAAATAGACTCATAAATCTCCTCAGTCAGTCAGCACACTGCTCAGCGCCATTTTCTCTCTCTTCTCAGGCTGCAGAGACAACGCTGGTCCTCCACTACTGAACAAGTATCAGGGTTCAAAACAGGGGGGGCCACAGTGAATTTAGTGCTATATAATTGTGTGATTAGCATTATAAAAGCGCTACATGTCAGTGGGCATTTTGTGTTCACAGACATTGTGTTACTGGCGCTGGGTTGTGAACTGGCAAATCCTATCTGTGTCCCTCTGACAGATTTTACTGTGGGTCTGTCCCCTATAAGTCCCGAAGTGTCTGTGGTGTGGTTGAGCACGTGTGTGACATGTCTGTGGCAGGGAATCTCTTCCTCTGTGGAAGACATGTTAGAGACACAGAGGTGTAATATGACACCAAGAGCCTGACTGGGTGAAAGGTTACATGATAGTGTGAATCACTACTGAATCTCATACAGAAAACTGAATATAATCTGTTGAAGATGTGATTTTTAATAGTTCTGCCTTTCATCCACAGGGACCCCTCTGGGTCACATACAAATTTGCAAGTACAAACTGATACCGACACGGACTCTGTTTCCTGTGTCGACACTAGTGATTCCAGGGGAATAGGTCCTAAATTAGCAAAAAAGCATTCAAAACATGTTTTAGCTATAAAGGTGGTGTTAGAAGTTGCGAAGCCCGCTCTTTTACCACAAGGAGAGGGTTTACTTTAGTAAAGAAGTAATGTAATTTTCCCTCCACCTCAGGAACAGTCTCTTGGAGGGAGTCTGATTTAACCTGAAAAGAAATGTCAGATTCCCAAAAGGAATTCAGGCAGCTTACCTTTTTCCAAAAGGTGGGAGTCACCCTTGCATTTTAGACAGGGCCCTGTCATAAAAGAGAAAAGGTGTTTCTCCCTGCGCCTGGAATGGCTTCAATTAAGGAGCCGACAGGCGCAAGTGAGTGAGGTGATCTATTGATGTGGCCAATGGGACACTACTCAGGCCTACCATTGTCTGTGCGTGGGTGAGTAGTGCTATTGAGAAGTGGTCAGAAAACTTGTCATTAGACATTGACACAATAGATGGAGACGAGATACTCCTAACGTTAGGTCATATCAAAGACGCTGCTGCGTACGTACTAGAAACCATGAAATATATTGGTCTCTCGGAATCAAGAACTGCTACCATGGCAATATTGGCTCGGAGGGCGTTGTGGATTCGCCAGTGGAATGCTGATGCAGATTCCAAAAGAAATATGGAGGCTCTCCCGTATAAAGGTGAGGCCTTGTTTGGTGATGGGCTGGATGCGTTAGTCTCGGCGGCTACCGCAGGTAAGTCGACATTCTTGCCTTATGCTCTTACACCGGCGAAAAAGACACATCACTCTCACATGCAGTCCTTTCGGCCAACAAATACAAAAAGGCCAAAGGTTTCCCCTTTTTTGCAGGTAGGGGAATGGGAAAAGGAAAGAAATCTGCAGCGTCTACCGGATCGCAGGAGCAGAAGTCCACCCCTGCTTCTGCCAAATCTGCAGCATGACGCTGGGGCTCCCTTGCGGGAGTCCGCTCGGGTGGGAGCACGTCTGAAACTTTTCAGTCAAATCTGGATTCAATCTGGCCTGGACCCATGGGTCTTACAAATAGTTTCCCATGGGTACAAACTAGAGTTTCTAGACGTCCCCCCGTGCCGATTTTTCCAGAAAGAGAGGCAGTAACAACGGCAATTCAAAAATTATGTCAGGATCAGGTCATTGTCCTGGTACCCTTGTCACAGCAAGGAGAAGGTTTTTATTAAAGCCTCTTCGTAGTTCCAAAGCCGGACGGCTTGGTCAGACCGATTTTAAACCTGAAAAATCTGAATCTCTACCTGAAAATGTTCAACTTCAAGATGGAATCCCAGAGGGTAGCGATTTCCAGTCTGGAGGAGGGGGACTTCATGGTGTCAGTAGACATAAAGCAGGGGTGGGGAACCTTTTTTCTACCAAGGGCTATTTGGATATTTATAAAATTCTTCGGGGGCCATACAAAAATTATCAACTTAAAAATTAGCCTGCCCCCAGTCAGTTGTTATGCTCCATTAGATATACCCCCAGTCACTTGTTATACCCCATTAGAAATGCCCCTAGTCAGTTGTTATGCCCTATTAGATATACCTCCAGTCAGTTGATATGTCCCATTAGATATGCCCCTAGTCAGTTGTTATGTCCCATTAGATATGCTCCCAGTCAGTTGATATGCCCCAGTAGATATACCCCCAGTCACTTGTTATATCCCATTAGAAATGCCCCTAGTCAGTTGTTATGCCCCATTAGATATGCCCCTAGTCAGTTGTTATGTCCCATTAGATATGCCCCTAGTTAGTTGTTATGTCCCATTAGATATGCTCCCAGCCAGTTGATATGCCCCATTAGATATGCCCCCAGTCAGTTGATATGCCCCCAGCCAGTTGACATGCCCCATTAGATATGCCCACAGTCAGTTGTTATGCCCCCTAGTAGCTCCGCTTACACACACATTAAAAGAAAAAAAAAACAATACTCACCAGCCCCGCTCCTGTTTCGGAACTATGGGAGCGCCGCACATGTACACTGCCTGAGCTGGAAGCCGGAGTTCAGGAGTGAGCTCCTGCCTCCAGCTGCTGCTGAGGAGAAGGGCCGGGCACCCGCTGGTAACAAAATCTCAGCAGGCGCCCAGCATCTCCCTCGGTTAGGTAAGCCTGGCCGGGCCTGATCAAGTGGCTTTGCGGGCCTTATTCGGCCCGCGGGCCTGAGGTTCCCCACCCCTGACATAAAGGATGCTTACTTGCATGTTCCCATTTATCCTCCTCACCAAGCTTATCTGAGATTCGCAGTACAGGATTGCCGTTACCAGTTCCAGACGTTGCCGTTCGGACTCTCCACGGCACCGAGGGTATTCACCAAGGTGATGGAGGAGATGATGGTCCTCCTTCGTCAAAAAGGAGTAAATATAATTCTTATCTGGACGATCTCCTGATAAAAGCGAGATCCAGGGAACAGTTGGTGCAGAACATCGCACTCTCCCTGTCAATACTCCAACAACACGGTTGGATCATGAATTTTCCAAAGGCGCAGTTGGAACCGACGACAAGATTGTCCTTTGTAGGGATGATTCTGGATACAGAAGTACGGAGAGTAGTTCTTCCAGTGGAAAAGGCTCTGGAAATCCAGAAAATGGTCAAACAAATATAGAAACCAACAAGCGTGTCGATCCATCAATGCATTCGGTTGTTGGGGAAAATGGTAGCAGCCTACGAGGCCATACAGTTTGGCCGATTTCATGCCAGAGTATTCCAGTGGGACCTGTTGGACAAGTGGTCCGGATCCCACCTACACATGCACAGGAATAATCCTGTCCCCCAAAGCCAGGATTTCGCTCCTGCGGTGGCTACACAGTTCCCACCTACTAGAGGGACGCAGGTTTGGGATTCACGACTGGGTCCTAATAACCACGGATGCAAGTCTCTGAGGCTGGGGAGCTGTCACACAGGGGAAAAGCTTCCAAGGAAAATGGTCAAGTCAGGAAGCCTGCCTTCACATAAACGTTCTGGAATTGAGAGCCCTTTACAACAGCCTTCTACAAGCGGTACATCTTCTTCAAGATCATCCTGTGCAGATCCAGTCGGACAATGTAACAGCAGTCACGTACATAAACAGGCAAGGTGGAACGAAAAGCAGAGCGGCAATGGCAGAGGTGACAAGGATTCTCCTCTGGGCAGAAAGACATGTAAGAGCTTTTGTCAGCAATTTTCATTCCAGGAGTGGACAACTGGGAAGCAGACTTCCCCAGCAGACACGATCTCCATACAGGAGAGTGGGGCCTCCACCAAGAAGTCTTCGCAGAGGTGACAAGTCTTTGGGGAGTTCCTCGAGTAGACATGATGGGATCTCGATTAAACAAGAAACTTCAGAGATATTGTTCCAGGTCGAGAGACCCTCAAGCAATAGCAGTGGATGCACTGGTGACCCAGTGGGTGTTTCGGTCGGTATATGTTTTCCCTCCACTTTCACTGATTCCAAAAGTTCTCAAAACAATAAGAAGAACAAG
This sequence comes from Pseudophryne corroboree, assembly GCF_028390025.1. NCBI lineage: Eukaryota > Metazoa > Chordata > Amphibia > Anura > Myobatrachidae > Pseudophryne > Pseudophryne corroboree. The sequence goes on from NC_086448.1 coordinate 51,401,229, forward strand.
AGTTCGAGCAATCTTCATTGCCCCAGACTGGCCAAGGAGGGCTTGGTATCCAGATCTTCAGGAGTTGCTCATAGAAGATCCTCTGCCTCTTCCTCCTCGAGAGGACCTACTACAGCAGGGGCCGTGTGTGTATCAAGACTTGCCGCGGCTACGTTTTACGGCATGGCTGTTGAGCGCCGGATCCTAGCCCGAAAGGGTATTCCCAAGGAAGTCATCCCCACTCTTATTCAGGCCAGGAAAGGAGTAACATCTAAATGTTACCACTGTATTTGGAGAAAATATGTGTCTTGGTGTGAATCCAAGAAGGCTCCTACGGAAGAGTTTGAGTTGGGACGTTTTCTCCATTTTCTGCAGGCTGGTGTGGATGCGGGCCTTAGATTGGGGTCAATCAAGGTCAAGGTTTTCTTTCAAAAACAATTGGCCTCCTTTCCAGAAGTTCAGACGTTCGTGAAAGGGGTTCTGCACATCCAGCCTCCATTTGTGCCTCCAGTGGCACCATAGGACCTTAATGTGGTGTTGCAGATCCTTCAATCAGATTGGTTTGAACCTCTGCAGGAGATAGAATTGAAGTTTCTCACTTGGAAAGTGGTGATGCTTTTGGCCTTGGCATCTGCAAGGCGGGTGTCTGAGTTGGGGGCCTTGTCTCACAATTGAGAACTCGTCAACAATTTCTTCCAAAGGTGGTTTCATCCTTCCACAAAAACCAACCTATTGTGGTGCCAGTAGCTACTGACACTTTCACTGAGTCACAGTCTCTCGATGTGGTTAGAGCTTTGAAGATTTATGTCGCAAGAACATCTTGGTTACGGAAAACAGAGGCTCTGTTTGTCCTGTATGCTCTCAGCAAGATTGGGTGTCCTGCTTCTAAGTAGACTATTGCGCGCTGGATCAGAGGAACGATTCAGCATGCTCATTCTACGGCTGGATTGCCGTTACCTACGTCGGTGAAGGCCCATTCTACTAGGAAGGTGGGCTCGTCCTGGGCGGCTGCCCGGGGGGTCTCGGCATTGCAACTTTGCCGAGCAGCTACTTGGTCAGGGTCAAACACTTTTGCTAAATTTTATAAGTTTGACACTTTGGCCGATGAGGACCTCAAGTTTGGTCAATCGGTGCTGCAGGGTCATCCGCACTCTCCCGCCTGTACTGGAGCTTTGGTATAAACCCCATGGTCATGAAATGGACCCCAGCATCCTCTAGGACGTATGAGAAAACAGGATTTTTATACCTACCGGTAAATCCTTTTCTCCTAGTCCGTAGAGGATGCTGTGCGCCCGACCCAGTGCGTACTTTACCTGCAGTTTTGTTCAGTTAGTTACACAAGTGTGTTACATTTGTTTTCAGCATGTTGCTGTAAATGGTTCATGCCTGTTTGCGTGTGTTATGTTGAATGCCATGTTGTGCGGCATGGTTGAGGTGTGAGCTGGTATGAATCTCACCATTAGTATAAAAGTAAATCCTTTCCTCGAAATGTCCGTCTACCTGGGCACAGTCCCTATAACTGAGGTCTGGAGGAGGGGCATAGAGGGAGGAGCCAGTTCACACCCTTGAAAAGTCTTAAAGTGCCCATGGCTCCTGCGGAACCGTCTTTACCCCATGGTCATGAAATGGACCCCAGCATCCTCTACGGACTAGGAGTAAAGGATTTACCGGTAGGTATTAAAATCCTGTTAATAAAAGTATGTATCTATTATATTATGTATGTATGTATGTACGTACGTACGTACGTACGTACGTACGTACGTACGTACGTATGTATGTATGTATGTATGTGAAAGCTTATCTATATAGCAATACGGTTTAGGCTGCATTTAGTAGAAAAAGAAAAAGTGACAACTAACACACAGACATGAAACCATGAATAGGGAGCATGTGACTCTTTTCCCCAGGTATCCAGGATGTTGGGAATGTGAAACATTGGGTGGCCCAAAGTAGAAAAAGGAATTTGGGTTCACCTTTACCATAAGGAAGGTAACGGAGGAACTAGTAAGACATTTTCCTGTCTAGGTGTTTGGGTCTTTGGGTATGTAAGCTATGGCCCTTTAAAAGCATTAAGTGTGCCTGGACATCTTTGAGAAGCTAAGAACCAATGCATCAGACTTAATATAGGAATGTCATAAAAACTCAAAATATGCCCCATTGGTGTCACATTGTGTCACCCCGGAAAGATAGTGTGTGTGCCCCTTTAAGAAGATTGAGCTGCTGTATTTAAGAGAGATAGAGGGTCATTCCGAGTTGATCGTAGCTGTGCTAAATTTAGCACAGCTACGACCTTCTTCCCTGACATGTGGGGGGACACCCAGCACAGGGCTAGCCCGCCCCGCATGTCAGTCCGGACCCCCTCGCAGAAGTGCAAAGGCATCGCACAGCGGCGATGCCTTCGCACTTCAAGAGTAGCTTCCGGCCAGCGCAGCTTTAGCGTGCTGGCCGGGAGCTACTCATCGCTCCCTGGCCCGCAGCGGCTGTGTGCGCTTGCATCGGCCGGACCAAACCCACGAAACGGCGGCCAAACGCCGCAGTTCTGTCCCCTCCCGCCCAGCGATCGCCTCTGCCTGTCAATGAGGCAGAGGCAATCGTATCCCTGCTACGGCCATCTGGCATGTGCCGGTGCACTACAGCGCCGGTGCATGCGCAGGTGGGACCCGTTTGCTCTGCTGCATTAAAACGCAGAGAGCGAATGGGTCTGAATGACCCCCATAGAGAGAGAGACTGAGTTAATCTATCCAAGGAACCCTTACTACAGAGTAAGCTGCTTTTGGGGGTCATTCAATTCTGATCGCTGCTGTGTGTTTTCGCACAGCGGGCGATCAGGTACTAACTGCACATGCGTATGCACCGCAATGCGCACATGCGTCAGACAGCAACAAAGGGCATCGCTGCTCAGTGACGGGATGTTGCAAAAAATCCGTTCGCACAGGCGTTCGCAAGGTGATTGACATGAGCAGGCCGTTTGTGGGTGGTAACTGACCATTTACTGGGACTGCCTGGAAAAATGCAGGCATTCCCAAGCATTTTCAGGGAGGGTGTCCGACGTCAGCTCTGGCCCCGATCAGCCTGATGTGATCGCACTGTAGGAGTAAGTCCTGGGCTGCGCAGAGACTGCACAAAGTGAATTTTAGCAGCTCGGCATACACATAGGATCGCACACTTGCATGGCAAATATACACTCCCCCTGGAGGCGGCGACTATCTGAACGCAGGACAGCAAAATTAGTAGCCCAGCGATCAGATCTGAATGACCCCCTTTGTTAGAGACACTAGGATACATTTGCTATTTACATCTTTTTTGCATAATTGACTAACAGTGACATTCCTAATTTGCTTTACAAGTGCCGTTACCCCTTCATTGCAACACTGTGGCACTTCAGGATCAAAAGAGAGCTCCAACATAATATTCCAGTGAAGATTGAAACATCATTATTAGGGAAAGTTAGGAATATAGAAATTGTCATTGAGAATTGTTTTTTTCATCACTCTTCTCATCACCCTCATTATTGTTTTGTTATCAGAATATGCATATATCTGTGATTAGATTGATTGTCCCATTTAATTACTGTTACAGGGCATTATATGGTATGGTCAACTGTGATTTGCTAATCTTCTTTAATGCCATATTATTGTTGTGATTGTCTAACTGATCATCCTCTTTAATCCAGAGTTCATTGTAGCTCTATAAAAAGACATCCTGTTGGAATTGCTGCCTATACATTGCTGTTACGTATCAATCTATCCTGCCTCTCTGAGCATGCTACTATGGACAAGGTACGGGGAAGAACTTTTTAGGGAAAAGGTCTGTTGCATAGCCACTAAACATCTGTGATACCTCTTCCAACCACTAAGACATACCTGCCAACCCGGGGTGTTACAATATCATATCCATACTTATGTAAATCTATGGCTTTTAACAAGGGAAATGTTCTTCTAAATTTCACAAAGAATTTTATGGAGAATGGGAAAGCCTGACATGGATAACGCTTGTCCTACATTTCAATCTTATAGCGTGATGATTACATTTTTATCGCTGTGAATATGTGGGGTGCCTTCCTGTATACTAATATCATACACAATAAGAAATGCAGTAATCCTACCTGGAGGCACTCAGATCTAAATCCAAAATAGAAAATGAAAAATCTTATACTTCATTATTTATCTGTAAATTCTATATCAGTCCTTAAAGTCCCCATTAAATAACTTTGGAAAATATTAGAAAATGACTTGTTTAAAACAAAGTAAATGTGTTTGTGAACGAAATGAAAAGTGTGAGTTACAACTATACATAATGAGGGAGATGTACTAAGCATTGGAAAATTATACATTTCACGGTGATAAAGAACCAGCCAATCAGCTTCTAACAGCCATGTTACATGCTGGGTTTGAACATGACAGTTGGGGGCTGATTTACTGGTACTTTGGAGTCTATTTACTAAGCCTTTACAGCAGTGTTTTTCAACCACTGTGCAGTGGCACACTAGTGTGCCCTGAGCAGTCTCCAGGTATGCCGCCATAGAAGTACAGCCAGGCCCGTCAGTGTTTTGCCGCTACTGAGGCCCTGGAATGATCAATACTGGTGGGTTTAGTGGTTGCAGAGCCAGTTCAAATTTTGGGCCCGGGCAGTGTTGGGCTCTTCTGGCTTTCTCAGATGTGGCTCAGGCATTACCTATGGAGAAGCTGCAACATGACATTCTAGGACACGCAACTGCACCATGCTTAACCATTATATTTCAGTGTGCCTTAGCAATATTGAAATCTTGTTCAGTGTGCCGCGAGTTGTAAAAGGTTGAAAATCTCTGCTTTACAGTATCTCCATCCACTTTATCTCCATCCAAAGCTTAGTAAATAGACTCATAAATCACTGTGAAATTTATCACTTTTCAAGGCTTAGTCCATGAGAGAAAAAGGCTGAGGGTACCATTTCTTATACAGTACAGTATTTCTAGGTTATTCTGTCCTACAGTATATTAAAGTACACTTAAGACCCAACTGCTCTGTCTTATATTTTATATAATATAGCTCAACATGGACATATGATTAAAGGAGGCCACTTCTTAACTGAGGCACATTTGTGCGGGTTGTATCTCTGTTAAATTGTGTTATTTTTATCCTTGACAGCTTTGGTTTTATTATGTTTATAACCATCAGATACCCAGTATAAATTACGTTCTGGTTGGTTTTATAGTATGTGTGCAGATAAATGGTCTTGGAGACACCCAAATGGCTCCAAGGCCATTATTGTGGAGCCAGTACAACGAGGGGACAAATGAGAGACTAATTCAGATGAAGATTGTTATCACGGTGCCAAAAAATGCACAAAAGAGGAAGAATAATCACCTTAGACAGTCAGGTTTGAAAAGTCTGAGCTGGTAACATCTGAAAATAGTTTCTCAGCTCTGTGTGAAGAATAAATGGACATTTGATCTAGTCCTGAAAGTCCTGCTCTCCATGTGACAAGATAGCACAATTCCAAGACATGTAACAATTTACAGGTCTGGAATGAACAGCAGCATTAAAAATAAAGTGTCCTATCTTATCTGTCTCTATGTCTGTACCTAGATTTCCCTGTAATTATTTTCCTTGAATGATACAATAAGGTGATAGTACCAGTGGCAAACGCAGGATTTCTAGAGGGGGGTTTCCAAATGAAGTCCACATCTCCCACTCTGCGGAACATTAGAGCAAGTGCGGGAGTCTGGGGGAGCAGAAGCAGAACCTAGTAACGACCCTGGACATTAATGTACACATTGGTCTTTTTATACACTGGATACTGAATGGAATACAGTATTTATATTTAACACTATAGATGGTATCTAACTATAGATGGTCTCTAGTATAGACTGTTTCAAATTTAAATAATATAAATAAGTGGTCAGGAAAAGGATAAACATACCATAATAAATGAATATAAAAACATAAGAAACAGTACTGCACTTTCTAAGCACACATTCTCCCACCTCATGGTAGGCTCCTGTTTCTTCTTCCTAGTAGCTGCTCTCTGGTCCAGTGCATTGACTGAGGACTAAGATCCACACACACAGCAAACTTGGTAGAAAAAGCTGCTACCACTGGGCATGTGCAGCAGCTCTGCTCTGTTCCTTAAACTGCATAATGGGGCTACAGCTCTTGTATTATATACCATTGCTATTGTCATAATTTGAGGCACTTGCTAAGAGAAGGGGGTTTCTGGGCAACCGGAAACCCCCCCCCCCCCCCCTGCATTTGCCTATGAGTACAGATGGTGCAGGGTGGATGCAGGTTGGAGTTACCGCTCTAATAGATCAACCTTCTGATATCTTTATATGGTGACCACATCCCAGCAGAGAGGCAAGGGTTCTTCCCTCAGACACAGTAAATGCACAACCAGGCTGGCACACACAAGAATGGAATATTTCATTTAACTGATTCCAGGTGAGAAACGGAATGGGGCAGTAAGATGGCTGTAATACAGGAAATTAGATTTACATGCAAATTAAATTCACAGTAAATCAAAACACAGTTTCTCTTACGTCCTAGAGGATACTGGGGTCCACATTAGTACCATGGGGGTATAGACAGCTCTCCAGCGCCATTTTCCTCTGTAGCTTGATCAGACAGTACTCACAGGAAAGTGCAGCTCCTCCACAAGGACTCCAGTCTCCTCAGTGGTACTAGGGGGTCTTAGTGCAGGGGGGGGGGGGAGCAGTGTTGGGACTGTAAGCACTACTCAGGTGCTTAATTCTTGCGACCCAGCTTAGTTTTACTGTTGCTATAGGGGCGCTGTGTGGCTGGCTCTGGCTTCTGTGTCTCTCTGAGGACCCTGCCTACATATACTGTGCTTTCACCCAGTGTATGTGTGGGTGTCCCTATCCAATCATGTCCAGGAACTGTGTGTCTTGTACAACAGAATGTCTATCATCCCCTGGGAACTCACTACCCTGTACTCAGGAAAGTGCTCACTCCCAGTTCAGTGGGGCTGAACCCCGTTGGCAGGGGCGTTTTAAGAGAGGAGGAGGCCCGTGTTCAGCCTCCTCCGTTCGGGCCCCCTCCTCTCTGCCCGGAGCGCTGTAGAGTCTGAGCCCTAGAGGGCTCAGACTCTACTGCGCATGCGCAGATCTCCGGGATAATGGTGCGGCGGCCGTTTTCCCTGAAATTTCTCTACTGCGCATGCGCAGAACTCCGTGAAAATGGCTGCTGGGCCATTTTCACTGTGTTCTAACAGCGCTGCGGATGCCGGCGCTGGACTTCGTGAGTATTTTAAAAATGGGTGCAGTGTGTGCGGTGGGGGCCCCCTCTGGACTCAGGGGCCCGTGTGCACCGCACACACTGCACCCACGCCTGTGCCCCTTGGTTAGCTTCCATTAAAGGTATGTTTTCTACTATTTCTACAAAATTGTCTCATAATGAGAAGGAGACACAGTTCTTATGGCAGTCTATGGATGACCTGATGCATAGGGACTCAGCTTCCATACCTCCACCCCCAGCCCTAGCCATTTGCCCGCAAAAGCGTTCTCTGGCCCAAATCATGCAGGGTGATACTGACCCTGATACGTCGGATCCAGAGGAGGGTGAAGTGGACGCTGGTGAGGGGGATGCTGTCCTGTCACAGGGAATACAGGCCCTCATTGAGGCTATCAGAACGGTCCTGCACATTCCTGACAAGTCAGAGGAGGTGGAAGAGGAATCTTATTTTAATACTAAAAAGAAATCCTCGGCTACTTTCCCCCGCTTCAAAGGAATTAAACACCCTTTTTGAGGAGGCGTGGGTAAACCCTGACAAAAAATGTCAGATCCCTAAACGGTTGATTTCTTCCTTTCCTTTTCCTTCGGAGGATAGGAAGAAATGGGAAAACCCGCCAATTGTAGATGCTTCTATATCCAGGTTATCGCGTAAGATAGTCATACCGGTTCCCGGGGCGGCGTCCTTAAAGGACACAGCTGACTGTAAGATTGAGACCACTCTCAAATCTTTATATACATCGGCTGGGGTGGCCCAGAGACCCACTATTGCTTGTGCATGGATCACTCGGGCCATTGCAAAATGGTCAGGTAATCTGATTGATGGTTTAGATTCCTTAAGCAGGGACGATATTATTTTACTCTTGCAGCATATTCAAGATTCTGCAAACTTTGTGGTGGAAGCCTTAAAGGAAGTTGGCTTAATCAACGCACACACCACTGCCATGGCAGTGTCAGCACGCAGGGGCTTGTGGCTGCGACAATGGACTGCGGATGCCCGTTCACGGGCGAGGCTCTTTTTGGTGATGAACTGGATAAGTGGATATCCAAGGCTACGGCGGTTAAGTCTACTTATCTTCCTTCCACAATAACACCAGCTAGGAAAACCTACTCTACTCCTACTCTGCAGTCCTTTCAGACAGCAAAACTTAAAGGCAAATCCAGGGGTTCCTCTAAAACCTGCAGGGGTAATAGAGGTAAACCCAGAAAACCCGCAGCTGCAGGTTCTCAGGAACAGTCCTCATGTGCTGTTTCCTCAAAGCCTTCAGCATGACAGTAGACCGCATTGCCTGGAAGACAGGCAGGTGGGAGCCCGGTTACGTTATTTCAGTCACGTCTGGGCAACTTCTTGCCAGGATCCCTGGGTCAAAGATCTTATCGCACAGGGATACAGACTGGAGTTTCAGGAACTCCCACCTCCCAGATTCTTCAAATCCGGCTTACCAGCTTCTCCAGAAGCAAGTTTACCTTACAGGCAGCAATTCAAAAACTGGTACAGACTCAGGTCATTGTTCCAGTTCCACTTCAGCAACAAAACAAGGGTTATTACTCCAACCTGTTTGTGGTCCCGAAACCGGACGGTTCGGTGAGGCCTATTCTCAACCTCAAATTCCTAAACCCGTATTTAAGGGTGTTCAAGTTCAAGATGGAGTCTCTGAGAGAGGTGATCTCAGGTCTGGAGGAGGGAGAATTCCTGGTGTCTCTGGACATCAAGGATGCGTACCTTCACATTTCGATTTGGCCGCCTCAATCAGGCTTATCTATGGTTTGCACTACAGGACTGTCACTACCAGTTCCAGGCACTGCCATTTGGCCCTGCCACGGCTCCGCAGGTGTTCACTAAGGTGATGGCAGAGATGATGTTTCTCCTCCGCAAAAAGGGAGTGAACATAATTCCATACCTGGATGACCTGCTGATAAAGGCACCTTCCAGGGAAAGGTTGTTGGAAAACATTGCCCTCTCAACTCAATTAGTCCAGCATCATGGGTGGATTCTGAACCTGCCGAAATCTCACCTGGAACCATCACGGAGGCTTCCGTTTCTGGGGATGATACTGGATACTGAGGCACAGAGGGTGTTCCTTCCATTGGAAAAGGCGTTGGTAATCCAGTCAATGGTGCGGGATGTCCTGAAGACATCCCGGATATCGGTGCATCTATGCATCCACCTTTTGGGGAAGATGGTAGCTGCCTACGAGGCGCTACAGTACGGAAGGTTCCATGCAAGGCCCTTTCAGCTGGATCTCTTGGACAAGTGGTCCGGATCGCATCTTCACATGCACCAGAGGATACGTCTGTCCTCAAAAGCCAGGATCTCCCTTCTGTGGTGGCTTCAGACGTCTCACCTGACTGAAGGCCGCCAGTTCAAGATTCAAAATTGGATTCTGTTAACCACAGACGCAAGCCTCAGAGGTTGGGGAGCAGTCACCCAAGGGGAGCAGTTCCAAGGAAGATGGTCAAGTCAGGAAGCCATGCTCCCGATCAACATTCTGGAACTAAGGGCCATATACAACGCCCTTCTTCAGGCATTGCATCTTCTTCAAGATCAAGCCATTCAGATTCAGTCGGACAACATGACGGCTGTAACGTACATAAACTGACAGGGAGGAATGAAGAGCAGAGCTGCGATGTCAAAGGTAACAAGAATTCTCCTCTGGGCAGAAAGACTCGCGGTGGTGCTGTCAGCAATCCTCATTCAGGGAGTAGACAACTGGGAAGCTGACTTGCTCAGCAGACATGACCTCCACCCAGGCGAGTGGGGCCTTCACCCACAGGTGTTCAAGTCATTGACATGTCGGTGGGGGATTCCACAGATAGACATGATGGCATCCCGTCTCAACAAGAAGCTAGAGCGCTATTGTTCCAGGTCAAGGGACCCACAAGCGGTGGCCGCTCTGGTGACTCCATGGCTTGACACCTCTGCTACCGCTAAATCTCAGGATGTGGTGAGGGCTTTGAGGATCTACGTGAAGAGGACCGCTCGTCACAGAAAATCTGACTCGCTGTTTGTTCTCTTTGATCCCAAGAAAATTGGATGTCCTGCTTCAAAGCAGTCTATCGCTCACTGCGACTTACTATCCAGCAGGCTTATTCTTGGGCAGGATTGCCGATTCCGAAAGAACAGGCCCACTCTACTAGGTCTGTGGGTTCTTCCTGGGCGGCTACCGAGCGACTACTTGGTCGGGATCGAACACGTTTGCTAAGTCCTACAAGTTCGATACTTTGGCCGCTGAGGACCTTCAGTTTGGTCAATCAGTCCTGCAGGAACCTCAGCACTCTCCCACCCGGTCTGGGATCTTTGGTACATCCCCATGGTACTAATGTGGACCCCAGTATCCTCTAGGTCCTAGAGTCTAGGACATAAGAGAAAATAGGATTTTAATTACCTACCGGTAAATCCTTTTCTCGTAGTCCGTAGAGGATACTGGGCGCCCGCCCGGTGCTTCGTTTTTCTGCACTGTTACTTGGCTAAGTATTGCTGTTGGTTCAGCTCAGTGGCGGAACTAGCGAGCGGTGGGCCCAGGTGCGACAAAATGCTTTGGGCCCTCCCTCATCCCATCCAAGTCCACCCCCTCACCACTGGAGAGGATCTGGTGAGGGGGGCCTGCTCAGGGCCAGAGAAATGGATACCTAGCAACAGTGCCGTAACTAGACATTTTAGCACTGTGTGCAAGAAATGGCATTGGAGCCCCACCTCTCCATGCAAAACAGTGGCAGTGCGCGCCATAGGCACGCGCAAAAAATATAGGGGCGTAGCTTCATGGGGAAGGGGTGTGGCTACAAAGTAATACCAATTCATATAACGGTGCACAGTAGTCTCCATTATTCAAATTATGCTGCACAGTAGCACCACTACACCAGGTAGAGCCCCTTTTACACCTTATGGCGGACAGATTCCCCTTTTTACACATTATGGCAGACAGCGTCCCCTTTTTACACATTACAGCAGACAGCGTGCCCTTTTTACACATTACGGCAGACAGCGTCCCCCTTTTTACACATTACAGCAGACAGCATCCCCTTTTTTACACATTAAGGCAGACAGCGTGCCCTTTTTACACATTACGGCAGACAGCGTCCCCTTTTTTACACATTACGGCAGACAGCGTCCCCTTTTTTACACATTACGGCAGACAGCGTTCCCCTTTTTACACATTACGGCAGACAGCGTCCCTCTTTTTACACATTACAGCAGACAGCATCCCCTTTTTTACACATTAAGGCAGACAGCGTGCCCTTTTTACACATTACAGCAGACAGCGTCCCCTTTTTTACACATTACGGCAGACAGCGTCCCCTTTTTTACACATTACGGCAGACAGCGTGCCCTTTTTTACACATTACGGCAGACAGCGTGCCCCTTTTTACACATTACGGCAGACAGCGTTCCCCTTTTTACACATTAGGGCAGACAGCGTCCCCCTTTTTACACATTACAGCAGACAGCATCCCCTTTTTTACACATTAAGGCAGACAGCGTGCCCTTTTTACACATTACGGCAGACAGTCACCCTTTTTACACATTACGGCAGACAGCGTCCCCTTTTTTACACATTACGGCAGACAGCGTGCCCTTTTTTACACATTACGGCAGACAGCGTCCCCTTTTTTACACTTTACGGCAGACAGCGTCCCTTTTTTACACATTACAGCAGACAGCGTCCCCTTTTTTACACATTACGGCAGACATCGTCCCCCTTTTTACACATTAAGGCAGACAGCGTCCCCTTTTTTACACATTACGGCAGACAGCGTTCCCCTTTTTACACATTAGGGCAGACAGCGTCCCCCTTTTTACACATTACAGCAGACAGCATCCCCTTTTTTACACATTAAGGCAGACAGCGTGCCCTTTTTACACATTACGGCAGACAGTCACCCTTTTTACACATTACGGCAGACAGCGTCCCCTTTTTTACACATTACGGCAGACAGCGTGCCCTTTTTTACACATTACGGCAGACAGCGTCCCCTTTTTTACACATTGCGGCAGACAGCGTCCCTTTTTTACACATTACAGCAGACAGCGTCCCCTTTTTTACACATTACGGCAGACATCGTCCCCCTTTTTACACATTAAGGCAGACAGCGTCCCCTTTTTTACACATTACGGCAGACAGCGGCCCCTTTTTTACACATTACGGCATACAGCATCCCCTTTTTTACACATTACGGCAGACAGCGTCCCCTTTTTTACACATTAAGGCAGACAGAAAAGAAAGAAAGAAAGAATTATACTTACTCTCTCCGCTGGCAGCATGGCCGGCGACAGGGGGGGTCAAAGGGGACACCTGTACCGGGCCCCAAGGATCAGAGGGGCCCCAAGGATATTCCACTTAGTGCCTGGCAGGGATGTAAGTCATCTTGTCCAAATAGGGCAGTGAGCTGTAGGCGGTGTGGGCGCAGCCTCAGAGTGACTGAAGCCTCTCACACACAGTGACTGTGCGGCGCAAGTATGTGCCCGCTCTTCCGGGTTCTGCTCTGTTGCAGGCAGTTACGGGACATGGCAGCAGCTCCGCTGGCCAGGATTCCCTTGCCCTGCACCAGCCTCTTCTGGTGGGGTGTGAGGGCCACATGGTACCTGCTGGTATTCGGGTCTGGATACTGGGGTGTGCAGTTCTGGTGAATCTCTCCCTGGGGTCAGAGTGGATTGGTGAGGGGATACAGGGCTTTGGGATGAGGTGGGGGAGCTGGGAATGCAGCATGGAGACACTGGGGAGAGACAGGCTGTGGTGTGTGTTGGTGAGGATATACATATTTATATGTGTGTACAAATAAATAAATAAATATATGTATATAATTATTTATTAACAGTTTCTTATATAGCGTAGCAAAATACAGTTTCTTATATAGCGGAGCAGTCAGGCTCCTCGGTGCAGCTTCTGCAGAGATCCCCGGCAGGAGAGGAGGAGGGAGGTGGAGGAGGGAGCCGCAGCAGCGCTGTGTAATTGTAGGAGGCGCTGCTGCTGCTGTCCCTGTCCTTCACCATAGGCTGTTCTCCGCCGCTGTGAATGCTGGGATGCGCTTCCCAGCATTCACAGCGGCGGAGGGCAGCCTATGGTGAAGCAGAGGGACAGCAGCAGCAGCGCCTCTACCAATTACTCAGCGCTGCTGAGGCTCCCGAGTCCCCCTCCCTCCTCCTCCTTCTCCCCCGTGGCCGCTGCGCTCCTCTCCTCGGCGGGTGGCTGTGTGCTGCAGGCGGCGGTTGCCCGCAGCACAAAGCGGCATGTAATGAGTCAGTTTGACTCATTACATGCTTTGGGCCCCTGGACAGTAGCGGGCCCCAGTGCAAGGCACTGCCTGCACTGGCGGTAGTTCCACCACTGGTTCAGCCATTGTTGTTCCTGTTCAAGTTTTGTTAGCATGGCTTTCCTCTTGTTTGTGTGTGCTGGTTCGAATCTCACCACTGTTCAGTTAAATCCTTCTCTCGCAGTATGTCCGTCTCCTCGGGCACAGTTTCTAGACTGAGTCTGGTAGGAGGGGCATAGAGGGAAGAGCCAGCCCACACCATTGAGTTCTTAAAGTGCCCATGGCTCCTAGTGGACCTGTCTATACTCCCCATCCCCCCCCTCCATGGTACTAATGTGGACCCCAGTATCCTCTACGGACTATGAGAAAAGGATTTACCAGTAGGTAATTAAAATCCTATTTTTTCAGCTCTTGATAAATTATAGAAGAACACAGCCCCCATTCAAAAAATAGGCACTGTGGTACTGTAACCTTCAATGCTTAGATGAATGCAGGATATATCTGTGATATCTCCTTTGTTCAGCCCTTAGTACAATAAATTGCAGTGATACATAAATCATGTGGATACCGATATTTCCTCATGATTTTCAGGGAGGGGGGGGGGGTGTCTGATACGGTGTAGGGGGCCCCTGAGGACCACACAGGGGCCTCCCACACGGCATCGGTCTGTTGAGAACTGATTCTGAATGCATAGTGAATACTGAGTGCCGCTCTGTATGCACTATGTATTCAGAAGCAGTGGCATGGCAGCTGACCTGGCCCCTGTCTGTCCCCGGTGCTGGCCCTCTAATCTCCTCCCCGCAGCTGCTTACCTACTCCAGCGGTGACAGCCCTGCACTACTGACACTGAGATGGCCAGGAGCAGTGTGTCGCTGGGATCACTTTCCCAATCTGTGGCTTCTATCCCAGCCTGGCAGCACTGCACCTTCCTTGCCTGCTCCCAGGCATCGCACTTGGGCGAGAGGGGTCACCTGGGCCGGATTATAGGGGCGAGGGGGGTCATCAGGGCCGGCTTATAGGGGGCAAGAGCTGGCGTTAATTTTTTTTGGTGCTGGTCCAAACTATTTTGTTGCCCTGGGGCCCCCACAAGACTTAATCTGGCTCTGGCCCCACAGAACCTGCAGAGTGACCCAGAGCACTTTAGGGTCACCCTGCAGCCTGTGCAATGCGCCGGGCAGTGCTCTAATTCCTAGTGCCATGACCCCGCCCGTAGGCGTGAAGTCATGACATCATAGGTTTAGGGGTCTGGGACAGGGCGCATGTTGCATGTAGTCCAGTGGTTCCCAAACATTCTTGAATCATCAGTATCAGCATATTATATTCATGGGTCCTCCAGGAAAAAAGTTTTTTTATTGATAAATTTGGAAAAAAATATTAAATGAAGTAAATTGTGCCTGCATGTCATCCTTAGGGCCAGTTGCGTGGTGGTATACAGTTGTGCTTCTGACTGTCCACATGCTTTATGATTGGCAGCCACTAGCACTGGTTTTGCTACTTTGACCATAAATAATTTTATTTTGGTCCTGGACCACTAACCAGAGGCACCCCTACAAGAGCCTCGCAGCACCCCAAGGTGCCACGGCGCACAGTTTGGGAACCACTGATGTAGGAAACTTCCCCATAACAGCAGTAAGAAATCAAAACGCATTCTGTAGTGTTCCGCCAGGTGAAAGTGTATTCATTCAATTTAACATCTTCTTGTTTTTGTCTTTTTTTCTTTAAATGAAAATTCCGCATTTACAAAACATTCACGAGAAGCCCAGAAGGTCGATAACTCTACATTATTTTATTTTGTTGGTCTCTTTAAATAGAAGAACCTAGCAGTGAGAGCAGAGCGTTCTCACATTCTCACCTGAACTGCAGCAAAGTCATCCCACTTAGGGGATTAAATTTACAACATATCTTGGACACTTTGCATGAATGTTATCTTGTTACACTTTTTGTCTTGTTCTCTCGGCGACCATAATACGATTTTAGCAGGATTGAAATCAAGGTTATCAGCCTATCTCAGTCCTATCCCATTATCCTCAATGTAAGATTCATCAGTGTACACCGAGATTGTCTGGTTACTCTTATTAAAGTCCCCTTCCTATGAACGTACAACGAATACAGGTGAGTTACCATTTACTCTCGTATGCCTATAGAGAGAATGTGACGTGCCACTTTCACACAAATTCAGCTTTATCCTGTAGCTGCATGATCATTGTTGTTTGCCTTAATTCCAAGAAGCAAGTATATAATATTTGCAATATACTTTAGCAACCGTTAAAGTATAATGCAAAATAGGTTTATTCATTTTTGGCATCAGAAGGCCACGTAAAAACTTTGCCTGTGATACATTTTTACTGTAAATCTGTTTAAAAAAACATATTTTATTATTATATTAGAAAATGAAAGATATTTATTCTCCTAATATCAACTGAACCTATTGGAACGTCCTTCGGGTGAAAACGTATTTGGTTTAATAAAAAGTACAGTGGTGTATTATGAACCTAATTATATTATATAATTGTTTGGTGTTGTTTTCAGAGAATCATTTGTAGTACAACCATAGGGCTCTACCCTGATACTTTTATGACCTCTTGTACAGATGGGATTTGGATAAATTCTCATAGTAATGATACAATCTGAAGTGTCGGTAGTGTTACAGTTGTATCAATGATTGGATAAGAATGGCAGTTGCGTTATCTTGGAGGATGTTCTAGGAAGTCCATGTTATTTGCTGGTTTACCAAACAACACCCTAGAAGGACATTATCGGGTGTATGTAAGGCAGTAATATGTGAATTCCACACAATTACCTTTCATACATGTGACAAATATGTCTCACACAATTACCTTTCATGCATGTGACAAATACAGTATGTCTCACACAATTTTCCTTTTCTAACTTGTATAGAATTGCAGTATTATTTGAATGGTTTTACTTATATACAGTATAGTTATAATGTAAAGTATACAAAGACCGTATACTTATATATGCAACCACAGGAGTGAGCCGTCTGCGTGCATTGACTGCCTGAACCCCCACAATATTTGTGTTACCTCGTATAGTATATGGACATTGCAACCCACAATCACTTTTGCAAAGTTGGCTCCTACAGATGTGTCCTCATTGCACTGTTGCTCATATTGCGCTTTGGGCACCAGGTCCCAGGCGTCTTAATCGCGCCTAGGGTCTTCCTTGCTCCAAATGTGCATGCTAGGTTGCACTGATCAATGTGATATGCGTCATTTGTATATCTGTGTGTGTCTGAGTCTGTGTATGAAGGGCTCCGATGCGAGCGTCCGTGGCGTTTTCTCATACCAGGTTCTGTTGCTTCATCTATGACTTTGTGCGTGTTTACAATTATTTCCTGTGCGGGTATAGTCGCAGCCCAGCGTCTCTTGTACACTGTAATTTGTGTTTTGCTTATTGTGCGATGCGAATACAATGCAAAATGTATTCATACTGGGCATCTTCTGCCGTATAACATATAAGAGTCTATTTACTAAGCCTTGGACGGTGATAAAGTGGGTGGAGATATAGTACCAGCCAACCAGCTCCTAACTGACTGACTGGTACATTATCTCTGTCCACTTTATCTCTGTCCAAGGCTTAGTAAATAGATCCCATAGACACTAGGGGGTATATTTACTAAAGTGGGGGTTTATAGAATTGGCGATGTTGCCCATAGCCACCAATTCGATTCTAGCTATTATCTTCTAGAAGGTGCTAGTTGCTATGGGCAACATCTCAACTTCTATAACCCTGCACTATGAGGAAATATCTGTATGTATGCAACCTCTGCAACATTGACATTTGGCATATGGTGAACTGTTTGTTTGTTATGAAGGGGTACAGGCGGTGTTTTTGTAGTGAAGTGTTATTAAGGCAATCTGCTTACTTCCTGTGGTAACAGGAAGTGGTGCATTGCAGGTCAATAAGTTACTTAAGACTATGCATACAGTATCTGTGACTGGTTCAACCAAATCTCCACTATTTCTGTGGATGGATAATGCAGTTTGATCAACTGAACTGCCTGTGTTTGGGATCTATCTCTATGAGGGAGATGAATCAAGAGATATGGGGCAGGAGTACTAAGCGCTGGAGAATGATACACTGGAGATAAATTACCAGCCAATGAGCTCTTGTCATTTTTCAAACACAGCCTGTAACATGGCAGTCAGGAGCTGATTGGCTGGTACTTTATTTCTCTCCATTTTAGCTCTCTCCAAGTCTTATTATATAGACCTCTAAGTCACAATCATCTGGACAAAAAAAATAATCCATTATATTCAACTCATAATCAGACCCTATGATGATGAATCCCGCTCACCTCAAGAGACCCCACCCCCAAAACAGACCCCACACCCCATTAGGGCTGCTTCCATAAATTTTCCGGGCTGGTTTTCCATCCCAATCCACCCCTGTCCCAGGCTGTGTAGGATCGATGAGAGTGATAGGAAGTTTTGCAAGCCAGCAATAATATTTCCAACATCATGACTCTTCATCAAGCACTGAGTTATAATAACATTGAGGACATGAGTGAATCCGGGCATGTTTATGCCTTGTATAACGTGCAGGTGATGATAATACAAAATCTGTAGTGTGTATATATATATATATATATATATATAAAATATATATATATATATATGTATATATATATATATATATAAATATATATATACCACCTTGGATTAACTGCAGCTTCAATCAGAGGTCACGGCACCCTCACAAGAGGAAAACCACCAAATATTCATAAGCATTGTTCATCCAAGGTATAATTTACACACAACATTAATTACACATACGAATAACATCATATACACAATAAATACACTCGGCTGGTGAAAATGATAAAATCTATAAAATTATATATTTTTTTTAATATTAAAATTCTCTTCATTTATTTCCCACTATGGAGTCAACGTGAAGCCGTATTCTCTTGATCTACTGTAATAGTCATACACATTATTTATTTAGTAAAACTGCAGCACTATTTCTTATAGCAATGTGTTAATATTATCCGGTTTTTAGGTGGACCTCACCTCGGTCGACAGTCATTAGACACTATTGGTCGACATGCATTAGGTCGACATGGTCTTTAGGTCGACATGGCAAATGTCGACACATGAAAAGGTCGACATGATTTTTTTCTTTTTCTTTTTTTCAATTTTTTAAACTTCTTCTTACTTTACTATCCACGTGGATTACGATTGGGAATAGTAACCTGTGCCGAGCACAGCGAGGCACCTTGCCCGAAGCATGGAACAGGGGAAACCACCGGTGGGCCCCACTGCCTGTTGGACCACCTCCTCCTGTTATTTATCTTCTACATTACCATGCACGCACAAGCAGTGTTTACTATATATATATTTATCAAAGGACCCAGCCCATGCACTCTCTACTGGTTAGCCGGGACTCTGTGGTGGTTGGCCACACCTCCACTATTGCCTGGCCACACCCTTAAGCATGGGCCCCTACCACGGCATTTCCCCGGTGGGCCCTTCTTGCCCCAGTCCGACACTGAGCCCAGCACACAGCAGTACCAGGGAGAGAGGCAGTTGCAGCTGGCTGACAGGTAAGAAGGGTTGTTGTGGGGGGAATCCAGGCCCCATTCGGGACCATCCAACAAGCTAGGGCCCAGTACCTGCCCTCTAAGTGCCACTGCCTATAATGTTTCATAATAAAGTAATTCTAATGCCATCATTAAATAATTTGGGGGAGATGTACCAAACCTTGGAGAGAGATAACATGAAGAGAGATAAAGTATCAAGCAATCAACTGCCATTTTACAGAATGCGTTTGAAAAATGACAGGAGCTGAATAGTTGGTACATTAGCTCTCGCCAAGGTTTGATACACCTCCCCTTTTTATGTGTAATGGTAAGTGGGCCTAAAATAATCTAATTTCAGTTGGAAGTGGGTGCAACTGTACTCTGACGCTCTTGAGTCTCTTGCCCCTAAATTATTTCTTGGCCTTTCTCCTGCCCAGCAGGTGTAGTCAGTGACCTAATATTGGTGGTCATTCCGAGTTGTTCGCCCGCTGCCGTTTTTAGCAGCGCAGCGATCAAGTGCAAAAACGGCATTTATGCGCATGCGCATGGTACGCAGCGCGCATGCGCTAAGTACTTCACACAAAAGTTTGCAGTTTTACAGAGGCTCGAGTGATGTTTCTCAGTCGCTTGAGTGTTCGTAGTATGATTGACAGGAAGTCGGTGTTTCTGGGCGGCAACTCAGCGTTTTCAGGGAGTGTGCTAAAAAACGCAGGCGTGCCAGGAAAAAACGCAGGAGCGGATGGAGAAACAGGGGAGTGGCTGGCCGAACACAGGGCATGTTTGTGACGTCAAACCAAGAACTAACAGACTGCAGTCATCGCAAGATAGGAGTAGGTCTGGAGCTACTCAGAAATGGCATGACATTTTTCACGCGCAATTCTGCTAATCTTTCAGTCGCACTTCTGCTAAGCTAAGATACACTCCCAGAGGGCGGCGGCCTAGCGTGTGCATTGCTGCTAAAAGCAGCTAGCGAGCGAACAACTCGGAATGAGGGCCATAGTTAGAATTAACACTTCAGTTTAGAAACATAATTGCAATCAATATCAATGAAAATGTCATACGTAATTATTTGTAATTTGTTTTGAGAACAAAGAGGTGATAGTGGAATATGGGCGACATTTACTAAGCAGTGATAAGAGCGGAGAAGTGAGCCAGTGGAGAAGTTGGCCATGGCAACCAATCAGCACTGAAGTAACATCTATAATTTGCATACTATAAAATGATACAGAGCTGCTGATTGGTTGATAGGGCGACTTCTCCACTGGCTCACTTCTCCGCTCTTATCACTGCTTAGTAAATGTCCCCTAAATTAAGGTAGTGTAGGTTCTTCAGGCTGCATCCTAGATGCTGGTGGTGGTGGGTTGTGGCGGTGATGTTGGCACGGTACCTTGTAATAAAGATAGCCATTGAGACTGAGGGGGCAGTGTACTTCCGGCATTTGATGATGATGCTGCAGAAGTATCACTGACGATGATGGTGGTAGAGAGGCTTTACCTGACTGACAAGCAGGGACCATCTGTGGAAGGTAATGGGGAGTGGCTGGAAAACCGCAGGAATGTCACTATTATTTTAAAGGGATGTATCAGCCTGCGACTGCGATCCCGTACACGGAAGACATGGCGTCAGCGTCTTAGTTCCTGCACCCATTTTCCTGAGTTACTCAGAACTGGTTGCTGAGACATTTGCAAATTTAGCATATTCGCACCATATCTGCATTGCGTTAGTGTACAAATCTGATATAGGCACATAGGGGGTAATTCCAAGTTGAACGCAGCAGGAATTCTGTTAGCAATTGGGCAAAACCATGTGCACTGCAGGGGAGGCAGATATAACATGTGCAGAGAGAGTTAGATTTGGGTGTGGTGTGTTCAATCTGCAATCTAATTTGCAGTGTAAAAATATAGCAGCCAGTATTTACCCTGCACAGAAACAAAATAACCCACCCAAATCTAACTCTCTCTGCACATGTTATATCTGCCTCCCCTGCAGTGCACATGGTTTTGCCCAACTGCTAAAAAAATGTCCTGCTGCGATCAACTTGGAACTACCCCCATAGATTGTAAGCTCCCCTGGGCAGGGGCTGGTGTGAATGACTATATATTCTCTGTACAATGCTGTGGAGTATGTATGCGCTATATCAATAACTGGTAATAAATAAAGCTTGTCGTTTGGTGTGGATGGTAATACAGGCAGCCAGACATCGCTAGGGATTGGATACCCCCTCCCGTAAGACTTACACCCTGAGTCACATAAAGCTTGTCAATAATTCCCAAGCAGCGTCACCAATGACAGGCCTTTTTAATTTCAGTTCAAATGATCTTACATGAGGCAGTGTTGTCACAAGCAGTCCTTTAGGACCCTGATTGCTGAATATAGCGTCGTTTATTTCCTAAATAATTTTCTCTAAGAACAATTGCTCCCAAGACCATAAAATGTCATCTGTCATCTATCTTGTCTGATAACGCACTGTTAGAGATTGGCCTAAAATGTAGCTAACATTCGGGATGCGGTCAATTTACCTACAATCAAAATCCCGACATGGGGGTAAATTTACTAAGGTGCGAGATTTTTAGAACTGGTGATGTTGCCCATAGCAACCAATCAGATTATATCTATTATCTGCTAGAAGCAGCTAGATAAATGGTAAGTAGAATCTGATTGGTTGCCATGGGCAACATCACCAGTTCTAAAAATCTCCCACCTTAGTAAATTTACCCCATGGTCAAAATACCGACATTTAAACTACAGACAAGGTGACTTCCGGTGGGTGGCGCATCCAAGATGGCCACGTTTTAAATGAGCTCTGCTCACAACGGCCCCATCCATCACCATCCACTCACTCCCCAGCCACCTATTGGGATATTTCTGATGAGATTTCCTTCCCCTAACACTGGGATACCTGTTGCTGCCCGTTTGGAGAAGATCCGTGGAGTGGAGGCCCTGTTCCCCGGAGTCGGGCCTACGTCCGGGCCGCCGCGTGGCGAGGATCCGCGCTGCCCGCCCTCCCGTTTGGATTGCCCTGCGGTCACTGCCGGCCAGCTTGCCGCACCTTTACCTCGGATTTGGGGAAGTCCTCCGCGCTGTCCCCTCGGGTTGCCGCCTGCCTGCCGTCGGGCTGAAGACTGAGCCCGGATATCCGTGGAGCCGCCTTTGGGACGCCTGAGTTGCTAACTGGCCGGCGGAGCTCGAAGCTGAAGAAGGAGCCCACACTTACCTCCTCCCGCTCCTGGGACTCCTGCGGCTACTGGATTAGGGCCGCGCTGACAGCCTGCGGTCCGAGGTGTTCGGGGCTCCATCACCTTGGCCGTCGCTCGGCTCACACACGCGCCGCGGCTCCCCTGCAGGGCAGACTGCCGCTGGTCTAACCCCCTCCGGCGCTGACTCGCCGGTCCTGTCACCTGCTTGCCTGGCTGTCGGGGGATCTTATTGCCGCAGCCGCGACCCCTGTGGGTCTGGATATCGTTCCTCGTCGAGGCGCCTTCGGTGGTGCGGGATTCCTTCTCTGGGGGGGACACCTGCTGCTGTGGACAGATACTGGGGCCTGACCATTCCCCCACTACATTTGATTGATGCCTACACTCTGCCGCTGGAGAAGCGTTGCTGCGCCCTGAATATTGCCCATATAATTGTGCTGTCCCCTCATAACCTTGGGGAGCTCCTGATTGAGCCAGCTGCTCACTTTACCCCAAGGAGATATAGGGAGAGCTCTTTCATTGCTGATGTGACTGGCCCTGAGACACTTTGGGACCCTGTGGCGTTGGCTTGCTCTTTCTTACAGGGGATTCATTTAGTTTCCTCAATACCCTCCTCACTCCCTGCTCACTAAACACTCTTCCTACGTTTCCTTGCCTTTTACTTTTTCCAGTCTCTCCTTTGAAGTGCTTTTCTCCCTGGCACGGTCCCTATCCCTTTGTTGTTTTCCTTCCCACTTTTCTGCTCTTACCTCCTTTCCTCTTCTCCCCCTATCCTAGATTTGCTCTGATTACACTAGCCCATATAATGTTCCCAGGTTGCAGATGTATGGATCTACAGTTCTTCACATAGCACCATAGCTGGGCCTGGGTGACGCTGACATCTTGTGGCACTCCACTGCCTGCAGCAATTGTATGTGCAATATTGTATTGTGCATTACTATGATTATGGTGTATCTCTATGCATAATGCATACATACAATTATTAGTATTATTGCTTACTATTGCCTTTGCCATTTTTATGCACAATTGTTCTTTTACATGTAATAATTAATACCCGGATCAGCACTACCTCCCTTATAATACTAGAGTTTGCTGTTTGTTGATTTGTTACTATATAACTAGGAGGTGTGAAATTCATATATAGTTATGTGATATTTTATCTACCCCTTTGGGGGCGCTATACTTTACGATTTCAGATGTTTCTCATCTGATACTTCTATTTACTGGTGAACAGTGTCCGATCCTTTCGGATCTCTCCTATTACACATTACATAATTGATGGAGAGGTTTTTGAACTGTATCAGATAATATGGTTAGAAGGAAGTCACATAAGACAGGTGGTTCTTCCCCCTCTCAGTCGCAGCCTGTAACGAACATGGATGGGAACCCCGACCTCATGTCCCAACCTGACATGATCCCCCCAGTGTCCCAAACTGCCAAAGAGATCCTTTCGGTACTTATGCCCCATATTGACAGGAAATTAGACGAGTTTAAGGATTCGTTTCATTCCACCCTGCGAGAAGTAGCCTCGAACACCTCGAGAATATCGGAGGTGGAGCAGAGAGTCAGTGATCTAGAGGACACGGTCCACAATGTGGAGTCCTCGGCTGACTCGTCCATTGGCATGATCCGGGAGCTCCAAGTTAAATTAGATGAACTAGAAAATCGGAATCGGAGAAATAATCTTCGCTTTGTTGGTGTCCCGGAACCCTCCCTCCTGGGTGATTACCTAGCCTCTCAATTAGTTCCTACTCTCCATATATCTGACAAGATGGAGTTTCCCCAGGTTGAGAGGGTCCATAGGGTGGGGGCTGAGAGGGATGGTCCCAATCCTCCTCCTAGGCCGGTGGTGGCCCGCTACTTCGATTATAGGACGAAAGAAATAATACTACGTGCATATAAAAAATTGGGCAAATTATTCATTGACGGTACCCGTATTTTGATTTTTCAAGATTTTTCAGTGGCGGTCACTGAAAGGATAGGTCCCTCTATTCTTTAACCCTCGATGTGATGGCCTCTTAGACGTCTGGAGTGTGAACTTTTAGCCACAAGGTACATGCACAACACAAGCAGTAAAAATTCACACTGGTTTATTGTTCGTTTAACAAAAGTATATAAGACAATGCATATGGGTGTAACTGACATGTTGTTACATTCCCATTGGCTAACATTTAACAAAGTCTGTAACAGGTTTCATCTGGTATAGAACTGACCTTGAGAAACAGACACATACAAGCCTTATATTATATGAACAGACAAAGGCATCTTGTAGAGAGTGCGTACGTGTCTATTCAAACACATAACAATTCATATAGCATGTTTAACCCTTCAATCCCCTCTTAGAATCATGATTGTTATATGACATGATTCTTGAGTGAGGCTCCTTTCTTGTTCCTCCAGTTCTTGAGATATTGGACATAATCGTCGGGTCCCTTACTATCAGAGGAGGTGACAGGACTGGTGGTTATATCATAGTACATCAGGGCCTTATCAATGCCTTTGGAGGTAAGTTTCTTTCCACAGGGAATTACACAATAAACTATAATGCCTACAAGAATTAAAGTTACAAGTATGAATATGCTTATTTGCACAAGAGCCTGTTTCCAATTTTCAAACCACCCAAAATATTGGCTCCATGGGTTATCAATACCTGAATTTTTCTTAAGTTCTATGGATAAGGTTTCTAACTTGTTTATGGCTAAAGTAACCTTACCATTGGGACCAGTGTTGTCAGGAATATATGTACAACAGCCTTCCACCTTACTAATGTAAACACATGTACCGCCTTTTTCTGCTAGGATCATGTCAAGGGCCATTCTATTTTGGAATGTCATTTGGGAAGTGGCTTCTAGCTGTTCAGCTATACCTTTAAGAGCATCTTTGGTATCATTAACAAATCTTTGTTGATTATAATATATATAATTAATCCAGGCTACGTTTTTATTTACAGTTACTATAGGAAACAATGACTCAAAACCCGCAGCCACCTCATCTCTAGCTTTGAACTCATTTGGAACACCTCTTGGGACCCCTATAGCATCAATGTATACGTGGGGGTCAAAGCTACCTCCTGGGAGTGCTCTTTTCTTTCGATTAGCAGGAGTATTAGAGGGAGGAGTGGGGTCATCGGTGATCATTAAAAAGGCTGAAAAAACAATTTTCCTGTTCTAGGGGTATATTAAGGGGCACTGTACCTAGGTGGGGCCTAGATTTGCCACAGACATAACAGTTGCTTTTATTGTGTTTGTTGTCAGCAAGTTTAGGGAACATGAAATAATCAAGGATGTATGTGGCTACGTGTGTATTGGAGGAATTGTACCACAAGGTGGGGACCCCATCTGTTTGTGTGATGTCGACTTCACATATTGTGAGGTGAATGAGGGCCAGTAGGGCTATCGAGATAGTCCCCAGGATAGAGATAGGGGGCAGGTTCTTCATCGTTTTCTGTTCTTCTGTCTTCGCTAGGTGGGAGGTCAGGGCTGTCTGCCCCGGTTCGTACCTCACTGGAATCACTTGCTTCCCTCTCTAGGTCTGGTCTAGGAACCTTTTTTACTCGGGATGCATGGATCCAGGTAGGACTTTCCTCTGTCAGGACTGCTGTTCGGGTAACTGCTACGACCTCTGTCTCTGGACCATAGGTGAAGTCTCCTGGGCTCTTGTTCCTGGGGAGCACCTTCACCACGACTCTGTCTCTGACTTTAAAGGGGTGTGTAGGTTCCTGTGGATTCAAAGGGTTTTTACAAACAACCTCATGTTCAATTTCATTCAGTTTTGTTATCAGGGACCTGACATACTCTTCTCTGATGAGTTCTAGATCTCCTTCCTGTATTACTAGTGGTTTCTTAGCCCAGGGTGTAGGAAAAGGGTCTACCCATTAGTATTTCAAAGGGTGAGTATCCTAGAGTTTTCTGTGGGGCATTCAAGATGCTGGTGTTTAGCTTTATTAGGGTTGTTCCTGAGGCAAGTGATGCATCTGCTAACATACTGGTCCACAAGTGATTTGGCATTAGTAACATAAAAAATCATTGGTTAGTAGGAGGAGTGTTGTGGCTTCACCACGGTGACCAACACCACGGCACTGGGCAACGAGCAAAGGGGCACTGGACTGGGGTATACAGGGTTTCCCCTCTTTGCAGATTAATCCTGATTTAGGATTTTTCTGCAGAATTGGGTAAGTCCAGTCGGAGAGATCAGTATTAGTCGCAGCAGCTTGAAGTTGAGTGAGCAGATGGACGTTGTCAAGGGAGGGACATGCTCTAGTGAGTGCAATGAGTTCTGCAGCTTGCGCGGACTGATAAGGTATTGGTAGGGTTTCCAACACAGTGTCAGGGAGGGTGACAATGGCATAGCCAGCCTGGTATGTATTTGTCATTGGGCCTACTACAGGAGCCGTTAACAAAAACTATGTCTGCGCCTGATATGGGAACGGGAGACATGTCAAGTCTGGGAGAAGTTTCAGCTTCAATGGAAGCAGCACAGTCATGTAGGTCGGGTGGTTCATCCTCGGGACCTTTCAAGCCTAAAAGGGCATTGAGAATGGGTGCAGGGCCAGAAGAACCAGCAGTGTACTTGATGGTAAGGGTAGGGTTACTCAAAAGGAGTACTTCATATCCACTAAGGCGTTGTGCTGACATGTGCTGTGTGTAAGCCTTTAAGTATTGCCAGGACATCATGTGTGGTGTGGAGTACTGTGATGTGGCCTAAAGTGAGGGTAGTGGCCATTTCTGCAACCATTGCACAGGCTGCCAAAGTCCTGAGGCAGGCAGGCATACCTTGCACAGACACTGGCATGACTTTGAAAAAAAATGCCACGGGGCGCAACTTCCCTCCATGAAACTGTGTGAGCACCCCCGCCATGGTTTTACAATTGTCCCTTGCATATAGATGGAAAGGTAGTACATAATTGGGGAGGCCAAGTGCCGGACTTTTCATCAACATACATTTTAAACTTTCATATGCAGTTAACATTTCTTGTGACCATTGTACAGTTTTAGGTTTGTCCTTCAGTGTGGCTTGTCTCAAAATGTTATCATAATAAGAGCAATCAGAAATCCACTGTCTGCAGTAATTTACCATACCCAGGAAGGACAGTAGTTCCTTCTGGGTAGTTGGGGTGACCAGGCCCAATACAGACTGTATGCGTTGTGGACTGACTTTCCTCTCTCCCTGAGTGAGCACAAAACCTAAGTAATCAACATGCTTTTTTTTTACACCATTGCATTTTTATTTTGGACACCTTGTGTCCACATTCACAAAGCCAGTTTAGTAATGAAACACCATCCTCTCGGCAGGCCTCCTCAGTTTGACTACAGAGCAGCAGATCATCTGCATACTGTAGCAGGACTGAACCATGGTGAGGTTGCCAGGGCCTCAATGTGGCCTGGAGACAACAGGTGCGTCAATAATCTGCACCAGGTAAGTTGT
Source organism: Pseudophryne corroboree (assembly GCF_028390025.1). NCBI lineage: Eukaryota > Metazoa > Chordata > Amphibia > Anura > Myobatrachidae > Pseudophryne > Pseudophryne corroboree. Next base: position 51,428,843 of record NC_086448.1, read on the forward strand.
TTACCCTCAAAAGAAAAGGCAAAAAGTAATTGTGTCTGTGAATCTACAGGTATGCTGAAAAAAGGCATTCTTCAAATCAAATACAGAGAAGAACGCAGCATCTGCAGGGATTGCAGAAATGAGTGAGTTTACATCTGGAACAATTGGTGCAATTGGGACAATTAGCTGATTGATCGCTCTGAGATTCTGTACAAATCTTATACTGCCATCAGCTTTGGCAACAGGGTTCACAGGAGTACAGTATGGTGATACAATATGTCTGAGAATACCCTGTTGTAAGAATTGCTGTATCATGGGGCGGAGACCTTCTATCTTTTCTGGTGAGAGGGGATACTGCATAAGTCAGAACACAAAACACTGGTTGTTGCACCGCTGTCCACTAAAAAGGGAATTTTACTTCCATTTATAATAAGTGGCAGCAGAGGTGAATCTTTACTATGACGGGTGAGTTGAATAAAGGCTGGGATACCCTCCTCCGGGCCCCGTCAGTGCGCGGGGTCTTTGGAATGTTCCCTGACTGCGGGGTTGGTTCTGTCTGTCAAAGCGTCTGGAGTTCTGATAGTTATGAGTGGGTGGGGAAATGAGTAAGCTTTCTGAGTTAAGCAAAGGTAAGCCAGCGTCATCTGTCCAGCAGTCCTTAAACCTTTTCCAAAACGCAGTAACAGACTATGAAGGTTTCTGTTTACAAGCCACAGCGACAGGCAAAAAAAAAAAAAAAGCACAGGCAAAAAAGCACAGGCTTTAAAGACTTCCTTCATATGTGTATAGCTGCGTCCTTTGCAAGCTTTGCGCAAATAAGATATACAGCCATCGAGGGTAATGGTGGGCTTGGGACAGTGTTTTACTATTATCTAAACTCTGGGTTATTGGTGCGTTAGGGACAGAGCTAGTGGACGCACCCTCCAGCAGTGGAGTTGGAGGCGATCCCATCTAGTGTGAAAGGGTTACTGCTGCCAAGAGATTTGTGTCTCTGAGCGCAGGATACATTGGAATGCAAGGGGGAGGGAGAGGGTTTTCAAAGATTTACAGTTTCTCTGCAGCTTCGCTTCTGTGCTGTTGGGAACTGACATTTTTTCTTAAATCTCCATATAGAAAGGGTAATTACTGCCTTCCCGTAGGAATGGGTCCTGTCCTGCTTTCTCTATCCATCCCGCTAAATTATCCACCCATGGGTTAACTAAGTAATACTCTGAGGTAGAGTTGCGGGCGACATACATCTTGCATGTTTCCCCTGGTAAAGGTGGGGGGTAAATGACTGTATTACTCTGACCCCCTCCCATAGTAAAAAATGCAATTTACACCAACGTTCTATGCAATTTTACAATAACTTTCTATGCATGCATCAGCTTAACCAGTTAATTAGTCATTGACAATATCACAATATTATCTGTATAGTGAGAACATGAAATCTTTTGACGTGTACGATACTTACCATTCGTACAAGATGTCAGAAAAATACAGCGTTTTAAACAGGAAGCAAGAAAAGTATTTGAGTAAAGATATCTGGCAGACGAAAACTTTCCAGCCGTCTGGACCAAATATAAGAACTTATCTCACTACAAACATACAAGAATATATATAGACGATCAAATCGAGGTATAATCTACGTTACGTATAGACCCCAGGTCTATTTTAAGTATCCCAGATACTAACGTCTTTGGAGAATTGCGCTTGGACCCCTGGTCCCTTCTCAGACGTATCTTTAAGTCCCAGACATTAAAGATTCTATGGTATCCCTGATACCTGTTTTATGCTTTTACATAAAACTTCGTAATATTAAGTCCCGGACTTAAATATTACCTTGTCACGTGTTCCCGGAACACTGACACGGATTCAGCTTCAGTGTATGACCGCAATCCTGTATGGCAAAGACAGACAATAAATTCTCTATCTTACCATTCAGGGACGATCACTGAATCGCGGACGTAGCCCCCAGCTGAAAGGATAGGTCCCTCTATTCTTTAACCCTCGATGTGATGGCCTCTTAGACGTCTGGAGTGTGAACTTTTAGCCACAAGGTACATGCACAACACAAGCAGTAAAAATTCACACTGGTTTATTGTTCGTTTAACAAAAGTATATAAGACAATGCATATGGGTGTAACTGACATGTTGTTACATTCCCATTGGCTCGTTGGTAGTTACCAGGCAGAATTGAAAAAGGCGGATGTTCATATATGGGTTTTCTACAAGTTTCTCAAAACATTTAACAAAGTCTGTAACAGGTTTCATCTGGTATAGAACTGACCTTGAGAAACAGACACATACAAGCCTTATATTATATGAACAGACAAAGGCATCTTGTAGAGAGTGCGTACGTGTCTATTCAAACACATAACAATTCATATAGCATGTTTAACCCTTCAGTCACTCAAAAAAGAAGGGCGTTCTCACCAGTTTGCAAATTTTTGGTGGAATCGCAAAAACGTTTTGCCTTGCTCTACCCGGCCAGGCTAAGGGTCACTGATAATGGCCGTACCATTTTTTTTGACGACCCAGACGAAGCCCGTAAACACTTCCTGTCCTCTCCCTCCTCACAGAGTTCACCAGTAACGATGTCCCTGAGGTCTCCCAATCGCTAAATGTGTATGTCAATACGAATATTGTTTATGTACTTTAATACTGTTTTCCATTTGACGGTGGGGGACGAGGGTTTATCTTTTTATTCGCCCCTCTTTAGTTAACAGTTATTATGTTATTACATAGGAGACTGGCTCTCCACATCCTGTTTACTGTTTATTTCTTGTTGATTCTAATGGTTGGTCGCAGTGTCGCCACTGTGATCCTCCAAGAAAATTTTTGGTTTGAGAAAATTCAGAAACGGTTATTGAAGCATGATTTTTTTCTTTCTTGATAATTGTGACACGTATAATTTACTATACTCCCAAATGTTCATATTGTATTTTGGTGCACTGGTGGAGGAGAGATGGGAGCACCTAGCCGAGATTGTGATTAGTGGAATGCCCTCTGCTTGCTGGGACGGGGGGCATCGCCATACATTAACGGGACTGTGGGGTAGACTCAGTGCAGTGAACACTGGGATTGGATGATGGCAAGTAATACACATAATTTACCGTACTCGCCTCCCCACGACTCAATTAAATGCCTATCATGGAATGTGGGTGGGCTCAATTCCCCCATTAAGCGTCAAAGGGTCCTATCCCACCTTAAGAAATTTAGCCCAGATATCATTTTTCTACAAGAGACCCACTGGAGGGAGGGTGATGGTTCCTCCCTTCGCGCTGGTTGGTTAGGTGATTGTTTTTCGGCCTCAACTGGCAATAAAACCAGAGGGGTGGCTATCCTTTTTGCACGACACCTCCCATACACTGTCTTAAACATTGTCGCGGATCCTGATGGCCGATACTTACTGATAGATGTTAAGATTGGAGATGCCGCATACACTCTTATGAATATATACGCTCCTAATACTCAAGTGTCCGAATTCTTGATTAAGGTGACCTTCTTGATACAACAGCGAGAGGCTTATCCACTGATACTTGGGGGTGACTTTAATACGGTGCATGATCCGACCTTGGACAAGACTCCAATCCCATCCAATCGACATTCTGCTATTTGGTCTACACTTGTAAAATTTATTTTGGGGCTCCAAGTGACTGATGTCTGGAGACTTTTTAACCCATCAGAAAAATCTTTTACTTTTCATTCGGGAGTTCATCACACGGTCTCCCGCATAGACTACTTCTTAGTGGCGAATTCTCTAATATCCGAGGTGACCTCCGCAAATATTGCTGAGGTCTTGGTCTCGGATCATGCACCGATTGAGTTCTCATTTAGGTTGCCACATACAGGCCCTACACACCGCACCTGGAGATTCCCTGCATACCTATTCCAATCAGAAAAATTTAAGGAATACTTAAAACGTAACTGGTTAGACTATGTAGACAACAATATCGCACACTGGAATGACCCGGTCCTTTTCTGGGAAGCATCGAAGTCCGTGATGCGAGGCAGTATTATATCATACGTATCTAGTCGTAATAAGATTCAAAAGGACCAATATCGTACTCTCTCCCATACGGTGCAGACTACGTTTGCTGAGTATGTGGCAGACTCATCGGAGGAAAAATTTATTATATACAATCAGGCTAAATCCGTATTGGAAAATGTTCTATTATCCCAAGCTCAATCGCGCTTGGACTACACGAAAAATAAATATTATAGATGGGGTGCCAAGACAGGACGTCTATTGGCCTCATTAACCAAAGGCTATAAACGAAGAAACCATATTGTCACTATTAAAGACACTAGGACCTCTCATTGTCTGACACAAACTTCTGATATATCAAAGGCCTTTTACGACTATTATTGTAATTTATATTCTGCCAGACCATCAACCCCAGAATCTTTAGACGCTATTATTAGAGAGGCCAACTTGCCTAGTCTAGATCCAGAACAAATTGACCTTTTAGACTCGGAAATTACGGAGGAGGAAATAAGAATGGCTATTTCTTCTTTGCATACTTGCAAAGCCCCGGGACCAGATGGATTCTCGGGAGAATATTTTAAAATTTTGTCCACTGATATTGTCCCGGCTTTGCTAGAATTGTATCGCACTATCCATAAAAAACGCCCATACTACCCCTCTTTTAATGCTGCCTTTACAACTCTTATTCCGAAACCCGACCGTGACCCTACATTATTGAGCTCCTATCGTCCCATTACCCTACTAAATGTAGATTTTAAAATTCTATCCAAAATTATGTCATCTCGTCTACAATTATTTTCCTCCTCCCTATGTTCATCTCACCAACTAGGTTTCACCCGAGGCAAACAGTTAGTCAAAGGTATTCGTACAGCCATTGCTTCCATTGTTGCCTCCAATAATAACCCCACCGTTCCTAATATGCTTCTGAGCCTTGACGCTCAGAAAGCTTTTGATATGGTATCCTGGCCCTTTTTATTTAAAGTCCTATCAACCAGAAATTTTGGCTCAGATTTTATTAACCTTATAAAGTTCTTCTATAGCTCCCCCACAACTCTCCTTTTAGTAAACGGCACGAGGAGCGATCCTATTGTCATGTCTAGAGGTACCCGCCAGGGATGCCCTCTATCTCCCCTACTCTTTAATTTATCCCTTGACCCCTTACTTCGTATAATCGATTCTTGGCCCACCTTGAAGGGCATTTTGGTTGGTTCGGTGGAAATGAAACTCACTGCATTCGCGGATGATGTTCTGATTTACATGTCTAACCCTAAACATTCCCTCAGGCCACTGCTGGAACTGCTTGACAGGGTGGGATCCCTCTCTGGCTTTTTCATTAACTTTGAAAAATCTAGTGCACTCTATCTGAAAAGAGGTTTTTATAGACCCTTGTGGGCGGCGCAACTACCTTTGAATTGGGCCAAAAAGACACTTCCATACCTGGGTGTTCTTCTCCCCAAAAATATTGTAGACCTTTATGATATAAATATTGGGAAAATACTCTCAACACTCACGAGGGACCTTGAAGCGACGGTACATTTGCCACTTTCCTTTTTAGGAAGGACAAGCATAATCAAAATGATATATTTTCCAAAACTCCTTTACCCGTTACAAGTTCTCCCCCTTTTACTTTCTAGACAAGATCTCTTACAGATAACGGCGACCTTTAGAAAATGTATTTGGAATAATAAGCGCGCGAGAATTGGTTTATTTAAATTAGGTCAGCCTAAAACCAATGGGGGAGTTAACTTTCCAGATATTCTGACATATAGTTATGCTTCCCATGTTCGTTATATTAAAGACTGGTTGTCTGGTACCCAAACCTACTCGGATTCACTTCTCGAACAAAATTTTGTTCCTCAGGTGTCTCTGGTAGCCTTTTTACACTTAACTGATGCCGAGATTCCCACTGATTTATTGATCAATCCCCTCTTAATGACTACGAGGAAAGTTTGGCTATCCTTGAGACATAAATATAAATTACATAAACATATATCTATCCATTTACCTTTTTTACATAACCCGGGCTTTCAAAATGGAGAAGCCGCCCATCCTTTCAATGACTGGAAATCTTTAGGAATCTGTAATATAGGCCAACTTATTGGCCCTAGATCCCATAAACCACTGACATATGCGGAGGCCTTATCTAAATACCCATACATCGGCCCCCAAAACTTTGCTTTCTTCCAAGCCCAACATTATGTTAGTAAAATTTCTAGAATACTACCTGCGACTGATTGGGATAGTGAATTGGACCGAATATTAATGCGACCAGCCCAGTCCAAGGGTGCTATTTCATTTTATTATAAACAACTCCACACTATAATAGACCATTCTACATATAAAACTGGTATAGCCCAATGGTTGGAACATTTTCCTAACCTAGATGTAGATAGATTATTGCACATGTTACATTTCTCAATAGCCACGTTCCCAGCTGCTAAATACACAGAGATGTATCTTAATATCTTTCATAGATTTTATATTTCTCCCCACAGAGGTTTCTTGATAGGCCTATTAGAGGATCCTTCCTGTCCCAAATGTGGCCATCACTCGGCTGATCTTTACCATTGTCTATGGGCCTGTCCACTTTTAAGACGGTTTTGGTTAGCAGTATGGCGCTTTGCCTCACAACACTTAGTGAATTACATTCCTCCTACACCGGAATGGGCCATATTTGGTATAATACCCCCTGGTGTCAGAGTACCCAAACCTGTAAAAAAATTACTTCTAGCAATCTCATCGGCAGCTAGGAAAGCTGTCTTGCACATGTGGGTCCATAGCTCTGTTCCAACTCTAGAAATGTTCAGGGACAAACTATTTTTTATTTGTCATATGGATTGGCTGGAGGCCTCACTCCAAAAAGAATCTCGCACTGAATCTTTTTTCGCAACATGGGAAAGTTTTATTGAAACACTTCCTATTCATACTAAAGCGGCCATTAGCTCTTGTTTCCGCAGCACACTCTGGTATGAAACCCGGATTTTTCTTGGAGACCCTCCCATTACGCTTGATAGCGCTGAATAGAAGCTATGTTGTGTTCCCATCTCTCTGTAGATCTAGGGAGTGTCCAGAGATGTTATTCAGTATTCTATGACATTGTACGAATTGCTCGGCTGTGTGTTCCTCCTGCACCATGTACCATGTTTTGTATTTGCTACATTATGTCTTTTTTCTTTTCTTTTTTCCTATTATTATCCATAATGTTTACATGTTTATTATTATCTTCTTTGAAGAAATGCTTCAATAAAGAAAGAAATGTAAAAAAAAAAAAACTACAGACAAGGTCAAAATACCGACATTTAAAATACCGACAAGGCAAAAATACCAACATTTAAAATGTCGACAGGTCAAAAAGTTGACATGAGTTTTTCATGATTTTTTTCATTGAAACCGACTTGTTCATACTGTACCATCCCCCTTGGGGGGGAATATACTAGTGTGATGAGCGCAGCGAGCGATGCGAAGGGACGTGGTACACGTCGACCTACACACAAAAATAGGAAAAAATAGTGCTGACTTTTTGATCTGTCGACATTTTAAATGTTGGTATTTTGACCTTGTCTGTATTTTAAATGTCGGTATTTTGACCGTCGGTCAATTGCTGTCGGTATTCTGACCATCGGGATTTTGATTGTAGGTATTTCATGCTAAACCCCTAACATACAGTAGTAAATTCAAATTAATAGCTGTTCTCAAAAAACTTGTCTGGCTAAGCTGAACCTGAGCAAGCCGCAGCTAACAGCTCAAAAACTATTTGATTTTCTGACTAATGACATAGTCATGCTAAATAACTTATATTTATATCTCTATCTGTTGTCTACACAGACAGCAATACCGATGCACCTTTCACTACTGCTTTATCAAGGCAATATTTGGCTTTTCCCCCTGATAGTGGCAACTTCCATCTCCCCTCCAGAGTGTATAACAGAGGGGAATTAACAAATAATAGCAAGTGCAGTGTGGCTTATTCACATGCAGTGCCCAGTTAGTAAAATAAATAGGAAATGGTGCTCCCTTAGTAATATAAATACAGATTGGCGCTCCCTTAGTAATATAAATACAGAACAGTGCTCTCTTAGTAATATAAATACAGAATGGTGCTCCCTTAGTAATATAAATACAGAATGGTGCTCCCTTAGTAATATAAATACAGAATGGTACTCCCTTAGTAATACAAATAAATACTGAATGGTGCTCCCTTAGTAATATAAATAGAGAATGGTGCTGGATTTGGTGCAGCTGAAGATTATTAAAGTAAAAAAAAGGATAAGCACATGAGGGAAGAGGGCCCTACTCGTGGGAGCTTACATTCTAAAGGGGAAGGGTAGACAGATGGGGGTGACACAGACATGGCACATAGAGAGCGTGGAACAGAGGGTAAGGATGAGATTTGGCTGGGTTTGGTGAAGAAGTGGGTCTTGAGAGCCTGTTTGAAGTATTGTAAAGAGGTGGAGAGTCTGAGGGGGAGAGGTAGGAAATTCCAGAGAAGTGGTGCAGCACGTGAAAAATCTTGGAGGTAGGAGTGGGAGGAAGTAATCCGTAGGCAGGAGAGTCGTCGAGCATTAGCAGAGCGAAGAGGACGGGTGGGAATGTAAAGGGAGATAAGATCAGAGATGTAGATGGGAGAGGAGTGGGTGAGGGCTTTGTAAGTGAGTGTGAGAAGCTTAAAATGGATTCTGAAAAGGAAGCCAGTGAATGTCTTGTAAGAGAGGAGAGGTGAACGTAGTGCATTTGGTGAGGAAATTGAGCCGGGCAGCAGCATTGAGGATAGATTGGAAAGGAGAAAGGTATTTGAGAGGAATGCCAGTCAGGAGAAGATTGCAGTAGTCCACTCTGGAGATGACCAGTGAGTGGATAAGTGTCTTAGTAGTATCCTGGGTCAGAAAGGGTCTGATCCTGGAAATATATATTTTTTTTTTTAAATCTGTTTATTGGTAAAGAGAAAAATACAAGTGTAACACACACATTGTACACGACAACTGTATAGCGACAATAGCATCTATGACAATATCAAATCTTAGGATGTATAGGAATGTATAACATTATTTCTGCACAAAAGCATATACATTGATAAAGGAAGTGATAATAACAGTAGGTTACGGATATTACTAAACATATTGCAAGGATCGGTCGTTTCTCGGTGCCATTAACAGTGAGTATATGCTAGTCTAAGAGGGTGTTCCTGAAAACAGTAAAGTTGGGATTAGAAGGGTGGTGATCCTCTCGTAAGTATCTCTGTATTGTACCATGTGGTATATTTAACTACTTTTCATATGCTATCACGAATTGGTTGTGGCAGAGTTATCACACAGGGCAGCCATATTGTAAAGAACTTGGAAGAGTTGGATTCCGCTCTAAGAGAGCATTCAATCCAGTCCATTTGGTATAGATGCGTCAGTCTAGGAAATAAAAGGGTTATGGGTATAGGGGTTCCGTGTATCCATTGGGATAGTATGGTCTTTTTCGAAGCTGCCGCTATCCGAGCTAATAACAGTTAATTGCCTGTAGATAATGAGCAACAATCAGAATCATATTGATTCCAGAAAGCCCAGAGTAAAGTTGGTGTGAGAGGGATATTTAGAGTCGTTGTAATGTAGTTACAGACGTCTTTCCAAAATAGCTGTATTATAGGACATGACCAAAGGCAATGGATGATGTCAGCATCAGGTGTGGAGCACTTGAAGCAATTGGAGTTATCAGAGATGCCTGTGAGGTATCTGAGACGAGGAGTATAATACGCCCTGTGATAAATTTTTAAATGCATTTCAGCATAGGAAGAGGATACTAAAATTTATTAAGTAACAAGTGCCAGCGTATTATGGTCTGTAAAGGGATGTCTGGTAGAGTGGTCGACCATTTAGCTAGGCCTGTGGTTTGACAATCTAAGTCAATCTGGCGTCTGGTGTGTGCGTAAATAAAGGATGTTGGATAGGAAGACTGGGGGTTTAAACGCAGTTGGGTGTCCAGGGGAAAGTTATAATCTGCTGGCCGTAGGCGTGTTATCAATTGTGTTGCAAAGCTGCGTATTTGAAAATATGCGAATAGTGGTATATGTAAGTTCAGGAATTTAAGCTTTAATTGTGACAAGGTGAGTACTTCGGTACAGGTGACATTTAAGAATTGATACACTAAACGTAAGCCTTGGGAGTACCAAGTCTTGATAATTGCATCTGTGTCTCCGCCTTGAAAGTCTGGGTTATGCAGGAGTGGTTGGAATAGGGAGCAGGTAGTTGTCAGCCCTTTGCGTTTTCGAAGATGTTGCCACGCTTTGCATGGAGCGAGTAGCAGCGGGTTCGAGCGGATGGACGTCAGTGTGAAGGGGTCTGGAAAATGTAATATGGTAGACAAAGTACCATGGGATAGCATACTCTGTTCCAGAGATACATTAGTGTAGCTAGAGGAACCTCTCACCCAGTCAAGGGTATATCTATAGTTAGCGGCTAAAGAATAGTCTTCTGGGCATGGTATATTCACACCACCCAGCGTTGTCTGTTGTTTTAGTTTAAAAAGGGCTATACGTGGACGTTTGTTTGTCCATATGAAAGTATTAAGGGCCTTTTTAATTGTTTGTACATCTCGTTTGGTTAGAAGAAATGGGAGCATTTGGATCGGATATAATAAACGGGGGAAGGAGATCATTTTATATAAGTGGCATCTACCTATATATGAGACTGGTAAGTTTTGCCAGCGTGTAAAATCTTCAATCATTTTGTTAATGACGCGAGAAAAGTTCAGTGGGTACAGTTCGGCTAGGGTAGGTGAAAAGCGTAAGCCCAGGTAGGTTATAAAACCAGTCGCCCATTTAAAGGGAAATCTGGAGCCCCAATTTCGTGCGGCCTTGGGTCCAAGAGCCAAAGCTTCTGTTTTATCGAAATTGATTAAGAAGTCCGAGATCAAGTGGAAATCATGGAGCGTGGTCAGTAATGAAGGGAACGCCTTTATGGGATCACTAAAATATAATAATAGGTCATCCGCAAAGGCCGAAACCTTCACTGGTTGTGTACCAATTTTTATTCCTTCCCAGGCAACATTTTGCACGCAGGTGCGTATCAGTGGGTCTAGAGCTAGATTAAAAAGTAAGGGAGATAGGGGGCATCCCTGGCGCGTACCTCTATGTAAAGAAAAGGCTGGTGTGTTCAATCCATTACTGGTTAGGTGAGCTTGTGGATTAGAGTAAAGCATACTGAAGACTTTAGTGAACCCCTCACCGAATTGTTGAGTGTGGAAAATTCTAAGTAGGTGTGCCCATGATACACGGTCAAACGCTTTGTCGGCATCACAGCTGACCACAAGTGCCTTAGATGTTGTGGAATCTTTGACACTTTGTATTGCTGCTATCAGGGTTCGTACATTATGTACTGATGTTCTAGTTTTAACAAACCCCGTTTGGGCAGGATGTAAAATACGCATTAATATCGGTTGGAGACGAGTGGCAAATAATTTGGTGAATAGTTTTAGATCTTGGTTGAGAAGGGATATGGGTCGGTAGGACTGGACATATGATGGGTCTTTACCCGGTTTAGGGAATACTACTATTCTAGCTTCTGTGAATCTCGGGGGCGGAGGGGACCCGTTCAGCAGTGAATTAAACAACGTCAATAAATATGGTGTTATGTGGGGAGCTAGCATTTTGTAATATACTGCTCCAAACCCATCTGGTCCTGGTGATTTCCCATTATGAAGTGACTTAATCAAGAACAGCAGCTCTTTGTCTGTTACAGGGCACGTTAGTGATTCTCGTTCTTCCTCTGTTAATGTAGGTAGGTCAGCCTCTTCCAGAAACTTCATACCCTCTGTGGGGCTATCTAAAGGTGCCGCGTACAAATTTGAATAGTATTGTAGGAAGGTGTTTGACATAATTTGTGTGTCCATAGTTGAGGAAGTCGGGTCGGTGTGTAAGCTAGTTATACGGGAGGGGGCAGTAGATGATCTCACTAAGTTGGCCAATAGTTTACCCGACTTATTACCCCCTCGGAAGAATTTATTCCGCTGTACATCATAGGAGAAACTGGCTCTCTCGGTTCAAAGCGCGTCATAGAGATGTTTCGCATCAGTGTAATTTTGTCTGTTGTCTGGGGAATCATTTAATGTCATTGCATTATACGCTGCAGTTAAAGCCATGCTCAGGTCACGCAACTGGGTATTCAGTTGTTTGCGTTTTCTGGAAACGTATTCTAATATTTGTCCTCGGACAACTGGTTTGGAAGCCGACCAAAACAAATTAATGTCGTTCTCATGAATCTTATTATCCTCAGTATAGTTAAGGAAGGCTCTGGTGAGAAATTGGATAAAGTCCTCGGAAGTTTCAAGATAAGCGGGGAAACGGCAATTATAGGACCTAGGTAAGGGGTTATCTAGGGTGACTGACAACCAAATCGGAGCATGGTCCGAGAGTGAGATTGGTTCAATTTTAGTATCCACTACATGATGCAAAAGAGAATCAGTGATTAACCAATAGTCTAATCTGGAGGAGGAATGGTGCGGGTGGGAGTAGAAGGTATATTCGTGAGCGTCTGGGTTGCGAATTCTCCAGGGGTCGGACAGTCGTAGAGAAGAGGTGAGTAGTGTGAGTGAGGGTGGAGTGGTGATCGCAGGTGTACCGGATATAGATGTTTTATCAAGACCAGCTGACTGTACACAATTAAAGTCTCTTCCCATGATAATTTCTCCCTCTGCCCAATCTTGCAAATTTTTGTAGATATCAGAGAAGAAAGATGCGTTAGGGCCATTAGGGGCATATATGTTGGCTACCGTATAGAGCGTATTTAGTATTTTTATTTTCAAGAACAGGAATCTACCCTCTTGGTCGACCAAACTATCTAAGATAGTGGCAGGGAGTGATTTATTGAGAATAGTTAGGACGCCTCTACGTTTGGGTGTGAAGGAGGCTGTTCTATACTCTCCAACCCACGTATCCCGCAGTACATTAGGATCTGAGATCCGCCAATGAGTTTCCTGCAATAATACTATATCAGGTTTCAGTCGTTTCAAATAGGTAAGTACCTTTTTCCGTTTAATAGGAGTATTAAGCCCATCTACGTTCCAGGACACTAACCGAAATCGTGACTGCATTATTGTGGGAGGATCATGGGTCGACGGCATTCAGCCGATACCAACACTAGGCCATCCACAGGGAATAATATACCATAACTGTCGATCCCAGTCCGTCCCAGCAAGCGGACCGATTTGGATCGTTGATGATAAATAACAAATGTAAAACATCAGATACATTCCTATCATTATACGTAAACCATGTGTGTGTACAGATTCAATATTATGAACCAAGTTATAAAACCATTTTAACTTTTTGCAAACCCATATAGGCGCCCTATTAAACAATGGCAATCTCCAAATGGAGAGCAGTAAAACATGTGAGGAGGATATTCTCCAACCTGGTAACCAGGGGCACCATATTAAAACAGTATGACAAAAGATGAGAAAAGAGGGTGAGGGGAAAGGAAGAAAACAAGCAAAAGAATGTCAGAGACAATTGTAAGGGGGAAAAGTTATACAAAGAGAAAATTAGAAGAACATAACCAATATGGTACTGTCGCACCGTAGCCCTCCTCAGGCTCCAGCCGCTACAGCAAGCCATCTCCACAGTGTAGAGATACCTTCTATTCAGCTTATCAAACAAAAAGGTGTTATTTGACTTAAACATGAATGGGTCAAGCAATGGTGGCGATCAACCCACTTAAGAAGGATATATTGAGTCAGTCAGCATCATCTGTACCGGATAGAAGAGCTGCATCCAAGGAGTTCACAAAATTTCTGGCCTCTTGTGTGGTTTCAAAAAAGTGGATTTTTCCACCATAGGTGAATCTCAGCTTGGCCGGATACAACAACGCAAACCTGTGGCCCATCTCGAAGAGGCGTTTGCAAATAGGTGAGAATTCTCGTCGTCTTGCAGCAACCAGATATGAGAAGTCTTGGAATAATAGAATTCTGGAGTCTTGGTATCGGAGATCTGTGTATTTTCTATAGGCCTCCAGCAACCAAACTTTATCGGCATTGTTGAGAATTCTCATGATGACCGGCCTGGGTCTATCTCTGCCGGACTGACGATCAGGACCAATCCGATGGACACGTTCCACTAGGATGGAACCCGTGGCAGAGACGCATCCCAGCTCTCTGGGTAACCACTGGGAGACCAGGGCCATGAGTTCGGAGAATTTCACAGATTCTGGTAAGCCCACCAGACGTACATTATTTCTTCTATTCCGATTTTCCAAATCTTCTAATTTGTCTTGCATAGATACCATCAGCTTGTCGTGTTCCACCTGGGTTGTTTTAGCTGCTGATAGATCATCCTCTAGATCCGAGATTCGTTGCTCTGCCTCGGAGATACGTTGATCATGGGCTGTGAGTTGTGCAAGCGCTGAATTCAGAGAGGTTTTCAGGGGTGCCAGTTTTTGATCTAGCAGAGATGATAGTATATTTGTAATTTCATTTGTGGCGAAGGATTTGGATGGATCCATAATTGGTGCGGGTTGCCCCCGAGGACTAGAGCCTTGACTATACGTCGGGGAGACAGGGGCACTACTAGCGGGATTTTCACGATTTTTGCCTTTACCCAACTGAGCACCCCGTAGGTTACGTAATGATTTAGACATGAATTTGTCCATAGCAATAATAGACTCACTCCAATACGCACTTCTAGCCTGCAAACTGCAGGGGGCGTCAGGCTTATGTTTCCTCTGTGTGTTCCCGTTTTTCTCCTCTCCTTTTCTCTTCCCCCCCCCCCTTTTTCTTTTTCCTTATTGATGTTTGAAGGTATGAGAATGTATAATATCAGGGGGGGGGAGGGGGTGTCAGGTGAGGAAGGATATATTTAGTTGCTGGTGCTCCAGTATCTGGCTAACCAATCTGAAAGGCCCTCCGGTGGATGAACTGCAGGTCTTGGCTGAGGGTCCAGTCACCACTGTCCAGCACACCCCCTTATTAGAACACTGCACTATGGTCTCCTTGCCCCGCTGGGGTCCCTCAGATAAGTGTAGAAATGTACTTACAGGGCCCAGCAGGAGAGGCGCAGCAGAGATGCAGCAGCAGGGAGCCGTGGGCGTGTAGCTGGTGCAGTCGCCGGTCGTCCTGCGGCCTCGTCCCGCGTTAGAAGGCTCAGCGTCTCCGTGCAGCGAAGTTACGCGGCGGGTGGCGAGGTGGGTCCCTCAGCCGTGGCTAGCGGCAGTGCGGGCATCCGATGTCTTGGAGCCGTTCACGGCCTGGTCTGGGAGTCCCCGAAGCCACCACCGGTGTGAGGGGTAAATCGAGGCCCCGGCTTGTGGGCTTCTCCTAGGCCGCAATCCGCGGGAGTAGTAAAAACCACTCCCCGATTCCGCGGCTCGTAAAGGGGTGCTGCAGGGGGGATAAGGATAAGGGGGACAGGAGGGCCGTTAAGGGTCGATATGAAGCCCTGGAGTGGGTTATTTGATTAAATAAGACCCCCGTTTTGCAGGAGCTCCTGTGATGTAAGTCTGTCTCCTTCTGCAGTCAGGCCACGCCCCCCTGGAAATATTTTTTAGATTATAACGTCAGGATTGTGAGAGGTGTGTGGTTTGAAGGAGAGGGAGGAGTCAAGGATTTCTCCAAGACAGCGCACTTGAGGGCTAGAGGAGATAGTAGTGCCATCAATAGATAATGAGATTGTAGGAGGTGAGGGTATGCGGGAGGGAGGGAAGATGATCAGCTCGGTCTTAGACACATTAAGTTTAAGAAAGCGCTGGGACATCCAAACAGAGATAGCAGAGAGAAAGTTGGAGATACGAGTGAGAAGAGCAGGGGAGAGGTCTGGAGTGGAAAGATAGATTTGAGTGTCCTCAGCATAGAGATGATATTGGAAACCAAAAGAACTAATGAGCTTACCTAGTGAGGACATATAGAGAGAGAAAAGAAGAGGGCCAAGGACAGAACCTTGGGGTACACCTACAGTTAGTGGAAGTAAGGGAGAGGTGGTGTCATGAGAAGAGACAGAGAATGAACGGTCAGAGAGGTAGGAAGACAGCCAAGAGAGTGCAGTATCACGCAGGCCAATGGAGTGAAGGATTTGCAGTAGGAGATGGTGGTCCACAGTGTCAAAAGCAGCAGAGAGATCAAGAAGAATAAGTAGAGAGTAGTGGCCCTTAGCTTTAGTAGCATGGAGGTCATTGCAGACTTTTGTAAGGGCAGTTTCAGTGGGGTGGAAAAGAAGCAAGACTGGAATGGGTCAAGCAGTGAGTGTGAGGAAAGAAAGGATGTAAGGCGGTTGTAGACAATACGCTCAAGGAGTTTGGAGGCAAAAGAGAGAAGAGAGATGGGTCAGTAGTTGGAGAGAGTGTTTGGATCAAGGGTAGGTTTTTTAAGAGTAGGAGAGATGAGTGCATGCTTGAAGGCAGAGGGGACAGTGCCTGATGAGAGGGAGAGGTTGAGAAGGTTGGAAAGATGGGAACAGGCAAAAGGAGAGAGGTAGCGGGGGAGGCAGGAGGGGATAGGGTCAAGTGGGGAGGTGATGAGGGGACAGGAACGAATGAGGGCCATGACTTCCTCCCCAGATGCATGGGAGAAAGATGTCAGAGTTGGTGAGAGGGATGTGGAGGGGTGGTAAGGGATGGGATGAGGCTGGTTGCTGATGGTCTGGTATGAAGTGATGTCCTGATGTATGGAGTCAATTTTGGATGTGAAGTAAGTGGCAAAGTCAAAAGCAGAGAGTGAGGAAGGGAGACGAGGTTGAGGTGGGCAGAGGAGTGAGTTGAGAGTGGCAAAGAGGTGCCGGGGGTTGGAAGACTGGGAGGAGATGAGGTTCTTGAAGTATGACTGTTTAGCAAGAGAAAGGGCAGCATTGAAGAATGAGAGCATAAGTTTGAAATGGAGGAAGTCTGCTTTAGAGTGTGATTTCTTCCAGTGTTGCTCAGCAGTACGTGAGCTTTTTGCAGATATCTGGTGCATTTGGCATGCCAGGGTTGAGGTGTTAATTTGCGAGGATGAATAGTGGTTGGTGGAGCAACAGAGTCAAGAGCATAAATAAGGGATGCATTCAGGGCCGGCGCTACCCACTCAGCAAAGGGATGCAGTGCAGGTAGGCGCCAGGCTGGGAGAGGCGCTGTCCCTGCACTGCATCCCTGTGCAGCGCCTGGGCCCCCTGCTGCTGCTGGCTGCTGTGCCTGTCACATCATTTGACAGGCAGCAGCGCCAGCAGCTTGAAGCCTCCCCTTACCTTCCTGCAGTGTCCTCCGTATCCTGGCCGAAAAGGGGGTGGGACTACACGGCGCCGAGGGGCGGGGCTACACGGGACCAGGCTGCAGAGCCTGAGGAGGACAGAAACTGTGGTCAGCCAGATGGTATGTGGAGGGATAGTGTTTGTGTGTGTGTGTGTTTGTGTGTATGTATGTATGTATGTATGTATGTATGTATGTATGTATGTGTGTGTATCTGTCTATGTGTATGTGGGTGGGGGGCATAATTTATATAAATGGCACTTCTGATGGCATTACAGTGGTTGAAGTGGGCCGGCGCCAGTATGCAACGGTATGGCATACCGGCACTTCGCCACTGACCCGGAAGTTTTTTTTTTTAAACAAATAGTATTATGCAGTGCAGACCATAGGTGTGTGCACCCCTCACTCACACGCTTGCCACGGATTAATGTCCCCCCCCCTGCTGCCGATTAATGTGCCGCCCCCCTTGAGGCGCCAGGTCAGGTCTCGTTCGTGTGCAGTGCAGTGTGGAGATGGAGGAGCGGGACACGGTGCCGCGGCTCCTGTGTAAGGCTGCTGCCACCATCCACGGAGGGAGCGACGGCGGATGGGAACTATGGAGAGCAGTGACCACGGAGGGAATGACGGCTGCCGGGACCCAGGATCTACGAGGAGCAGGTGACATTCTTGTTTAACTTAGTGAGCACCTTTCACTACCATACTGCCCCCCCTGCTCAGCACCACTGCTGCCATATTGTTCCCCCCCTGCTCCGCACCACTGCTCCCATACTGCCCCCCCTGCTCAGCACCACTACTCCCATACTGCCCCCCCTGCTCTGCACTACTGCTCCCATACTGCCCCCCCTGCTCTGCACCACTGCTCCCATACTGTTCCCCCCGCTCCGCACCACTGCTCCCATACTGCCCCCCCTGCTCCGTACCACTGCTCCCATACTGCCCCCCCTGCTCAGCACCACTGCTCCCATACTGCCCCCCTGCTCTGCACTACTGCTCCCATACTGCCCCCCCTGCTCTGCACCACTGCTCCCATACTGTTCCCCCCGCTCCGCACCACTGCTCCCATACTGCCCCCCCTGCTCCGTACCACTGCTCCCATACTGCCCCCCCCCCCTGCTCTGCACTACTGCTCCCATACTGCCCCCCTGTTCTGCACAACTGCTGCCATACTGCCCCCCTGCTCTGCACCACTGCTCCCATACTGCCCCCCCTGCTCCGTACCACTGCTCCCATACTGCCCCCCTGCTCCGCACCACTGCTACCATACTGCCCCCCCTGCTCTGCACAACTGCTGCCATACTGCCCCCCTGCTCTGCACCACTGCTCCCATACTGCCCCCCTGCTCCGCACCACTGTTCCCATACTGCCCCCCCTGCTCTGCACTACTGCTCCCATACTGCCCCCCCTGCTCTGCACAACTGCTGCCATACTGCCCCCCTGCTCTGCACCACTGCTCCCATACTGCCCCCCTGCTCCACACTACTGTTCCCATACTGCCACCCCTGCTCCGTACCACTGCTCCCATACTGCCCCCCCCCCTGCTCCGTACCGCTGCTCCCATACTGCCCCCCCCCCCCCCCTGTGCTATAATGCTATACCTATACCGTGTGCTATAATGTGAATTTCGGCTCATTCCGTGTGCTATAATGTGAACGGGGCAGCAGTACTAGATAGTATAAGGGGTCCTACTATTGTGGTACATAATGTGTATAAGGGGTATATGGAGTGGTACATTACACTTATGGACACAACCCCTTTTGAGTGACGATGCCCCCTTTTCTGGAGCGCGCAGAATTGCAACTTTCATTTTTCATACTCCCACTTAAAAATTTCCACTTCGACCACTGGGGCATTATATGTAACCGGCGCTACTACAGGGGCTATTATGTGTATACAGTACGGATGGTATAATGATTAACAATACTGGCTCACAGCACTAAGGTCGTGGGTTCGATTCCCACCATGGCCCTAACAGTGTGGAGTTTGTATATTCTCCCTGTACTTGCGTGTGTTTCCTCCGGGTACTCCGGTTTCCTCCCACAATCCAAAAATATATACTTGTAGGTTAATTGGCTCCCAACAAAATGAACCCTAGCGTGAATGTGTCTGTGTGTACATGTGATAGGGAATATAGAGTGTAAGCTCCACTGGGGCAAGGACTGATGTGAATGGGCAAATATTCTCTGTAAAGCGCAGCGGAATATGTGCGCGCTATATAAATAATTGGTAATAATAATAATAATAATAATAATAATAATAATAATATAAGCAGTGCTACTACAGGGGCTATTATGTGTATAAGCAGCGCTACTACAGGGGGTATTATGTATATAACCGGCGCCACTACTGGGGACATTGGGGGTCATTCTGACTCGATTGCAGCGTGCTTTCGTTTGCACAGATGTGGCCGGGTCACTACTGCGCACACACGGGGACCGTAATACGCACGTGCGTTGATGTCCGTCGCCAGGTAATGACGAAGGGAAAGAAGAAAGTGATCGAAGCGGCGATCGCTTGAAGATTGACTGGCGGTGGGCGTTCCTGGTCGGCAACACAGCGTCCGGAGCCATTTTCAGGGAGTGGTAAGAAAATCGCAGGCGTGTTTTAAGAAACGCAGGCGTGTCCAGGGCAGGTGTTTGACGTCAGAGCCAGGACCGAACAGGCTGAAAACGTTGCAGCTGGTAAGTAAGTCTAGCCTTACTTACAAACTGCACAAACTTATTCCCCATAGCAGGGCCACACAAGCTAACGCAGCCTTGCTATGGCAAAACCCACCCCCCAATAGGCGAAGTATAGTTGATCGCACGGGCTGCATAAAGCATCTTCGTGCGATCAACTCGGAATGAGGGCCATTATGTGTATAAACAGCACTACTATGCCCGGGGTAATGTGAATAAGATTGTGCTTCTATGTGTTGTAATTTGAAATGGGGGTACTTTTGTGTGGCCATGCCCCTCCTTGTGAAACCACATCCCTTTTTGCCGCACACTGTTCCTTTGTAAAATATGGAAGGGCGCAAATTAATAGTTTGCAGGGGGGCGCCGAACACCCTAGCACCGGCCCTGGATGCATTGTATATGGAAGTGGTTTGTTCAGGGCATGATAGAGAGAGAATAGGAGAGAGAAGTGAGTCAAACAGGGAGGAAAGGAATGTGGTGTCAATAGCTTCAATGTTAGTGATGGTAGCCTTAGGAGGTAGAGATGGGGAAGCAGAGAGAGATAAGTTAAAGGAGAGTAGGTGGTGGTCAGACAGGGGAAATGGGGAGTTGGAAAAACCAGAAATATCACAACGGTGAGTGAAGACCAGATCCAGTGAGCTCCCATTCACATGGGAGGGTGAGGGGGTCCACTGGGAGAGACCAAGTGAGGAGGTGAGGTTAAGGAGTTTAGAGGCAGGGGATTGTGTGGGGATGTCAATAGGGATGTTGAAATCGCCAATGATAATGGTGGGAATGTCAGAAGAGAGTAAGTGAGGAAGACAGGAAGCAAAGTTGCCGATGAATTTGGAGGCAGTGCCAGCGGGGCGGTAAATGACAGCTACTCTAAGATGGACTGGTTGGAAGAGGCGTATGGCGTGGACTTCAAATGTAGAGAATGTAAGGGATGGTTCTGGTGGTATGTGTCGGTAGGAGTAACTAGAAGGTAAAAGGACCCCAACACCACCCCCATGGCGATCCCCAGGTCGGGGTGTGTGTGTGAATGTGAGGTCCCCAGAAGAGAAAGCAGCAGGAGAAGTAGTGTCAGAGGGCGTAATCCAAGTTTCAGTAATGGCTAGTAGGTGCAGAGCAGAGCCGGTCTAAGGTATAGGCAAACTAGGCAATTGCCTAGGGCATCTGATATGCCTAGGGGCACAAGCAGCTTCTGCTGATTAAAATGATATGCAGCATGCCTATATTCTGTGTGTAGCATTTCGTATGCAGATACAGCCACAGTCACACACAGTATATAGGCATGCTGCATATCATTTTAATCAGGAGAAGCTGCTTGTGCATCCTAGCCACATAGCAATACAAATAAGATTAATTTTCATCAAAAACAGGCACCCGACGTTAGCAGAGCTACCAGTTGACTCGCGCCAGGCATCTCCTGCTGCATGGTGTAAGATTTATGTATCCAATCAGAGGCAGAGGTCACAGTGTTAGCGGCCGTGTGAGTGCTGTGTGTGTGAGTGTGTTGGTTGTGTAATAGTGTTCAGCATGTTTGTAACGGTCATTGGTGGTCATTCCGAGTTGTTAGCTCGGTAAATTTTTTCGCATCGCAGTGATTTTCCGCTTAGTGCGCATGCGCAATGTCCGCAGTGCGACTGCGCAAAGTAAATTTGCTATGCAGATAGGTATTTTACTCACGGTTTTTTCTTCATTCTGGTGATCGTAATGTGATTGACAGGAAGTGGGTGTTTTATGGGCGTGTGGGAAAAAACGCTACAGTTTCTGGGGAAAACGCGGGAGTGGCTGGAGAAACGGAGGAGTGTCTGGACAAACGCTGGGTGTGTTTGTGACGTCAAACCAGGAACGATAAGCACTGAACTGATTGCACTGGCAGAGTAAGTCTCAAGCTGCACAGAGCTGTCTTTTCGCAATATTGTGAATCTTTCGTTCGCAATTTTAAGAAGCTAAGATTCACTCCCAGTAGGCGGTGGCTTAGCGTGTGTAAAGCTGCTAAAAGCAGCTTGCGAGCGAACAACTCGGAATGAGGGCCATTATGCATTTCATGTGTATAATGCATTAATAATGTGCAGCAAATGTGTATAGAAAGGGCACTACTGTGTAGTCTAATGTGAATAAAGAGCAATATGGTGTGGTGTAATGAGAATATAGAGCAATATGGTGTGGTGTAATGAGAATATAGAGCAATATGGTGTGGTGTAATGAGAATATAGAGCAATATGGTGTGGTGTAATGTGAATAAGGAGCAATTCAGTATGATATTATGTGAATTAGGGGCACTACTGTGAGGAGTAACGTATATAAGGTAAAGTGGTACTACTGTGTGATGTAATGTGAATAAGGGACACTATCGCATGATTAATTGTGAACAAAGTTGCAGTACTGTGTAGCATAATTTGAATTGGGGGTACTATTGTGTGGCCATGCCCCTTCCCAGCAAGAACACATACCTTTTTGGGCTGTGCGCCAAATGTGCACACTGTTCTTATTTAAATTACCGGGGGTAGGAAAACCAAAATTAGGACTGGTATAGGTGAGGGGCGATGGTGCTGGGAAACGGGTGCAGGGTCAGAGGAGGAACTAGCGTTGGTGCTAGGGGGCACCAGCCAAATTCTTGCCTAGGGCATCATATTGGGTAGGGCCGGCTCTGGTGCAGAGAGTTGGAAATGAAAAGGTCATGAGTCGGGACCAGTTTGGTACAAACAGATCTGCCATTTCAGAGGGCACAGGATAGGGGGTATGAGTTTCTGGGAGAGATGTGAATGAGATTATCAGGGTTGCTGTAGCAATGAGGTGAGATTAACTTTGAGGGCAGGGATAATGAGAGAGTAGTGATGGTACGGGTGCCTGAGCTAGGAGGTGGGCAGGGAGGGAGTTCAGTATGATGTGGATGAGGGTGTGGGGAGGTGATAGGGAAGGGAGGGAGGGAGAAGGGCTGAGTTGTGTGGTAGCAGGACCATGGGGCAGAGGTGAATGAAAGTGGGGTAACAGGAAAGGGAGAGAGGAGGAGGAGGAGGAGGTGTAAGAGGCTAGGGGGGAAGGATAAAGGTGTGAACAGGGGGCAAGATACATGGTTAGGTGGACACTGAGTGATGTGGGGAGTATAAGAGAACCTTGACATAGTGTGGAGTAGGTAAATAGGTTGAGGGAAACTGTAAGTAGTAGTAGAGACTGTAAGGGATTCAGAGCAGAAGAATTGCAGAAATCCAGGTGAGAAAAGCCGTGTAAGCTCAATGGGTGTAGACTTAGCATGAAGTGAATCAATAGCGTAGATAAGGTGGGTGCAGAAATGTATTTGGACTGTAAGAAATGAGAGGATTGTGAGAGGGCTAAAAAGCAATGGTAATTCTAATTGGATTTTTAAGTGTTTGTAGGTAAAATGCAGCTGTGCATAAAAAACAAATTACAAAAATACAGATACAAGCATTTGTTGGTAAAATGGATGGATTTTGAAATGTCCAAGTAAGGTAGTTCCGTGCTGTTTAATAAGATGCAACAATCAGGAGGTGAGTGATATGAAGAGTAAGTGACTCACATTTGTTATTAGTTTTTCAGTTTTCTATGTTTTGTTAGATTGGTGTCCTTCTGTTTTATATAATAGGGAATGGTGCACCATCAGTAATATAAATAAAGACTAGTGCACCCTTAGACAGGGCCAGACTGGCAAATGCCAGAAGCACTGATGGGTGTTGGGCTAGCCCGGCTAAACCGAGAGCAAGGATGGCTGCGGGCAGCTCAGCCTTCCGGCTCTCTATTTGCCCACCCCCGCCAGATGTGCATGTCCCAAAGAAATATGGGGGCATGCCACGAGGCAAGGCTCCCCTGACTCATGGCACACCCCCATGAGCAGTGACCGCACCCCCTGTACATGCCCATGTGGGCAGAAAAACATCCCCAGCCTGTCCCTACCATTAGTAATACTGTATAAAACAAATATAGAACAGTGCTTCCTTAGTAATATAAATACAGAACAGGGCTCCCTTAGTAATATAAATACAGAATGGTGCTCTCTTAGTAATATAAATACAGAACAGTGCTCCCTTAGTAATATAAATACAGAATGGTGCTCTCTTAGTAATATAAATACAGAATGGTGCTCTCTTAGTAATATAAATACAGAATGGTGCTCTCTTAGTAATATAAATACAGAATGGTGCTCTCTTAGTAATATAAATACAGAACAGTGCTCCCTTAGTAATATAAATACAGAATGGTGCTCTCTTAGTAATATAAATACAGAATGGTGCTCTCTTAGTAATATAAATACAGAACAGTGCTCCCTTAGTAATATAAATACAGAATGGTGCTCTCTTAGTAATATAAATATAGAACAGTGCTCCCTTAGTAATATAAATACAGAATGGTGCTCTCTTAGTAATATAAATACAGAATGGTGCTCTCTTAGTAATATAAATACAGAACAGTGCTCCCTTAGTAATATAAATACAGAATGGTGCTCTCTTAGTAATATAAATACAGAACAGTGCTCCCTTAGTAATATATATATAAAAAAACAAAAACAGTGCACTCATGGTAATATAAATACAGAACATTAACCCATTAGTAATATAAATAGAAAACAATGCACCCATGGTAATATAAAAACACAGTGGTGCTCTCTTAGTAATATAAATACAGAACAGTACATATCTAGTGATATAAATAGATAACAGTGTACCTTTAGCAATATAAATACAGAATGGTGCTCTCTTAGTAATATAAATACAGTACAGTACACACCTAGTGATATAAATAGAGAACAGTGTACCTTTTGCAATATAAATACAGAATGGTGCCCCCTTAGTAATATAAGTACAGAATGATGCTCCCTTAGAAATATAAATACAGAATAGTGTTCGCTTAGTAATATAAATACAGTACAGTACACACCTAGTTATATAAATAGAGAACAGTGTACCTTTAGCAATATAAATACTAGGGATGAGCGGGTTCGGTTTCTCGGAAACCGAATCCCCCCCCGAACTTCAGCCTTTTTACACGGGTCCGAGCCGTACTCGGATTCTCCCGTGTGGCTCGGGTAAACCGAGCGCGCCCGAACGTCATCATCCCGCTGTCGGATTCTCGTGAGATTCGGATTCTATATAAGCAGCCGCGCGTCGCCACCATTTTCACACGTGCATTGAGATTGATAGGGAGAGGACGTGGCTGGCGTCCTCTCCGTTTATATAGTTATAGTTAGTTGATCTGATTGCTACTGCTTAGCTTATTGTGGGGAGGATTGGGGAGCAGCTGTTAGGAGGAGTACAGTGCAGAGTTTTGCTATTTTTTTTTTATCCGTTCTCTGCCTGAAAAAAACGCTCCATACCATATCTGTGCTCAGCCTCAGTGTGCTGCATGATATATCTGACTGTGCTGAGTGCTCACACTGCTTAATTGTGGGGGAGACTGGGGAGCAGCTATAGCAGGAGTACAGTGCACACAGGGCCGGTGCTAGGGTGTTCGGCGCCCTCCTGCAAAATATAAATTTGCGCCCTCCCATACTTTACATGTAGGGCCGGGGGGGTTACCATGGCCTCCTGGCCCCTGAGCTGCGGGAGATCCGTGTAAGCCTATGGATGTGAACTCTCTGCCCACACTCACTCTGTGCAGCGCTAGTTACGGCCCTGCACACAGACAGTGCCGTAACTAGACATTTTACCGCTGTGTGCAAGAGAGGGAATCAGCACCCCCCCCCCACACACACCTGTATGTAAAATAGGGGCAGTGCGCGCCGCAGGCGCACACAAAAAATATAGGGGCATGGCTTTGCGGGGAAGGGGTGTGGCCACAAAATAATACCAATTCATATTACATATTATAGTAGTCTCCATTATTCAAACTAAGTCGCACAGTAGCGCCACTACACCAGGTAGAGCCCCTTTTACACATTACGGCCGACAGATTCCGCTTTTTACACATTACGGCAGACAGCGTCCCCCTTTTTACACATTACGGCTGTCACGATCCGGGTATCTGGACGCCATTTCTTACCCATCAGATGCCTCCTAAGGCTGGCTCAGCGCTCCAGGACCGGATCCCATCTGTTATCCTAATGTTCACATTCCTGCATCCTCTCCTGTCTCTCTGAGACGCTGTCACAGTAACGCCTTATTACATCTGGCATGGCGTCTCCCGCGGCCTCCGCCGCCGTCCCTGAGCTTCTGCATGCAGAGTGTCAGAGTGGCGATTACGTCAGCCGCGGCCTCCGCTGTGTCCGCGTGGTTGGATGTGCACTTGTCAGCCTGGCGTCTCCTGTCTCCAGTGGCCGGCGCCGCCATTACTGTTTTCATTACCACATGGATTACAAACCAAACTTCCCTCCAAGTGTCTGCATGGGCGCAGCCATCTTGGATTCTGTCAGCTGATCATTTCCTCCAATCTGTTGTCAGTATTGTTAATCTGCATAATTGCCTAGCCAATCCCTTCCTTGCTGCAGGTATAAATACACTGTGCCTGAGCAAGGAAGGCGTCAGTGCTTTGGTTGTCAAACCTAGTTCCTGTTTGTCTCTCTCCTGTGATTGTCTTCCAGGTTCCAGCTCCTGTCTCAAGACTTCCACCATAGAGACCCGCACCAGCATTCCACCTGCGGTGTAGCCTGACTCTCCAATCCATTGTGGATTCATCTGTTTCCAGCTACAACATTACCTGCTTCCAGCTCAGCTTCCAGCAGAGTACAGCTTCCCTTAAAGGGCCGGTGTCCTTTCTACACTTTACCACTCTCCACCGGTATTATTATTTCTCCGCTCTCAAGTTCTACATTTCAGTTCATATTTCATCGCTCCCAAGTTCATTTATTATTTAACTGGTTCCAGCCAGTATCCACTCCGTGCTAACAACAGTCTGGTTCCAGCCAGTATCCACAGCAGCTGTTTTACCTTCAGCAACCCAGCTTTTCCTGGAACACCAGCTGGCACAATCCTGGGTTATCTCCATTGCTACAGTCGGGCCTGGTAAGGACTTTCCATCTAGAAGATCATAAGAACTATCTCACACTACCAGTGCCCTGTGGCTCCTGCCATCCTGTAGTACCCAGGAACTGTATTTATTATTTGCTGACTTTTACGTTTTCTTTTACTGCTGCTGTGTTGCGGAGTTGTCATAATAAACATCATTGACTTTTATCTAAGTTGTCGTGGTCACGCCTTCGGGCAGTTATTATTCATGTTACTTACATGTCCAGGGGTCTGATACAACCTCCCAGGTTCCGGTACATCTCAGCCCCTACAACTGAGGCTGCCTCCCGTCAGCTCAGGCCCTCAGTTGTGACAACGGCGGACAGCGCTCCCCTTTTTACACATTACGGCGGACAGAGTCCCCTTTTTACACATTACGGCGGACAAAGTCCCCTTTTTACACATTACGGCAGACAGCGTCCCCCTTTTTACACATTACGGCGGACAGCGCTCCCCTTTTTACACATTACGGCGGACAGCGCTGCCCTTTTTACACATTACGGCGGACAGCGCCCCCCTTTTTACACATTACGGCAGACAGCGTCCACTTTTTAAATACAAACAAACACACACACACACACACACACACACACACACACACACACACACACACACACACACACTTTCTCTCTCACACACTTTCTCTCTCACACTCTTTACATACCCTTACCACAATCTTGCTGGCCTGATCTTCTACAGTCTGCTAGCCTGGTCCATGTAGCTCCGCCCCTTGGTCCGTGTAGCTCCGCCTCTTGGTCCGTGTAGCTCCGCCCCCCTTCGTCAGACCGAAAACACTCCTCTCCCTGTCACAGGGGACAGAGGAGAGGGAGTCATGCTGCCGGCGCTGCTGCGGCTGCCTGTCAGTGTGACAGGGCAGGCGCAGCAGCAGCAGGGGGGACAGGACGGCGCTTCAGCTATGCAGAGCAGTGAAGGCGCCTCTCCTACCCGGCGCCTACCTGCACTGCATCTCTTGCTGAGCGGCTAGCGCCGGGCCTGAGTGCACAGTTTTGCTGACAGTGACCACCAGTATATGTTTGTCTGCCTGAAAAACACTTCTGTGGTGTCTTTTTTTCTTTATACTATAAGTATAAACGCAGTCTGCTGACAGTGTCCACCAGGTCCATTATACTGTATATAGCAGTGCGGTAGGCCACTGCTGTACCTACCTCTGTGTTGTCACTCGTCGTCATACATAAAGTATACTATCCATCCATCTACATTGTATACCTGTGGTGTCTTTTTTTCTTTATACTATAAACGCAGTCTGCTGACAGTGTCCACCAGGTCCATTATACTGTATATAGCAGTACGGTAGGCCACTGCTGTACCTACCTCTGTGTCTTCAGTCACTCGTCCATAAGTATACTATCCATCCATCTACATTGTATACCTGTGGTGTATTTTTTTCTTTATACTATAAACGCAGTCTGCTGACAGTGTCCACCAGGTCCATTATACTGTATATAGCAGTACGGTAGGCCACTGCTGTACCTACCTCTGTGTCTTCAGTCACTCGTCGTCATACATAAAGTATACTATCCATCCATCTACATTGTATACCTGTGGTGTCTTTTTTTCTTTATACTATAAACGCAGTCTGCTGACAGTGTCCACCAGGTCCATTATACTGTATATAGCAGTACGGTAGGCCACTGCTGTACCTACCTCTGTGTCTTCAGTCACTCGTCCATAAGTATACTATCCATCCATCTACATTGTATACCTGTGGTGCCTTTTAGTTGTGCGCATTAAAATATGGAGAACAAAAATGTGGAGGTTAAAAAAATAGGGAAAGATCAAGATCCACTTCCACCTCATGCTGAAGCTGCTGCCACTAGTCATGGCCGAGACGATGAAATGCCATCAACGTCGTCTGCCAAGGCCGATGCCCAATGTCATAGTACAGAGCATGTAAAATGCAAAACACAAAAGATCAGTAAAAAAATGACCCAAAAATCAAAATTAAAAGCGTCTGAGGAGAAGCGTAAACTTGCCAATATGCCATTTACGACACGGAGTGGCAAGGAACGGCTGAGGCCCTGGCCTATGTTCATGGCTAGTGGTTCAGCTTCACATGAGGATGCAAGCACTCAGCCTCTTGCTAGAAAAATGAAAAGACTTAAGCTGGCAAAAGCACAGCAAAGAACTGTGCGTTCTTTGAAATCACAAATCCCCAAGGAGAGTCCAATTGTGTCGGTTGCGATGCCTGACCTTCCCAACACTGGACGGGAAGAGCTTGCGCTTTCCACCATTTGCACGCCCCTTGCAAGTGCTGGAAGGAGCACCCGCAGTCCAGTTTCTGATAGTCAAATTGAAGATGTCAGTGTTGAAGTACACCAGGATGAGTATATGGGTGTTGCTGGCGCTGGGGAGGAAATTGACAAGGAGGATTCTGATGGTGAGGTGGTTTGTTTAAGTCAGGCACCCGGGGAGACACCTGTTGTCCGTGGAAGGAATATGGCCATTGACATGCCTGGTCAAAATACAAAAAAATCAGCTCTTCTGTGTGGAATTATTTCATAACAAATGCGGACAACAGGTGTCAAGCCGTGTGTTGCCTTTGTCAAGCTGTAATAAGTAGGGGTAAGGACGTTAACCACCTCGGAACATACTCCCTTATACGTCACCTGCAGCGCATTCATCATAAGTCAGTGACAAGTTCAAAAACTTTGGGCGACAGCGGAAGCAGTCCACTGACCACTAAATCCCTTCCTCTTGTAACCAAGCTCCTGCAAACCACACCACCAACTCCCTCAGTGTCAATTTCCTCCTTACCCAGGAAAGCCAATAGTCCTGCAGGCCATGTCACTGGCAAGTCTGACGAGTCCTTTCCTGCCTGGGATTCCTCCGATGCATCCTTGAGTGTAACGCCTACTGCTGCTGGTGCTGCTGTTGTTGCTGCTGGGAGTCGATCGGCATCCCAGAGGGGAAGTCGGAAGACCACTTGTACTACTTCCAGTAAGCAATTGACTGTCCAACAGTCCTTTGCGAGGAAGATGAAATATCACAGCAGTCATCCTGCTGCAAAGCGGATAACTGAGGCCTTGGCAGCCTGGGCGGTGAGAAACGTGGTTCCAGTATCCATCGTTACTTCAGAGCCAACTATAGACTTGATTGAGGTACTGTGTCCCCGGTACCAAATACCATCTAGGTTCCATTTCTCTAGGCAGGCGATACCGAAAATGTACACAGACCTCAGAAAAAGAGTCACCAGTGTCCTAAAAAATGCAGTTGTACCCAATGTCCACTTAACCACGGACATGTGGACAAGTGGAGCAGGGCAGACTCAGGACTACATGACTGTGACAGCCCACTGGGTAGATGTATTGCCTCCCGCTGCAAGAACAGCAGCGGCGGCACCAGTAGCAGCATCTCGCAAACGCCAACTCGTTCCTAGGCAGGCTACGCTTTGTATCACTGCTTTCCAGTATACGCACACAGCTGAAAATCTCTTACGGCAACTGAGGAAGATCATCGCAGAATGGCTTACCCCAATTGGACTCTCCTGGGGATTTGTGGCATCGGACAACGCCAGCAATATTGTGCGTGCATTACATCTGGGCAAATTCCAGCACGTCCCAGGTTTTGCACATACCTTGAATTTGGTGGTGCAGAATTATTTAAAAAACGACAGGGGCGTGCAAGAGATGCTGTCGGTGGCCAGAAGAATTGCGTGCCACTTTCGGCGTACAGGCACCGCGTACAGAAGACTGGAGCACGTACGTATACTGGCAGGAAAAAGAGGCAATTTGGAGGCCCTTGCAGAAACTGGCTTTATTCTACCTAAGTTGCCCTCCCTCCAGTGTGTACTCCGAAAGAGTGTTTAGTGCCGCCGCTCACCTTGTCAGCAATCGGCGTACGAGGTTACTTCCAGAAAATGTGGAGAAGATGATGTTCATTAAAATGAATTATAATCAATTCCTCCGTGGAGACATTCACCAGCAGCAATTGCCTCCAGAAAGTACACGGGGACCTGAGATGGTGGATTCCAGTGGGGACGAATTAATAATCTGTGAGGAGGGGGATGTACACAGTGAAAGGGGTGATGAATCGGACGATGATGATGAGGTGGACATCTTGCCTCTGTAGAGTCAGTTTGTGCAAGGAGAGATTGATTGCTTCTTTTTTGGTGGGGGCCCAAACCAACCAGTCATTTCAGTCACAGTCATGTGGCAGACCCTGTTGCTGAAATGATGGGTTCGTTAAAGTATGCATGTCCTGTTTATACAACATAAGGGTGGGTGGGAGGGCCCAAGGACAATTCCATCTTGCACCTCTTTTTTCTTTCATTTTTCTTTGCGTCATGTGCTGTTTGGGGAGTATTTTTTTGAAGGGCCATCCTGCGTGACACTGCAGTGACACTCCTAGATGGGCCAGGTGTTTGTGTCGGCCACTTGGGTCGCTTATCTTAGTCACACAGCTACCTCATTGCGCTTCTTTTTTTCTTTGCGTCATGTGATGTTTGGGGAGTATTTTTTTGAAGGGCCATCCTGCGTGACACTGCAGTGCCACTCCTAGATGGGCCAGGTGTTTGTGTCGGCCACTTGGGTCGCTTATCTTAGTCACACAGCTACCTCATTGCGCCTCTTTTTTTCTTTGCCTCATTTGCTGTTTGGGGAGTATTTTTTTGAAGGGCCATCCTGTCTGACACTGCAGTGCCACTCCTAGATGGGCCAGGTGTTTGTGTCGGCCACTTGGGTCGCTTAGCTTAGTCACACAGCTACCTCGGTGCAACTTTTAGGACTAAAAATAATATTGTGAGGTGTGAGGTGTTCAGAATAGACTGAAAATGAGTGGAAATTATGGTTATCGAGGTTAATAATACTATGGGATCAAAATGACCCCAAAATTCTATGATTTAAGCTGTTTTTTAGGGTTTTTTGAAAAATTTTGGATTTTAGGAAGGCTGATTTTGTAGGGATGGGAAAATGTGTAAGCGATTCTTTGGCAGAGTGGAGGAACTTGGAAACAGTGCAGGAGAGGTGGGAAACAATAAAAGGTGCAATATTGAAGGCAACAGACCTTTGTATCAAAACGGTTAGGAAAAACACAAGGAAAAGGAAGCCAGTGCGGTTTGCAAAAGAAGTAGCAAATATTGTGAGAGCAAAAAAGATGGCTTTTAGGAAATATAAGCAGACACAAAATAATGAAGACAAAAAGATATATCTTGTTAGACAGAAGGAGACAAAGAAGGTAATCAGATGTGCAAAGGCACAAGCTGAGGAGAAAATGGCCCAGTCAGTGGGTAAAGGAGGCAAAACTTTTTTTAGGTATATAAGCGAAAGGAGAAAAACAAAAGGCGGAATTATAAAACTAAAGACGGACACTGGGAGTCTTGTTGAAGGAGACAATTTAATAGCAGATCATCTTAATGATTATTTTTGCTCAGTATTTACTACTGAAAGAGAGGGGAAGGAGCCACAGTTAAGTTGCAGGGATATTCAGGAAAATGAAACAAGTACATTTACAGAGGAGAAGGTCCTAACAGAACTCTCAAAGCTGAAAGTGGACAAATCTATGGGGCCAGATGGGATACATCAAAGGATACTAAAAGAACTTAACGAGGTGCTGGTAGCACCATTGACAGAATTATTCAACCAGTCATTAGCTACAGGAGTAATTCCAGGGGACTGGAAAAGAGCAAACGTAGTCCCACTGCACAAAAGTGGAAGCAAGGAAGAGGCAAACAACTACAGACCAGTGAGTCTTACATCAGTAGTAGGGAAATTGATGGAAACACTCTTAAAAGAAAGAGTTGCAGATTATCTCAAATCCGGCAATTTACTGGATCCCAAACAGCATGGATTCACTGGGGGAGATCATGTCAAACAAATCTTATTGACTTTTTTGATTGTGTGACTAAAGTGATGGATAAAGGTGGAGCCATGGATATAGCTTATCTAGACTTTAGTAAGGCTTTTGACACAGTTCCACATCGCAGACTGCTAAATAAACTTGAAAGTTTGGGATTGGATATTAGGATTATTGAATGGATAAGATCTTGGTTGAAGGATAGAAAACAGAGAGTTGTGGTAAATGGAGTGCACTCACAGGAGGGAAATGTTACCAGTGGAGTACCCCAGGGATCTGTACTTGGACCAGTGCTTTTTAATATCTTTATTGGTGACATTGCAAATGGCATTAAAGGTAAAGTATGCCTTTTTGCAGATGACACAAAGGTATGCAACAGGGTAGACACACCAGGTGGGGTAAAACAAATGATTGAGGATCTAGGTAGACTAGAGGAATGGTCAAGAGTCTGGCAATTACAGTTTAATGACAAAAAATGCAAAATCATGCACTTGGGTCTCAAAAATCCTAAAGCTAAATACAGTATTAATGGCACTATACTGGAAACTATTGAGGAGGAAAGGGATCTAGGAGTCACTATTTCAGGTGACATAAAGGCAGGTAAGCAATGTAACACAGCAATGAGGAAGGCTAGTCAGATGCTTGGCTGCATTGGGAGAGGAATCAGCAGCAGAAAGAAAGAAGTAATAATGCCACTGTATAGGTCATTGGTACGGCCTGATATAGAATACTGTATTCAGTTCTGGAGGCCATATCTTCAAAAGCATATTAATATATTAGAAACTGTACAAAGGAGGGCAACTAAAATGGTGCATGGCCTACATCACAAAACATACCCAGAAAGACTAAGAAATCTCAATATGTATAGTTTGGAGCAGAGAAGGGAAAGGGGGGACATGATAGAAACTTTCAAATATATCAAGGGTTTTAACAAAGTCCAGGAGGGAAACATTCTCCAAATGAAGAGAAGCAATAGGACACGAGGACATGCACTGAGACTGGAGGGGGGGAGGTTCAGGGGAAATTTGCGAAAAAATTATTTCACAGAAAGGGTAGTGGACAAGTGGAATAGCCTCCCATCGGAGGTGGTAGAGGCTAAGACAGTAGAGCAATTTAAACATGCATGGGATAGACATAAGGATATCCTTACAAAGAAATAAGGATCAAATAAGGTTAGAGATAAAAATAATATATAAAAAAAAAAAAAGGGGCAGACTAGATGGGCCAAGTGGTTCTTATCTGCCGACAAATTCTATGTTTCTATGTATCCAAAACACACCCGAATCCTACAAAAAAATTTCGGTGAGGTTTTGCCAAAATGCGTTCGAACCCAAAACACGGCCGCGGAACCGAACCCAAAACCAAAACACAAAACCCGAAAAATTTCCGGTGCACATCACTAATAAATACAGAATGGCGCTCCCTTAGTAATATAAATACAGAATGGTGCTCCCTTAGTAATATAAATACAGAATGGTGCTCCCTTAGTAATATAAATACAGAATGGTGCTCCCTTAGTAATATAAATACAGAATGGTACTCCCTTAGTAATATAAATACAGAATGGTGCTCCCTTAGTAATATAAATACAGAATGGTGCTCCCTTAGTAATATAAATACAGAATGTTGCTCTCTTAGTAATATAAAAACAGAACAGTGCACCCTTACCAATGTAGATAACAACGCCCCCTTAGGAATGTAGGTAGAAAACTGTGCCCTGTTAGTAATATACATAGAGAATGGTGTATCATTAGCAATATAAACAATGCCCCTTAATAATTTAAATAGAAAACGCTGCACCTGTAGTAGTATAAATAGAAAAGAGTGACCCCTTAGTCATATAAATAGTGAATGGTGTATCCATTGTAATGTAAATACAGAACAGTGCCCCCTTTGTATGATACATTAAGAATAGAGAATAGTGACTGCTTAATACTATAAATATATCATTAATTTGCTCTCAATATTATTTATAACATTATTGTGCCTTCAATACAGTACTTTCTGTAGCGCAGTGGCCACCATAAAGGAAAACACGTGTGCTGTGTGTGTGTGGTGTTTTTCAGATTAGGGGATAAGGGAAGTGCGTCTCCACATCAGATTCCACCTCGTAGTGCAGAACATTTAGCCACACCCACAAGCATGCTGGGAAAGGTGTTAGTGCAGGCGAATGGGAGCACAAGACCATTCATAGAGTATAAATGATACATTTGTGTTTACTAGTAAAGCTGGTAATATGTATAATGCCTATTTTCTACACAGTGATCCTGTCTTTACCCGATGATCCAACATGCCATGGTTTCCGGAGAATGCCCCCATGAGTACAATTATCACTGTGGTGTGTTGTCTGCTTTTCCTCAGCATCGGTGAGTAAAAATAAAACATTTTTATTATTCACCCAAATTTGCATTATTGAGTACATCGCTGGGATGTATCAATTATCGCATGCAGTGACAGAGCTTGCTAGAAAGCTCAGTCCCTGTGAATGTGTTTACTGCAATTTTCAGGGTATTTTTCATGAAAAATACTCTGAGATTGTGACGGCACATGTGCTGCTGCTGCTGCTTATACCCCCTCCCCCGACCCCCCCCTCCTTTCCGCTTATACTTACCTGCAGTTAGGACCAGTGATCGGTGATCCAGGAGGGCAGCCGGTGATCTGTTCCTGTGCTCCACTGTGACCCCCGGTGCTGTAAAGTGAGACATTGGCTTCACAGCATCTATTTACTGCACTGGGGGTCAGTGCAGGAACACAGCGATCAGATGATTGGCTGTCCTCACCATATTTTATCACACAGTGATCAGCCTGGCTGATCACAAGCGGCATCTCTGAGCTCAGCCTTCACTGTCAGCAGGCAGAGAAGGCTGTGCAGGAGCAGGGGAACCACTGGGAAACCTGGATAACACTATCTCAAGATAGCGTTATTATCACAGGGCTCCCTCTGATATTTAAAATAAATAAATAAATAAATTCTTTATTAAATGTGGTCAGATCGCATTTCCCATTACAAGTACGGGA
This sequence comes from Pseudophryne corroboree, assembly GCF_028390025.1. NCBI lineage: Eukaryota > Metazoa > Chordata > Amphibia > Anura > Myobatrachidae > Pseudophryne > Pseudophryne corroboree. Next base: position 51,464,424 of record NC_086448.1, read on the forward strand.
AATGCAATCTAATTACTAAAAAAATGTGAATTTAAGGGCTTGGAAGAGAATTTTGCGAATTCTCCAATTGACCATTAGTACATTTAGATTATTCTAAGGTAATGTGAAAAGTGTGTGAAAACACCCGTTTCCACATTATTTTAGTAAAATAAATTTGCCCATTAGTATCAATTTAGTTTAGAACAGCTTTTCTGAAAATTAGTTTTCAAATTATACAGCGCCATTTTCTTCCTGGCAGTGACTTTTTGCCCTCAACAGCACCAGAGAAGATGACAAATTAATGAAGAATACAAAATATAATCCCTACCTTTCACATTACTAGTGTGGGCTGAAATGGTATAAATACAACACAAAAATAACAAGAAAGTATTACTGTGGTGTGTGCTTAGGCCCTCATTCCGAGTTGTTCGCTCGGTATTTTTCATCGCATCGCAATGAAAATCCGCTTAGTACGCATGCGCAATGTTCGCACTGCGACTGCGCCAAGTAACTTTGCTATGTAGAAAGTAATTTTACTCACGGCTTTTTCATCGCTCCGGCGATCGTAATGTGATTGACAGGAAATGGGTGTTACTGGGCGGAAACACGGCGTTTCAGGGGCGTGTGGCTGAAAACGCTACCGTTTCCGGAAAAAACGCAGGAGTGGCCGGAGAAACGGTGGGAGTGCCTGGGCGAACGCTGGGTGTGTTTGTGACGTCAACCAGGAACGACAAGCACTGAACTGATCGCACAGGCAGAGTAAGTCTGAAGCTACTCTGAAACTGCTAAGTAGTTAGTAATCGCAATATTGCGAATACATCGGTCGCAATTTTAAGAAGCTAAGATTCACTCCCAGTAGGCGGCGGCTTAGCGTGTGTAACTCTGCTAAATTCGCCTTGCGACCGATCAACTCGGAATGAGGGCCTTAGTTACTAACATCTCGAAAAAAGTTTCTAGGATGCTGCTGCTGAATTGGTGCATCCACGTATATTCAGAAGCGCCACTAAAGGGGTGCGGACGGTCCTGGAAATTAGGGCTGCTTAGCAACTATGATGTATGTACTGTGATGTGTTTTATGTTTTATAGGACCAAGCCTAACAGAAGATAATTATAGAGAAAAGAGAATAGCTATACTGGGAACCACAGGTGATACCATTTATAATCATCGTCTGTATATAAACTTTATTAAATGCAGTTATTTCTGAGACTCCCGAATTTCAGCTAGTTCCCCCCTGACTTCTGGGGGCAGGCACCCTCTCGGATCCCATCCACTTCCCTATTATAACAGGCGGTTTCTTGATGAAGTGTTGGCCTGTGATTGTGTGGGCCTGGCTGCCATGGCATAATGCCACAACACCGTAACATTATGCTGCGGCAGGCTGGGGATGATGATGCAAATCGCCTTACTGCACCCCTGCACTCGCCGCCTCCCGGATCTCCCAGGGGGAAGGTCCCAAATGTAGTCAAATATGGTTTAGTCAATTATAAAACTTCTCCCCTTGTGACTATATGGTACCGTTATACGAGCTACGGTATTATTGTGCACCTACTGCCTATATAGAATGGGGGCAGCCACTTTGTTGGCCGAAACAATATCAGTGAGAACACATCAACTAAATAGGATATGTTAGATCTCAGAGGCACGAGGCACAGAAAGGAGGTTAAATCAACAGCAATCCACTCAGTAATAAGTAAAAGCTAAAGGATGACATCTCATGCCAAGAATTTAGTAATCTGAGGGTGCAAAGCTGTTTAATGAACTTTTCTAGGGGTCAGTTATCTCCATTGTTTAGGTAAGGATATGCTTTGTTTTACTGAAGCACAGCCAAAAAGATATATATAATTCTTTATATTCAAGATCCACTTGCAAAACCAAAAATCAGTATACAGATTATATGGCAGCAAAAAAACACCATAATGCATACAAGCAGAAAATTACATTATTTGTAGTCAGTATGCAGAACTGAAATATCTAGAAAGAAAGCTAATCATGAGAGAAGAAAGAGGGGGGAGGAAGAGGAAGTGGAAGAAGCAGAGGAAGAAGAAGGGGAAGAAGAAGAGGAAGAAGGAGAGGAAGAAGAAGAGGAAGAAGAAGAAGAGGAAGAAGAATGGGAAGAAGAGGAAGAAGAGGAAGAAGAAGAAGAAGAAGAAGGAGGAGAGGAAGAAGAAGAAGAAGTGGAAGAAAAAGAGGAAGAGGAGGAGGAAGAAGAAGAAGTACTTCCTCCCAGTAGGGGACCCCATATGCTGGCAATTTCCAAACCAGTCTAATAAACTGATCAAAATTAAAATAAGAGTGAAGACTAAAATCAGTATCATCAACAATCTCCATACCAATGTCAGACAAGATCTGTGGGTACCAAGGCCTTATATGAAGATGACGATTTGAGGTCCAACCATCCGAGCCAGATAGACCTGTAGATACCATGTTTCTCAGGAGTAGAATAGAAGATCTCGTCCATCGCCATATAGAAATCCATACGTTGGCACCAGTCCCATACTGTAGGCGGTGGGGTCGCGCCCCAGCGAACCGTCAATACCGCTCTGGCTGCTTTATTCATGTGCCTGAGTAGTGACTTTTTATATTTAGATATAGGCATGTCTGAGTGAGAAATCAGGCCCCATTGGGACTGGAGAACCCAGAATCTCCGCAGCCAGCTGTCTATTAGTATCCCAGTAAGGAATGATCAAAGTACAGTCCCATCAAATAAGCATCAATGAATTCTGTTCCTGATTGCACCTCCAGCAGAGAGCGGGCATGCCCGGAGAGTATTTATGCACAATAGTTGGGAAGCGATACCATCTCGATAGTAATTTAGATTGGGTCTGCCCTACTTCCAGATGAGTCAAGTAGGCACTGGTTGTCAGGTACACCTTATCCCAATTTACCTGTATTCCTTTATGAGTAAATTCTCTTTCCCAGGGCTCTTTATACGTTGGATTAGAGGGTAAAAGGGTCTTGAGGAGAATTTGACATATGTTGGATATAACATGAGTAGGGGCATGTGGCTGAGTACACAATTTTTCGAATGGGGTATATCCCTGCCCAATATATAAGGCCTACCCAAGGATGAAGCAAAATAGCGAATCTACAAATAAATAAAAAATCTAGATAAACTTGACTCTTCTGATGGCGCCAAAGAGATATTTATTTGAACAATTACTCAGTGAGGTGCAGTGAGGTAAATGGCTGGGGAGGCACTGGCTAGTATCAGAGCCAGATTTGCGCACACATATACAGTAGGAACCCAAGGGCACATGTGGGCATTATACAGGTTGGGTTCGTGTGACTGGTGGCTGGGAGACCATCGGTCACCATACCGAAGGCAGGATCCCAGCTTTTAGATGCCGGTGGGTGGCGTAATGAAGCCCCTTGCGGGCTCGGTGACTTGCTGCGCTCGCCACAGGTTCTATTCCCACTCTGTTGGTCGGCATGCTGACCGTCGGGCTGTTCACTGTTCGGGATCCCGGCATCGGTATAGTGACCTGCTGGAAATTGGGTGAGTTTTGATCAGAGATGTGCAGACAAGGTAGGCAGGGGAGGCAGAGCATCACCTATCATACTCCAGTATACTCCAGAGCTTTGACTATAAAAATGGTTAGAATAATACAAAAAATATATTTATAACATGTGGTTTTATTGCATTTTTATAGTGAAAACTCTGGAGTATGCTGGAGTATGTCAGGAATGGCTCTACCTTACCTGCCTCACCTGCCAGTAATAAATCAAACTGATACCTGCTGACAGTTTCAAAAATTTCCCAGTATAGTGACTACAACATTTTTCCACTCTACCACACCGTTCACATTTCCAATGCATCTGCAAACCAGAGAGATACAGTACCGCTGATAACTGGTCAGGCATTGGCAAGGCTCACCTGCGGATTGGCCAGCCCCCAGGCTCAGGTGCATACTGACTGGTCCATCCATTTCCCAGTAACTCCAAAAATATTTCCATTGGTCCATACTGTATGCATGTCCTACCTGTCTACACTTCCACTCAAGATGGAGTACCATATGGTACAGTGGAAATGTTATTGTTTTACTAGGAAATTTCAGATCGAAAGTACTGAAACTAACACTGCCACCCCCAGCAAGTGCCGCCCCTAGGCTCGTGCCTCATGTGCCTAAAGGGTAAATTCGCCACTGCCCAAAAAAATTTAAATACTGTTCAGTCTTGTTGGGTGTTTAGATAAAATACAGTAGTGTTGCAATGCACTATACACTAACACTATGTAGATTAAGTACCATTTGTTTTTGTCACAGTGATCCCAGCAGCCTCCGTCGACCTTTCCCAGTTCAACTTTACTGATCTGGTGAACGGGATGCTCAGCAAGGCCCTGAAAGGTAAATGCGCTTCTACGTATAGGGAAAGGGCACATTTTCATCTGTAGATTTGTGGCATCATCTCAAGAAATTCCATTGATGTTGAATTTATAACCATTTCTATATTTACTGGAGAAAACTTACCTTGCGCAGTTCATAATAACGACTGCAAAATTAAAAGCACTCAGTGTTAATGTTGTACACTATGTAGACAAAAGTGATTGGCCACCCTCCTCCCCCCTGTGCAAGCAAAATGGTGCGCCCCTCAGGCAGACATGTGTTGGTGAAGGTATAACACAGGTAGAGGGGCACTGATTAGATCATTTGCTTATGAAATGGCTTGCCGGAAGGAGCTAACCGCGTTTGAAAAGGGGATCATCATAGACTGTGCAGTGTCATGTTTCCGGGGCGACGCTGGTCTGGTATATTGAAGATCCGGTAGACTGTCCAGCTCAGAGTCCAGATCTTCCCCACTCAGAACCTCTGGGATGAACTGGAGTGACGGGTGGGTTCTAGTCTGGCTCATCCTTCTTCAGAGTCACTGTACTGAAGGCGGAATGGCAAAACATACCACCTGCTGTTGTCCAGGACAGTTTGTGGACAGTTTGCCAAGAAGGGTGTCCTCAGTAATCACTGCACATGGTGGGCCTACAAAGTAGTGATGTCAATAAAATCTCGATGATCTATTTGATGTCAGTGTCCAATCATTTTTGTCAACATAGTGTATTTAATATTGTTAGGATTAGGCACTAAGGAGATGGTTCGGGTTGGGATTAGGATTAACATAACAAAAAAAAAATTTCAACCTTCTCTGTGTCGGCCATTTGCATGTTGATCTCCTGACCATGTCAACCTACAGTAAACCCATATCGACCTTTTGACCCTGTCAACATCTGGTGTCGATCTATTGACTATCTATGTACTGTCAGCCTGTATTAGACTAATAAGGTAATTCGTTAATTACTTGGAGAATTGGTGTAGAGACGGTTTGGGTCTATCTTTATTGCATTGCTTTATTGCACTGGTCCTATGGATGTGCAAGCATTTGGGAAGTATACTATAGCGGCTCTTGCCACGGGCAAGCAGGCTTTTTGCCTGGGGCACCGCTGTCCCGAGGGCGGCGCCGCCGCAGTGGCAAGAGTCGCTACTGATCCCCTCTCCCCGGCTGCAGCAGGCGCCGTGGGCTGTGTGGGCACCCGCTGCAGCCGGTTCCAGTGATAGACACTAGAGGTCATAATTGACCTCTAGTGTCTGTGCGGCGCTGCTATGGGAGAGACGTCATGACGTCTCTCCCATAGAGAGGAGCCGGCAGCCAGAGACGGAGGGCAGCGCAGCGAATCAGGAGCGGGGCTGGTAAGTATTTTGGGTTTTTTCTGTTTTTTTTTGTGTGTTTGTAAGCGGCGCTACTGGGGCACAGCTCAGCTACAGGGGTCACAACTGCTGGGGGCACTACTACTGGGGGCACAGCTACAGGGGTCACAACTGCTGGGGGCACAGCTACAGGGGGCACTACTACAGAGGGCACTGCTACAGGGGGCACAGCTGCTGGCGTCACAACTACTGGGGGCACAGCTACTAGGGGCAAATCTACTGGGGGCATAACTACAGGGGGCACAGCTACAAGGGGCACTGCTACAGGGGGCACAGCTACTGGGGGCAAATCAACTGGGGACACAGCTACTAGGGGCACAGCTACTGGGGGAAAATCTATTGGGGGCACAACTACAGGGGGCACAGCTACTGGGGTCACAACTACTGGGGGCACAGCTACAGGGGTCACAACTGCTGGGGGCACAGCTACTGGGGGCACTACTACAGAGGGCACTGCTACAGGGGGCACAGCTGCTGGCGTCACAGCTACTGGCGTCACAACTACTGGGGGCACAGCTACTAGGGGCAAATCTACTGGGGGCATAACTACAGGGGGCACAGCTACAAGGGGCACTGCTACAGGGGGCACAGCTACTGGGGGCAAATCAACTGGGGACACAGCTACTGGGGGCAAATCTATTGGGGGCACAACTACAGGGGGCACACACAGCTACTGGGGTCACAACTACTGGGGGCACAGCTTCTGGGGTTACAACTACTGGGTGCACTGCTACAGGGGGCAAAACTAGTGGGGGCACTGCTACAGGGGGCACATCTATTGGGGGCACAGCTACTGGGGCAAATCTACTGGGGGCAGAGCTGCTGGGGGCAAATCTATTGGGGGCACAGCTACAGGGGGGCACAACTACTGGGGGCACAGCTGCAGGGGTCACAACTACAGGGGGCACTACTACTGGGGGCACTGCTACTGGGGCACAATTACTTGGGGCACAGCTAGGGAGCAGAGCTACAGGGGGCACAGATGCTGGGGGGCAAATCTACTGTGGGCACAACTACTGGGGGCACAGCTACAAGGTGCACAGCTACTGGGGGCACAGCTACAGGGGGTACAGCTGCTGGGGGCACAACTACTGGGGGCAAATCTATTGGGGGCACAACTACTGGGGGCACAGCTACAGGGGGGCACAAGTACAGGGGGATTACTTTGGCCAAGCCCCTTCCCTATGAAGAAGCCATGCCCTTATTTTTGGGCACGCACCAACTCTATTTTACCTGGGGGAGCCACAGGAAACTTTCGCCCTGGGCGCCACAAGGTCTAGAACCGACCCTGGAAGTGTAAATGGCCGTTTAAACCATCCGGTTGCATTTCATTTCCATTCTGTTTGAAGCGGTTGTCCAGATTCACACACTTTTTTTTTTTTTTTTAAATATGTACGATCTATATGTTATTTGTTTGCTCATACTGATACGTCAGTCTTGCCCTGTTGACTGTCAGCTGACTAGATGTGGCCGTTGCCGTATTCAGATTTTGTTTTGCACCGAATAAATCAATAAATATTTGTTTTTCAGGGACCAGAAGCTTTTTCTCCTTCTTGAGTGTGACGTCATACAGCTCCTTCGCCTTCCATAAGGTGTCAATCCTTATTTATAACAGTATGTTCCATTAATTCCACCTATTCCAGCTGCTGTACAACATGGGTTTCACTTAAAGCGTGTAATGTCTGATTTTGATTTCTTTGCAGTTTCTAATTTGAAAGCTGTAGACTACCACAAATTTCCCATGAGGTATTGCTACTGTTTAAACAACAGGACAAATGACTTGGCAGGTGAGCTTTCAATCAGAGATGGCCGTCGGTGTTTTAACCGTGGATGGTCACTATCGATGGTACCATTGGTGGTTAACCTTGATGGTATAAAACCATCTGCAAGGGAATCACCGATGATTTCATCCACTGTTGGTCATCCCTGCTTTACTATTCACTTGACTTTGGGCCAATCAGGGTCTGGGTGCGGGGCTTATGCTCAGTGTCCTGGCAATTTGTAAAAAAAACAACAACAACATTGTGTGGTTCTGTACCATTAGTGGCGTGAAACCATCTGGTCCTCCCCCATCACTGGTAAAAGTATTCTACATTGGTGAATTTGAACCATCAATGGTTGATGGCCACCATGGTATGCATGCAGGGTAAATACTGGACTTACCACCACCCGCCCCTTCTCCCCCGGATCTAAAACTCTCTGCACATTTTGTACCTGTCCCCCCCCCCCCTTTTTGCAATGCAACAAGTTTTGCCTAGAGATTAGCCGGTTTGGTTCTCAGAGGACTGAACCCACACGAACATCTCGTTCCGAGCCCGGATCTGAGTCCAGCTCGGGACTTCCCACCAGACTCGGAAACCAGAACGAGGCAAAATGTCATCATCCCGCTGTCGAATTCTCGCAGGTTTTGGATTCCATATAAACAGCCGCCATTTTCACTGTGGACTTGGAGAGTGAGGGAGACAGACCTCTGTCTCTCTGTGGGTGGTGGCGTTGGGTGGAGTCAGTGTGTGCTCTGTAGGGGTGCTGCTCCAGACACTGTGGTGTACCTGTGCTGTTAGGGGTGCTGTCCTAGCTGTCCTGATTGTCACTGGTGTTCAACTTTCATGTGCTGTTAGGGGTGCTGCCGCTGTACATGGGTGTTGCTGTCCTGGCTGTCACTGTGTTGTAAAGGGGACAGGGGCACTGTCCTCCTGTATGCTATAAAAATATAGGGGTGCTGCTGTTAAAATAATATTACACTGGCCCTGTATGCTGTAAAAAATCAGGGGTGCAGTAAAATAAATGTACACTGGCCCTGTCTTGTATGCTATAAAAATTAATGGGTGCAGTCGTTAAAATAAAAGCACACTTGTCCTGTATACTGTAAAAATATAGGGGTGCTGCTGTTAAACTAATATTACACTGGCCCTGTATGCTGTAAAAAATCAGGGGTGCAGTTGTTAAAATAAAAGCACACTGGTCCTGTATGCTGTAAAATTACAGGGGTGCAGTGAAAGTAAATGTACACTGGCCATGTCTTGTATGCTGTAAAATTACAGGGGTGTTGTGAAAATACAGCGGTGCTGGCACTGTCCACAGTTGCAATGTCAAGGCCTGACATTCACAACACTGTATGGGAAGAGGAGGCTCCTACCACCATTTGCACGCCCTCTGCAAGCGCTAGGAGGAGCACCGCCAGTCCAGTTGCTGATATTGAGATTGAGGATGTCACTGTAGAAGTACACCAGGATGCAGCTCATTCATTCTAAGTCATTGTTAAGTTCAGAAACTTTGGTTAATAGTGTAAGCAGTCCACTGACACCTAAATGATGTGGTTTTGTTTGAATATTATTTCTCTGAGGATGAGGATGTAAACACTGAAGGGGGGGGGGGTCTGAGGATGAGGATGACATCTTGCCACTGTAGAGCCAGTTTGTGCAAGGAGAGATTAATTGCTTCTTTTTTGATGGGGGCCCAAACAAACCAATCATTTCAGCCACATTTGTGTGGCAGACCCTGTCGCTGAAATGATTGGTTTGTTAAAGTCTGCATGTCGTGTTTATACAACGTAAGGGTGGGTGGGAGGGCCCAAGGACAATTCCATCTTGCATGTCTTTTCTTTGCCACATCATTCCAGGGGTGCTGCCCTATATGGGGTGCTGCCCCTCTGCCCTATCAGTCCAGGGGTGCTGCCCCACTGCCGTTTAAGTCCAGGTGTGCTGTTGCCTGTCTGCTGTGCTGTGTAATTCTCCAGGGGTGCTACCTATTCTGTATAAATCCAGAGGTGCTGCCATATAATTCCAGGGGTGCTGCTTTACTTGATCCTAGGTTTAAATGAAAGCCTAGAGCAGATATGAAACAAGCTTCAACATCACAAACAGATTTATGAAAACATAGCCGCAAAGGCGGAAATGGAAATTGTCAAATTGTTTTTAAATAAAGTGGGGAGAAACCACATTTGTGGCCAAAGTTAGTGTGACTCAGAAGAGACTGAATCATAATCCAGCGCAACTGCCGGAGAGGTAAAAGTGAGTTTTTCTGCTGGAGCATTAGAAAGAGGTTCTTCTCAATTATTTCATGTTAGGGACTCACTAAAATGAATGGCTCCAATTAGTCAACCTTAATTTTGATTTATTATTGATGTTCCACATTTTGAGATTATTTATTTAGAAGATGCGCATTTGTTGTACAGGGATCTTCTTTTCCTAAGGACTGTGTAGGGTTATCACAAGACCTCGCGGTGTTAGAAGAACAGAGTTTCAGTGATCTTGCATTGCATCAGCTTTCAGTTGCACTGCAGCACTAGATAGGGCCAGGAGTTCCTGTGAGGCACAAATAGTTACTGAATAAGGCCCAGTATGGAGTCTCATGGTGGCTTACAGCCAGGAAGATGTCTGGCTTGCCAGGCTGAGGCATACTGTGGGCACAGAGGTTAGCATTGCAGAGTGATTGACAGGAAGGGACCATTTGGGGGAATGGTGGTAAAAATGAAACATAGCGCCAGCCTCGCTACTGCCGTGGCCAGTCTGTGTAGCCATAGGTCTATGCTTCTAGGCAAATGTTCCTCGTTCTTGCCTATAGGCTGCAAATGTGTACGCATGAGTTTGTGATCGCTCCGGTGGGCATCTCTTTTCAGGGCGGCAGCTTCACTTGCTAACATGGCTTAAAAAATCGCACTTGTAAAGCATGTGCGTATAAACATGAAATAGACCCATTTGTAAATAGGCCCCTTAGTTTTCCTCCTCTTGCTTCGTGTGTTTGCGTTCATATTCCCATCTTTATATTTATTTACAAACCATATTGTTTCCTTGTATTATTTTCAGACCATGTATTTATAGCATAAGACAGAGCTGCTTACTGTTATTTCCCCAGGATGTGAGACAGTTAAGGAGCATGCTCTACACAGGATATCTATGTATCATACAGTGGCGTAAGTTCGTCCCAATTGCTCGGAGGCAAGATAAATATTAGTACCCCCATATATTTTGATAAATATATATACATTTCATTGTCTTTTATTTTAAATCACACAATTCTTAGCAGTCATACCCAGCATTAGAAGCCATGACCTGTTACACTGATGGCAGACACTTTACTGATAGAGTTATTTGCTCCTGCATAGGAAGCATGAGAATTCTAACTATATGAAGTTGGGTGTAATTGTCAGAGAAGTAACTTCATATAGCTAGAATTATCATATTTCCCATACAGGCGCAAATAGTTTCATCAGTAAGGTGTCTGCTTCCAGTGTACTACTAGGTCGTGGGTTCTAATCCTAGGTATGACACTTGTAAAATGTGTGTCTATAATAAAGAGGGGGTGTCTTGTAAGGTGCAGGGACCAGTGAAGAAGTCGGCCACTGAAGAGACAAAGGCAGCTATATCAATTAACTTATTTGAATGGTGTCATGGAATGGGAATAGAGATGCCCCTCTTCAGAGCAGGAGCCCGGCAGCAGATGCCTCTGTTGCCTCCCAGAGTTACGCCTCTGGTACCATAAGAAGAGAACGATAAGCACACAAGAAATGGACTTCTCACTTCTCATTAAGGGGAGATGTATAAAACCTTCGGGATAGGTGGGGCAACCTCTCCACTTTCTCTCTCGGAGGTTTGATACTGTACATCTCCAAAATAAGAAAGAAAAAGAGAAAAGGAATTAATCTGGGGTCACCCCCCGAATTCCATAATTGTATCCAGATTATACCTTAGTGTCAATCAGAGGTAATGGAAGGAACTCTGCTATTGACCTAATACTCATTCAATATCTGAATATCTGGCTTTAGCGGGTATCATTTTTTTTTCTGTTCAGATTACTTTGTAGGTTATTCTGGGCGAGTAGCAGCGCATATACAGTACTGCGGAATATGTAGCTGCTCTTTAAACCAATTGTATTTATAATAATCTTCCATTTCTCTTTGCTAGATTACACACTGTTGCTACTAGATATCATTGGAAATTCATCCAGCTCACTTAAGGAACTCTTCAAATCTACTTCCATTGTCTCAGGTTTGTTCGTCTTTCCTTAGTTATATACAATTATGTAAACAATTTATTTGAAAACATCATTCTGGCTAAATAAAGATTCATAAGTAGCGAATTCCTCAAATATTTCACAATATTTTGTTTTTTCAATACATAGTGATGATGTCGTGATTCCTCTGCTTCTGATTGGCCAGAATGCTCGCACAGCAGCTCTTGAGCTGCCTCACCTGCCACAACTGCTTCATTTTTTTGTGGGATTTGTCGGCAGGTTCTAAACTTGCAATTTAGCAAAATCTATTGGGGTTTCTAGAATTGTAATGGGGAAAAAGATTGATGGCACTTCAATGCTATATTGTATTCTAAAGTCTGGTTTCTCAGCAGGTTTCCACGGTTTGGGCTCATGTAAATCAACGGGACGCCATTTAATTTAAACATAAAATTAATTTCTTTGACTTTTGGTACTTTCACCACTTAATGGACAAATTTTTTTTTTAAATGAAAATCCGCTCAGAAATTGTTGGGATTTTTAAATGTAAAAAAGTAAAAAATATTTTTGTGTTTTTAAATATTATATATAAATATTTTATTTAAAAAATATATACTGTATATATACCTAGGTGGTATATCCCCCTGTATACATAGACCCCCCATTGTAAAATTGCTTCCCACCCTCCATCAGAAATATCCCCCCCCCCCCAGAAGCAAAAGATCCCCAGCAATCTCTCTCTCCGTCCCTCTAGTGATAATAGATCCCAGTGGCAGAGCACCTTCAACCCGAGTGTAATTGCCCATTAAACTCCCTCCCCCCTTCCCTCCGCCACGTGTGTCACTATGGGGGGGTATTCAATTGTTTGAAAAGTCAGTTGGGTGTCTGTTTTTTCCTAGCTAATAGACAGAAAAAAACAGACACCCATCCGACTTATCAAACAATTGAATATCCCCCATATGTGTGTGTAATTTTTATGTTTAATATATGATTCCCCCCCCAGCTAAAAAATATCTTTTATGAGGCAGCTCTTACCCCCTCTTAGTGAAAAAAGGGGACCCCACTATATTAAATCCCCCTTCCCCAAGTAGCTCCACTCCCTCACCTTATAGCAGAGCGCAGTGGAGCAGGTGGCAGGGGGTGGGGGGTACTGATCATCAGTCCCCCCTGTTGCATTGGATCTCTGCACACACAGAGGTCAGACAGATTGTGCATGGAGAGGAACTAAGGGCCTAATTTAGACCTGGACGCAGCCGCTTTCGCACTAGGTGGTCTGCACACGTGCACTGGCTGCAGTGCGCGTGCACGAACTTACACATTGCGGCCGCATACAGGGAGGATGTGGCCACAGTGTGATTGACAGTGGCGGCTGTCTCGGGCGTCGTCGCAGCATCAGGGGGTGGCACTCCCTGAACAGGGGTGGGCCGGGCCCAATTTTCAGGGCGGCTGTGTGATGTCAACACGCATTTGCTTCAATAACCAGCCAGGCTGTGCTGCCAGGGATCAACCTTAGTTCCTATGATAATGTCGATTTTATACTAAACAGAAAGCTATACCTTCAAACACACTTTTACCATGGAGTAGCTGCGGCCGCTAGACTTAATATGCACTCTACGTACTTATTACGCTATTTGCGTACAGAGTCCCGTACCTTGTACGGACTTAGCGTACAAACGCCGCGCTGGGGGTACAAAGTACACACAGCGTGCACACACCCAGAGATACACTTTAAACCTTATGCAGCAATGCAATACAATGATATTCCACTTTAAACCTTATGCAGCAACGCAATACAATAAAGCTATTATACTTTAAACCTTATGTAACGCTGACGGTACAAAGTACCCGCAGCGCGTACACACCTAATTATTACACTTTAAAACTCTAGCAGGGAAAAGAGGACACAACACCGATTTGTAGTTAATCACTGGGTTCCGACACCACAGAGTAATATTTCTGAAAGGGGTTTAACAATACAAATTATGCACTACAATACAACAGAGTAAATGGCTACAGTCAATGTACATACGTGAGAATATGCGCTTGCTTGCGTTGAGAGTCTTGTGTGTGGGCAGGCTGTAGCAGGCTTTATTTATACAATTCTTCCAAAAGCAATACAATGGATACTGTAATCCCTTTGTCCATTGGACACAGGATTGCACTTTTACAGTACAGGAGAGGTCATAGGTTGATTTGAAAAGGTGGGCGATGTCTTTCTCAACTGCTCTTGTGGGTGGTCTCCTCTGGATTCCCGCCGCATACATAATATACAGTGAATACAGTTTAAACCTATATTCTGCTTCTGCACATAACTATCCTCAGGAACATGCGATCTTCTGCAAACCAACACCGGAATGTTACCCTTAAAATACCCTACAGCTGGATACCAAACACCACCTTATAACCTTAGTCTGTCCCCTCTTATCCTGTAAAGGTGAATCCCTTTGTTCTGGAATCATTTAAACTGTTGATACTTGCTGATGTGGTGCAGGGGGACTATGTGTACATTGTGCACTATTTTGATTAAATATGTAATGTTTTGATAGCCCTCCATGCGTTCACAAACTCCGCCGTAAATACCCATACCACGCGCAGGACCACGGGAGCGACCATACGCAAATTGCGGATATGTGCACGCACGGCGGAACAAGTGCACACGCAGCGGGCATGTGTGTGTTGTTAGTACGTGATGTGTGTACTGCAATATTTTTCGACTTTGACACCTATGTGTCCGCAATTAGATTGCGGACGCATCCGGAGGCATGGGCAACTTCTCCACTTGTTTTCACTGCTTAGTACATCTCCCCATGTTACATATGCAGGTTCCAATGCTATGGATTGCAAAATCTGGCCACATTAGGAATTGCGTGCAACTCAAGCAGTGAAAAGAGTGGAAAAGTGGAGAAGTTGCCTATAGCAACCAACCAACCAGCTTCTACCTGTCATTTTATAGAATGTACAGAATGCTATAGAGCAGGCCTGGCCAACCTGTGGCTCTCGAGTTGTTTTGAAACTACACATCCCAGCATGCCCTGCCACAGTTTTGCTATTAGGGAATGTTAAAACTGTGGCAGGGCATGCTGGGATATGTAGTTTCACAACAGCTGGAGAGCCGCAGGTTGGCCAGGCCTGCTATAGAGCCTCCACGTAAAAATAGGCCCATTATCATGATCAACTACCTAGTCGGCAATAAGTAATAAATACAGCAATTGTATTTCAAGTTTTCTCACAAAATGATGCAAATTTTTTATTTTTATGTATGTAGGATGAATATTGGGCTGACAATGTATGGGGTGTATATGCCCATGTGGCACTGGCCACACCCACACAGCACTAGCCACACCCACACAGCCCCCCTTCTCACTATAGGCCCATGAACATCTTCAGGCCCATGTGGCCCTTAATCCGGCCCTGATTGGCTCGGGCAACTACTCCACTTCTCCACTCTTTTCACTGCTTGATAAATCTCTCCCATAAGTTTGTTCTTATTTTCTTGCAGAAGTAAAACTTTTTGCCACTTTGCTGCATATTTATTCTAAACACAGTAATGTAATTAGTTGCGCAGGGAAATCAAATTCCGAATCTCACCATGGTGGAGGTAGGAGCCAGGCTGTTTCTCATGATTAATACACAACGTCTTTTTCTTTCAGTAAGCCAGAGCAATGAGTCAGATTGCATATATTTCTGT
Source organism: Pseudophryne corroboree (assembly GCF_028390025.1). Taxonomy (NCBI): domain Eukaryota; kingdom Metazoa; phylum Chordata; class Amphibia; order Anura; family Myobatrachidae; genus Pseudophryne; species Pseudophryne corroboree. Next base: position 51,479,734 of record NC_086448.1, read on the forward strand.
GTGATGACAGGCAGAACAGGTAAATGAAATGTCATTAGAGAAACAAGGGCTGAGGACAAGGATATTCTCCTGTTATTTATCAAAATCAATTTTTTTTTATTAGGAAGAAATTTATCTGACCTCTGGGATTTGACACAGAAGTCGCCTGTCGTCAATCTCACCTTCCCCCAGAATTTCTCCTCCGCGCTGGGTAAGTCAGGTTTTGGTTTGGATAAATAATTACCATAATTATATAAAAGCAACACTCTATTCGGGAGGGGAAGAAAATAAACATGAAACGTTTCAATCTCATAAATCGTGATCATTAAATAGCGCCATGATAAACAGAGCACGGTTCGCCTATGCACCGCGCATAATTGCTCATTCATCTCAATAAGTTGGTATTCTTTGTCTTCCGGAAGCCACTTACCTTTGTCAGTCATCTGATCGCGTGAGCGCGGCAGGCGGAAAACAGCTAATTAAATTTCTGTTGCACAGTTGCAATTAATTTATTTTCATCACATTTATTTTAACCATTACCTTCATATAATATAGAGTTGTAATAACGTAATCATTACCGGTGTTGTCTAGTCTCTTACTTACAGTATAGAGGACTACAGTCTTGGTCCTATGGCGGGGGGACCAGCGAATACAGTATAGTAAATAATAAATGTAGCCCCCCACAAAAATAGGGTGTGCCCTTAACGGGAAGGTGCGTGACCTTGCAGGAAGTCCTCCATTTACATAACTCTGGGGGCGTGTCCAGCATTTCCGTAGATGCCGGGCTGCCCCCAGAGATTCTGGGGTCTTTTTTACTAAGCCTTGGATGGAGATAAAGTGGTCGGCGATAAAGAACCAACCAATCAGCTAAGTCACAAGCTGGGTTTGAAAAATGACAGTTAGGAGCTAATTGGCTGGTGCCTTATCTCCGTCATCTTTACCTCCATCCCAGGCTTAGTAAATAGACCCCTCTGTCTGCACTGCCGGCTCCTTCTCAGCAACAGGAGCCGGGTGCTTCAGAATAATGTCACAGTGCAGCACCCGGCTCCCAGTCACTGTGAAGGGGCTGGCATTTTTGGTGTCACCCTTGTGACGCTTCTGGGTGTAGCAGACCAATGAATAGCAAATAGCCCCATTATACTGTATATAGCATTTTGCCTAGTATAACAACCACATGTCCTCCATATACAGACCACATGTCCACCATATACAGATCCATGCTCATTGATTATGATTTTTGCCCAATATAACAATCCAAATACAGTTTTATAGCCACCATGATTAACTCGGTCCCATGTCCAATACATATTGCCCTGTGTCCAGCCTACCTGCCTCCTACTTGACACTTGCAGTACTTATCTGATACATCCAGCATAAAAGGTTAAGGGGCGTATTCATGAAGCAGTGAAAAGAGTGGAGAAGTGAGCCTGTGGAGAAGTGGCCCGTGGCAACCAATCAGCTGCGCCGTACAACTGCATAGTATTCAAATTATAAATGTTACTTCAATGCTGATTGGTTGTCATGGGCAACTTCTCCACTGGCTCACTTCTCCACATTTTTCACTGCTTAAAAGACGAGTTGCATGAAGGTATATAGGGGTCTATTCATGAAGCAGTGAAAAGTGTGGAGAAGTGAGCCAGTGGAGAAGTTGCCCATGGCAACCAATCAGCATTGACGTAACATTTATAATTTGTATACTATACAGTTGTACGGAGCAGCTGATTGGTTGCCATGGGCAACTGCTCCACAGGCTCACTTCTCCACTCTTTTCACTGCTTCATGAATAGACCCCATAGTAAGAAGTAGGGAGTCTCCATCCCTCCCGTTTTGGATGTAGAAAATCTGTGTTGTACAGGGGTATGGATGGTTGTTAAGTCGACTATTATTTATCGACATGCATTAACTCGACATGGTCACAAGGTCGACATGGTCATTAGGTCAACATGAAAAAGGTTGACATGATTTTTTTTTTACTTTTTTTTGGTGTCGTTTTCTTCGTAAAGTGACGGGGAACCCCAGTTAGTGCACAGTGTCCCCTCGCATGGCTCGCAAGCTTCGGGCAAGGTTACTATTCCCAATCGTAGTCCACGTGGATCGTAAAGTATGAAAAAGTTAAAAAAATGAAAAAAAAAAGTGAAAAACGCATGGTGATCTTTTTCCATGTTGACCTAATGCATGTCGCCCAATAGCAGTCAACCTAATGACTGTCGACCTAAGTGGGGTCGGCCTAATGACCGTATCCCCTGTACAGTAACGTCAAAAAATCTTATGAAAAAAAACGTAAAAGAAAAATGAAAATAAAAATAAGAATGTCAGAAATGTCAGCTCTGCTTGTTTGGAAATCACATGATAAATCGCTGTCTTATGCAAATCAGCCATAATGATTCATTACTGTCCGCAGTTCACGCATTAATATAATGAACAAATATAGAAACGCAATTTAGACAGGGGTATCCTGTTTATTTAAAACTGCAATCATTTACACGGCAAAACAAGGTTGGTTATGCCATGTAAATGATTGACGCTTTAAATAAAATTGGGAGAACTCGCACAAAGCCACAGGTATGGAGCGCTTCACGATATATGGTGCAAATGGGATACATCTGTCGCTGGCAGCTGTAGCCTGGGAGCAGTTCTAGAGCTAGCAATGCTTAGTGAAAGCGGCAGGCCAGAGATTTCACCACCCAAATAACCAGAAATTAGGTTTGAAACAAGTGGCAGCAGGACCCTAGACCCTTGCTCCAGAATGGAGTGTTGGGGCTTGCTTTAATCCACAATGATAAATCGTAAACAGAAAATCTAGTGTTTGCCTGTCCATGCAATAGGAGGAGTCTGAGAGTATCTAGCCAATGCTCACTATAGGACTCCCAGGTTTGCTCAGCTTCTGTTGGACCACTTTTAGACATTACCATCTTAATGCATGAGCTTCTTGGGTAACATCTCCTTCCACAGTCCCACTCGCCCGGGTCATTTTGCAAAAGACTGACGCTTCTCCTCCCAACTGATGACCTCCTCCCACTTTCATCATCAAGACTTTGTCCATGCAGCGGCATCATTATGGGGGTGCGGGCTGCACCAGGTGACACCTTCCGAGAGGGTGATATCAAAATAGCTGAGCTTTCTGCTACTTTGGTGTCACCCCCTCGAATAGTGCCACCGAGTAGTAGTGAGACCAGGGAGAGACTGGGGGCAAGCCCTCATTATGACGAGAACAGGGTCATGACATGTGGTCATGACCCCAAAACATTATTTATCAGAAGACGTGGCTTCCATGTCACAAGGCTACGCCCCACTTTTGCGGGGGTGCCAAGGTGGGTACAGTGCTCCAGGTGATACTGACCCTAGTGGCGACACTGTGTTCGTGTTGCACCCCTCCACTGGAACTCTATCCCTCTCCCTACAAGACTCTCCATCTCTCTAGAAAGTCTCAATCCTGTACCTACTTAATTAAAGCCTTCCAACTCTCATCCTAACCCACCACTGCTCGTCTCTCACTGTCTCTCCCCTCTGAGTCACCCCTTGTCTACACCTTCCCATTGGAGTGTAAGTCCACATGAGCAAGGCCCTCTTCCCTCACCTTGGGTACATCCCACACTGCTTCTGTGGATACTGTGACTGCATATACAACACTTTTTATATATCCTGTGTCCTAAGTTATGCAACATTTTGTACTGTGAGTCCTCTGCATTTTATCATGCTACAGGCAGGTGTACCGGCACGGAGCACATTATAACACTTCTGCATTTTATCATGCTACAGGCAGGTGTACCGGCACGGAGCACATTATAACACTTCTGCATTTTATCAGGCTACAGGCAGGTATATCGGCACGGAGCACATTATAACACTTAGGCATTTTACATAGAAACATAGAATTTGACGGCAGATAAGAACCACTTGGCTCATCTAGTCTGACCCTTTTTTTTATCCTTTAGGTAATCTCAACCCTTTTTGAACCTTAATTCTTTGTAAGGATATTCAATTCATATGCCTATCCCAAGCATGTTTAAATTGCTCTACAGTCCTAGCCTCTATCTATTTTATCATGTTACAGGCAGGTGTACCGGCACGGAGAACATTATAACACTTAGACATTTATCATGCTACAGGCAGGTGTACCGCCACGGAGCACATTATAACACTTCTGCATTTTATCATACTACAGGCAGGTATATTGGCACGGAGCACATTATAACACTTAGGAATTTTATCATGTTGCAGGCAGGTATATCGGCACTGAGCACATTATAACACTTAGGCATTTTATCATACTACAGGCAGGTGTACCTGCATGGAGCACATTATAAAACTTCTGCATTTTATCATGTGACAGGCAGGTATATTGGCACGGAGCACATTATAACACTTAGGCATTTTACCATACTACAGGCAGGTATATCGGCATGGGGCACATTATAACACTTAGGCATTATATCATGTTACAGGCAGGTATATTGGCACGGAGCACATTATAACACTTAGGCATTTTATCATGTTACATGCTGGTGTACCATCACGGAGCACATTATAACACTTAGGCATTTTATCATGTTACAGGCAGGTGTACCAGCACGTTGCACATTATAACACTTGGGCATTTTATCATGTTACAGGCAGGTATATTGGCACGGAGCACATTATAACACTTGGGCATTTTATCATGTTACAGGCAGGTATATCGGCACGGAGCACATTATAACACTTAGGCATTTTATCATGTTACAGGCAGGTATATCAGCACAGAGCACATTATAACACTTAGCCATTTTACCATATTACAGGCAGGTATATCGGCATGGGGCACATTATAACACTTAGGCATTTTATCATGTTACAGGCAGGTATATTGGCACGGAGCACATTATAACACTTAGGCATTTTACCATACTACAGGCAGGTATATCGGCATGGGGCACATTATAACACTTAGGCATTTTATCATGTTACAGGCAGGTGTACCGGCACGGAGCACATTATAACACTTAGTCATTTTATCATGTTACAGGCAGGTATATCGGCACGGAGCACATTATAACACTTCTGCATTTTACCATACTACAGGCAGGTATATCGGCATGGGGCACATTATAACACTTAGCCATTTTATCATACTACAGCCAGGCAGGTATATCGGCATGGAGCACATTATAACACTTAGTCATTTTATCATGTTACAGGCAGGTATATCGGCACGGAGCACATTATAACACTTCTGCATTTTACCATACTACAGGCAGGTATATCGGCATGGGGCACATTATAACACTTAGCCATTTTATCATACTACAGGCAGGTATATCGGCATGGAGCACATTATAACACTTAGGCATTTAATCATACTACAGGCAGATATATCAGCACAGAGCACATTATAACACTACCTGCATGGAGCACATTATAACACTTCTGCATTTTATCATGTTACAGGCAGGTATATTGGCATGGGGCACATTATAACACTTAGGCATTTTATCATACTACAGGCAGGTATATCGGCATGGGGCACATTATAACACTTAGGCATTTCATCATACTACAGGCAGGTGTACTGGCACAGAGAACATTATAACACTTAGGCATTTTATCAGGTTACAGGCAGGTATATTGGCACGGAGCACATTATAACACTTAGGCATTTTATCATGTTACAGGCAGGCATATCGGCATGGGGCACATCATAACACTTAGGCATTTAATCATACTACAGGCAGATATATCAGCACAGAGCACATTATAACACTTAGGCATTTTATCATGTTACAGGCAGGTGTACCGTCACGGAGCACATTATAACACTTAGTCATTTTATCATGTTACAGGCAGGTATATCGTCACGGAGCACATTATAACACTTCTGCATTTTACCATACTACAGGCAGGTATATCGGCATGGGGCACATTATAACACTTAGGCATTTAATCATACTACAGGCAGATATATCAGCACAGAGCACATTATAACACTACCTGCATGGAGCACATTATAACACTTCTGCATTTTATCATGTTACAGGCAGGTATATCGGCATGGGGCACATTATAACACTTAGGCATTTAATCATACTACAGGCAGATATATCAGCACAGAGCACATTATAACACTTAGGCATTTCATCATACTACAGGCAGGTGTACTGGCACAGAGAACATTATAACACTTAGGCATTTTATCAGGTTACAGGCAGGTATATTGGCACGGAGCACATTATAACACTTAGGCATTTTATCATGTTACAGGCAGGCATATCGGCATGGGGCACATCATAACACTTAGGCATTTAATCATACTACAGGCAGATATATCAGCACAGAGCACATTATAACACTTAGGCATTTTATCATGTTACAGGCAGGTGTACCGTCACGGAGCACATTATAACACTTAGTCATTTTATCATGTTACAGGCAGGTATATCGTCACGGAGCACATTATAACACTTCTGCATTTTACCATACTACAGGCAGGTATATCGGCATGGGGCACATTATAACACTTAGGCATTTAATCATACTACAGGCAGATATATCAGCACAGAGCACATTATAACACTACCTGCATGGAGCACATTATAACACTTCTGCATTTTATCATGTTACAGGCAGGTATATCGGCATGGGGCACATTATAACACTTAGGCATTTAATCATACTACAGGCAGATATATCAGCACAGAGCACATTATAACACTTAGGCATTTCATCATACTACAGGCAGGTGTACTGGCACAGAGCACATTATAACACTTCTGCATTTTATCATGTTACAGGCAGGTATATTGGCATGGGGCACATTATAACACTTAGGCATTTTATCATACTACAGGCAGGTATATCGGCATGGGGCACATTATAACACTTAGGCACTTCATCATACTACAGGCAGGTGTACTGGCACAGAGAACATTATAACACTTAGGCATTTTATCATGTTACAGGCAGGTATATTGGCACGGAGCACATTATAACACTTAGGCATTTTATCATGTTACAGGCAGGTATATCGGCATGGGGCACATTATAACACTTAGGCATTTAATCATACTACAGGCAGATATATCAGCACAGAGCACATTATAACACTTAGGCATTTCATCATACTACAGACAGGTGTACTGGCACAGAGCACATTATAACACTTAAGGGGGGTACACACGGAGAGATCCGTTCTAAGGTGCATACACACGGAGAGATTTTGACTATGAGAGATTTTGACTGAGAGATTTCCCTTGAACTGGCTGTAGGAGATTTTGACTAACTTTTCCAGCGATTTTGGCTATGAGCGATTTTGGCTAACTCATTTAAGCAAAGGGATGCTTTTTCTTTTCCAGCGACCTAGCCAAAATTGACTTGCCTGCACAGTCTATTTTTAGCAGCGATAGCGATCTGGCGGGGACGCGCATCGCTATCGCTGGCTGTGTACACATGGAGAGATATGCACTAACTTTCTGAGTGATTTTGACTATAAAGTCAAAATCGCTCAGTTATATCGCTCCGTGTGTATGCACCTTTAGCAATCTTGCTAGATTGCTTAGATTTTAAGCACGGATCTGCCGTGTGTATGCCCTCCAGCGATAGCGATGCGCGGCCCCGCGCATCGCTATCGCCGATGCTAGATTGAGCTGCATGCAGGCTCAATCTAGCAGGTCGCTCACTTCACCATTGTGTGATGTGAGCGGCTCCCCGTCGGCTTTCCCCCTCGCTCAGCACATCGCGCTGTGCTGAGCGGGGAGAGAGATGTGTGCTGAGCGGTCTGTGTTAAGATCGCTCCGCACACATCTCTCCCGTGAGTTCCCCCCTTTAGGCATTTTATCATGTTAGAGGCAGATATATCAGCACAGAGCACATTATAACACTTAGGCATTTTATCATGTTAGAGGCAGGTATATCAGCACAGAGCACATTATAACACTTAGGCATTTTATCATGTTAGAGGCAGGTATATCAGCACAGAGCACATTATAACACTTAGGCATTTTATCATGTTAGAGGCAGGTATATCGGCACAGAGCACATTATAACACTTAGGCATTTTATCATGTTAGAGGCAGGTATATCGGCACAGAGCACATTATAACACTTAGGCATTTTATCATGTTAGAGGCAGGTATATCGGCACAATAAAGTGAAAGTGCAGGAACATTACTACTGTACTTGCAAATGCAATTTCAATATATTCCTACATTACTTTAATGATATTTATTTTAAATTAGTAAATGGCTACATTTCCATTTATAACCTCTTCTTTTCATATTTTTATGTGTAATTAGAACATCCGCATTATGATAATTACAGCTTTATTTATACAGATTTAGATTCTATTCTTCCAAACTTGATCACGTCGGCTGAAAACACAGAGTTTATTATGAACATTCCGACAAAACTGTGGACGCTGAGTAGTAAGTACTGTACATGCCTTTCTGCTTTTATTTTATTACCAACAAATTGCAATCAACCATTCAATTTGCAAAATGTTCATTTACCTAAAACCATTTATCTAAAATCTAAAATCAACTTGAAAAGCAGACCCTTAATCAGAGGAGATTATTAGAACATCTGTAACTAGAGCATTCGAGGATTATTTAACCAGTAGGCAATCAAGGCATTAGAATACTGGGGTATTTATTTTGGGTGCAGTGTGTGATGCACATGGGCCGCTGAGTCCAGGGGGGCCCCACAGTGCACATGATGTGCTGATTTCTTTAATACTCACCTCTCCGGAGTCCCCAGTCGGCAAAAGCAAGCATGCAAATAATCACTAAGAAAATGGGCAGGACTCGCAGACATGTGAGGGTTTTTTCCTTGGCCACTTTCAGTCCCCAATCTGCCCCTACCCAGCTTTGAAAGAGACTGCAATGGAATATGCTAGTGCTACATAAATGTTAATAAATAAATTAATATATAGATGTTGCAGTTAATAATTATAAACCTTTTGGTGTGAATGGGCCTTTCAAAACAGCAGTGGAAATTTGAAACAAATTGTAATACCAAAAGCTATATTATACATTTTGTTATTTTTTTCCCTGTGGGGATCAATTTATTTTATTGTTTTCTGTGGGGGGCCAATGTGTGTGTTTTTCCTGTGGGGGCATTAGGGATACTTCCATAAATTTCCCGGGCTGGTTTTCCATCCCAACCCGCCTCTGAAAATGGTACAGGAAAATGCTGAGACTCTAATGCGCTTCCGGCTAGAGAGGAGTGGGCCCGGACGAAGGAGGCTGCACATGTGTCGGGTCACGAGTGTGAGAACATTTACAGGACTAAAGCTGGGTACACACTATGCAATTTTTGAGCTGACATGGCTATATTTGACAGAAAGGGCAGATAATTGTGTAGTGTGTACGCAGCACCAGTGCCCAATGGACCGTTAAAAAAACAGTCGGATCGCCAATGTAGTGAATGCTTCACACGCTATGTTGTTTGCTTCTTTTTGATATCATTCAGAATGTGCAGTGTGTATGGACCTTGGCCCGATGTCTAGTGTACGGCAGGGGTATATTAACAGAGGAGGATGCCCCTGTACAACCCCCTCCGTCCGAGCCTCCTCCTCTTTAGCTGGCAACCAGGCAGCTCAGTAGAGTCAGAGCACTAGGAGGCACAGACTCTATTACACATGCTGAGATCTCCGGGAAAATGGCACAGTGGCCATTTTCCCAGAGATTTCCTTACTGTGCAGGTGCAAAATGCCAGGAAAATGGCCGCCATTTTCCTAGTGATTTGTGAAGAGCTGCTTCGAACGGGAGACTCTGTAGAGGTGAGTATTGAAAGATTGGGTGCAGGGTGTGTGGTGTGGCCCCCCTGGACTCAGGGGCCCATGTGCCTTTTCATGTTAGTAAATCCTGGATTCCTCCCATAGAGGGAGACAGTGAGGGAGGCAGAAGGAGATGTGGGGGGAAAATGTTGGGGGTAGAGAGAGCGAGTTGAGGGTAGAAGAGAATGAGATAAAAGGGGAGGGGTGAAGACAGAGGGAAAAAATAAGCAAATATATAAATAAAGCCAAGCAACCCCAGGCATTACAATTATGTCCTAAAAGTCATCAAAGGCAATTATGTCATTAAGGGTCGTGGGCTGTGCAGGCCACACCCAGGTGCAGAGGCGTCACTAGGGTTGGTGTCACCCGGTGTTGTAACTCATGGTGTCACCCCCCACCCTATCGACCTACTCTTGTATCAGTCCATGCAGAAACCTTGAGAGCAGGGGCCAGTGTTAGAATGTTTGGTGCTCCCAGCAAATGAGAAATTTGCGCCCTCTATCCATATGCAATAAAGGGACAGTGCGTGCCGATGCACACCACCAATAGTACCCCCAATTCAAATTAACGCCACACCATAGCACACAATAGCATACGATCTTATTCACATTACAATGCCCACAGTAGTTGTGCTTGAAGACCCTCCCACCCCTTTCTGTATATATATATTTAATCATTTTGTGCCCCGTATTCCCCTTCACTTATATTTATTTAGAATTTTATACTCCCCCTTATATTTTTTATGCTCATTATTACCCAAGCCCTTTATATATTTTATATCCATCACCCTCCACTCCTATTTTTTGCCCATTAACCCACCCCTAATATATTTTATGTCCATCAGACCCCACCAGTTATATACTTTTAGCACATCAGCCCCACACCATCCCCTTATATGGGCCCTCATTCCGAGTTGATCGGTCGCAAGGCGATTTTAGCAGAGTTACACACGCTAAGCCGCCGCCTACTGGGAGTGAATCTTAGCTTCTTAAAATTGCGACCGATGTATTCGCAATATTGCGATTACTAACTACTTAGCAGTTTCAGAGTAGCTCCAGACTTACTCTGCCTGTGCGATCAGTTCAGTGCTTGTCGTTCCTGGTTGACGTCACAAACACACCCAGCGTTCGCCCAGGCACTCCCACCGTTTCACCGGCCACTCCTGCGTTTTTTCCGGAAACGGTAGCGTTTTCAGCCACACGCCCCTGAAACGCCGTGTTTCCGCCCAGTAACACCCATTTCCTGTCAATCACATTACGATCGCCGGAGCGAAGAAAAAGCCGTGAGTAAAATTACTTTCTTCATAGTAAAGTTACTTGGCGCAGTCGCAGTGCGAACATTGCGCATGCGTACTAAGCGGATTTTCACTGCGATGCGATGAAAAATACCGAGCGAACAACTCGGAATGAGGGCCCTAATGTATACACATCTACCCCTTATCTATTCTACACTGCCACACACTTTTGTAATATACCTTTAGTTGGCAGTGTGTTCTGTCAGCTGAGGGGGATAGACTGCGGAAATGTATGTCCAGGTCCTTCCTATTCTAACGGTGCAGCAGCAGCAGCAGCAGCAGCACTCAAGCCTCCTCCCGTTGTCCATTCCAGAATGGTATGCGGTGCCGGAGTGCGCGATGACGTCACGAGGGAGTGACGTACAGCACCCGGCATCGTTTCCATAGAGACTGCGGCAGGACGGACCCAGCGGTGTCGCGGCGGTGAATTAATTGACAGTCCGGCTCATCAGTCAGCGGGGATTGCGTGATCTTGGTGCCCCAGGAAGCAGTGGGTGTGGGTGCTGCCGCGGGCATGTTTGTCAAGTCAGTAGTTGGGATGGGGTGTGTGTAAGCAGCTCTTTTTGGTGTCACCCCATTGAAGGGTGACACCCGGGTGCGGGCCGCACCCCCCGCACCCCCCTCATGACGCCACTGCCCAGGTGTCACCCTCCAACGGGTGACACCAAAGTGCCGGCTCCTCCTCAGTTGCAGACAGATATTCACTGCACTGTGAACAGAGGTGACGTTTTAAAATGAACTGTGTCGGTCAGATAAAGTACATATTACAAAATGTAAGTGTGTACATGAAAGTTGGTCATTGTTTCTGACAAATGTTATGCAGCAGGCCAGATCACGATAATCAGTCCTGGGTGCTATGTGCACACGTTGGAATAATCGGAGCGAGCTGCTGAAAATCGTCTGTTCGGGCCGATTATGCAGTGTGTACCTTGCTTAATCTGTAGCCAATAAGAAGCCAAAATAGCAATGGGGGACATACAGCTAGCACCATCTACAGTACAGTGACAAACACCGGTGATCTTATCCCTGATAAAAACAGAACAGAGGGAGGACATAACCCCTTTAATGACTGTTTAAATTCATAAATGGAGCCCACAATCTCTGAAATGTGTGCAAAAATAAATAAAATGCTTTGTAAATCCTTTAGACTAAATATGATCCATGTATTTAATATACAATGTTTTATTAATCTCCCACTCAGCATCTTCAAGTGCTTCTGACGGTGACCGAGCTATCACCAAACATTTTAAAGGACATTATGACCCTGGGCATAGACTATCTTCTACAACCAAGACTTCTGTTTCTCCTATTTCAAGACAAAAACAAGACATTACTTTATGGCCCACTCAAGAAATTCCATCCAAAGGTCAAAACTTTCTTCACTCCCAGTTACCCCTCGTGATGCATGGAGTTGTCTCAAAAGAAAACAAAATTTTTCCAACCAGATCCTCTTCACTGGTAGGAACCATTGCACAAAAAGGACAACACCAAGCTTCGGACAAAATATCTCTGTATCCTCACAACGCTTTAAAGGAATATAGTGTGTCTTTTTTGAGTCAAAAAACACAAGATGGGTCTTCAATGAGACTGCCAGGTTGGACAACGATTGCTGCTTTGGAAATGTTGCAAAGACCCTACACTATAATGCCCCTGTGGCCTGGACATAGTCTACAGGGTAATATTAACTCTGTTACTGAAAGGATGCCTACACCTGAGGGACACTTTCCAAGTACGCAGAGAGGCCTCCCAACAAGGACATCTTCCACAAATGTCTCCCGAGGGAATGTTGACACTGTACACACGCTAGTGGCCACTTTGGTTAAAACCATTTCTCCCTCCCAGTATGGAACCCCTGTGGATATGGTGCCACTTAGAGCAGACAGTGACATTTTTGACAAACAGAAAGACTTCACTACAAAAAGTCTTCCCTGGTCACAATTAACAAATGGAAAAAAGGCCAATGATCCCTCCGGGACTCTTTCTTCTTTGGGTAAGTCATATTTGTACATTTTTTGTATTGAGTGCAATAGAAGGAAGGCTGTAGGTTTCAACATGCTTTACTCTAAGTGTCCAAGTGGCCCATGAGTCACGTCTACCTAGTCACAGCAATTAAACCTGCATAGCTCAATGTGACGGAAGTGTACCTAAAACTACATCATGTGTTGTCAGTCTTTCTAATCAACGGGTCTATAGCAGTCTGAAGTCCCAGCGGGTAGAATACCAGTACCTGGTACAGATTAGTTCTTATTTGCCTGTGTACTGTGCTGACCATTCCAGCATAGTAACAGGGTTGTTGAGAGTGAGAAAGGTCTTGGTACTATGGGCATGGCCAATTCTGGGGGAGGTGTGACCATAAACCCTCCCCACAAAAAATGTAAGAAAATTCTGTGTTCGCGCTGGAAAGGGGGTGTATCCAAGTGGGAGAGGTGATCAGTGTGACCCCACCTCCCCATAATGCTATTGCTGCCCGCTCTAGGACATCATGCAGGAGTAGTGATCAGCAGTCTCCTCTCTTTCCCTACCTGGTGTTCAAATGACCTGGGCCCCTCCAACCGGCCCGAGTATTCACTCCCCTCCCACTCTCTGCGCCAGTGCATGGTAACCACAATTGTTGTAATTATTATAATTTTTTTTTAAATAGTTTCCTCTTTAGTAAGAACAACATAACAGAAAATCAGTTAAGGGGATGGAAAAATGTAATGACAAAAAAAAAAAAATCAGGTAAAACAAAGAACAAATTAAATAACAGTAAAGCAGCATTCCGAATACACAATGTAGACATCAAAGTAGGGTGGCCAATCCCGGGCTAATTTTTTCAATCCCGGGTATCGGGATTAAAAAATGGTCAATCCCGGGATTTCTGGGATACCCGTTATTGGCTGTTCCCTATGTGTCCACCCCCTTGCCCCTCACACATAACTCACCATATGACAGGTGGGAAACATCCGTCTATCTCAGCGGGTGAAGGTGGAAGGCACAACGTGATATGCGGGGGAGCCGGGAGGAGGGAGTCGGGCAGCGTCTGAGCATCCTGAGGATGCTCAACACTGAAACAGGGAAGGGGGAATGTTCCTGCACAACCTGTCAAAAAATGATGATAAATATTGTAAACCAACAATCTGGAGAATAATTAGGGAAAAAAATTTCCTAGAGATAAATCATCCTGCTGGTGGTGCACCCCGAGGTAAAAAACTAAATCTTAGAAAAAAATTTTTGTTCCTTGAAAGAAATCAAGAGAACAAGAAGAAAACCTCTTTGTGGGGGCACTCTTAACAAAATAGTTTAATTTATTTAAAACATAACCTTTATTGGATCAAAAATAAAAAATGTCATTTGTAGCCTTTCTCAAACAAAAAAAGAGAGATTTTTGACCTCTAAATATGGGTCACCCTCAGGTGAAAATATAGTGTGATGTAAAGTTATATCAAAATGGTATTTATCTAAACAATTTAAACGTACGTTTCACCCTGAAAACGGGCTTGTTCACCATCTGTCATGAAGGTGTTCTCCTTCATGGGTATTTAAATATCAAAGAACCAATCGCAATAGCCATGGGGAATGAGTGACACTTAAAGTAGCCAATGGAAAGATAATTGCTAACGATAATCCACTGAGACTGAATAGTTTGGCAAACAGGAGAAATCACTTAGCCACATTAACTGACTATGTGCAAGCTAATGGGAAGCTTATGTCAAATAAATTAATTCAGTAAATCATAATAACGGGCTTACATAAAGCTAATAAGTGAGGGATACAGTAAAAAGCTTTTTATTATTGATAATAGAAAACAGTAAAAATTAGTAAAAAAATTATAATATAAAGGTATATATATATTCAGAAAAAATGGAAAAATGAAAAATGAAAAAAAGGAATGAAAAAAGAGAAGAAGGGAGAAGGAGAAAGAAAAAATTGGTTTATTGAAGGAATCAGTGTTACAATTTTAATAATAAATATGTGATACACCTAATAATAATTAGTATATGCATCTATATGTTTCAAAAATAGGAAACAAAAAAATGCTCAACACTGGCCGGCTTTCAAAAAAATAAAGGGCTGTCTGATCCCTCAATCCCCGGGATTGAATCCCGGCCATTTTTTGGCCTAAATCCCAGGATCCCGTCGATCCCGATCCCGGGATTGGCCACCCTACATCAAAGTAAGGTCTTCCAGAAGGGGAAGTATTGGAGTGGAGTCAAGTTAATTTGATCCAACATGACAGGTGTTGGTGGGGACATTCTGGTAGCAAATAGGAAGTGGCCTATGACCACTGCCACACATTGCTGCCTTATGACAGAATGTGCTGTAACCATGGCAACAATTGAGTCTACAGTGTGCCCCAATGGTTGCAGAAGTTGCTGGACAGCTTTATTGTTACACTGCAATTTAGATTTTAGCTAGGATGTTCCCCTTCCAAATCTACATATCTCTGCATATTTTACATCTGCCCCCCCCCCCCCCCCCCTCCAGTGCAGCTTGGTTTTGCCAAAGAGCAAAGTTTTTTTCCCAACTCTGAATCAGCCTCAATCTGTGTAAAGATGGATAAAAGTTTAGGAGGTGCATTTTGGAAAGTATGTGGTGCAAAATGTTAACTGTTGACCATTCCTAGGTCCCGCTCAAAAGTGCAACTGGGCCTAGCGCACTTACTACATATGCCCCCAGGCCTGACGACTGTTACCAATACCCCGGTGGTCTAGGGTGACAGTTATAAAGAGAGGGTGTCCTACTCGGTCCTTACCCACTCTGCTGAACCTGGAGGGCACAGAAGGATACCCTCTGTGCTGACCCTTTCCCGCAGGGCTCCGTATGCTCCTCAGCTTGCCAAGTGCTGGACCCGCTCTTTCTCTCGGTGCTGGATTGACTCTGCCGGCTACTAAACTCTCCCGAACTTTACCTGAATGTCAAGGGAGCCAGTATAAGATCTTTTGCTAGACACCCCTTTGCTGCCAGGGCTTACTCATCCTGGAGTCGTGTGGCTTAAATTGGGCTCTTCTGTCTTCCTTCTCCAGCCACTTCCAGTCTTCTGTGTTTTGGTGCAACATTTTCTACTTCTCATTGGGAGCTCTTCTATGCTACCGCTCTGCCTTCATACTGACTTTGCACTGCTCGCACTGTCTAATAATAGCTGTAGTGAGTAGAGCGATGATGATTGGCTTACCATACTTGCTCCTGATTGGCTGCCAGTCTGCCAGTCGTGATTGGCTCACCATCCACACTGGGATCCACTGCCTGATGTTAACATTGGCTGCAGTAGTGTCTCTTTCTGCACTGCTCAACAAAATGAGGCACACCATTGCCCCTATATCACATGTCTCTAGGAACACCTTCACTCTGCCCAATGTCTTGCATTGATCATGCAAACCTCTGCTCCTTCGCAAATGTGGCCATCTTAATCCATTATTCCTCAACCAGGGCTTTGATTGAAATATAGGTGTTTTTATATTTATATATTACTAACTGAAGCACCCAGTGTTGCCAAGGTTTAAATCTTCCAGTTATTAAGTTATCAATGAGTTGAATGTAACTGTCAACATATTGCTCTTCCAACACACACATGAGGTGGCTGCCCGGTGTCATATTTGTTTTTGGGTGGTCGCCAGTTAAATTGCACAAGAATTGTGACTTGTCTTGCTTGGGATCTAGTGTTTGCCTTCAATCTCACAGGCCCCCAAAGTTTAACCAGTTCAGAAATGAAATCACAGCAAAACCCATTGTTTAGTATCTTACGCTGAAAAGATCTAATGGTAATGAAAGAGGGTGTTTGCAAGATGAAGTTATGGGTTTTCCACCTCTGGCTGTATCCGTGTTAGCAGACCATTAATGCGTAACTACTTTAAGGATATAGATTACTGAAACTCTCAGCTTCACTGACTCTCATACACTGGATTTAAATAATGGCATATCATGAATGATGAAAAGGGTTCAAGGTTTGTCTATGATCCTCCATTTATTTCCTAAAAGGGGCAGTGCCTACTCAGCCTCTATTTTGCATAGGGATCATTTATTCCTAAACTGAGGTCAATTGGTGCTTCTTTGACCATGGGTAGACATTATGAGAATTTGGCACACAATCTTATGGAGCTTATTTTTAAAAGGTAACTCTGACCTTGAAACACGCGGAAATGGCTGTTTCCATGTTTAATAGTTACCAGTAGAGATGTGCGCCTGGCCATTTTTTGGGTTTTGTTTTTGGGGTTTTTCTTTGTGTTTTGGTTTTGGGTTGTTTTTGCTAAAACCGTTTGTGCTGTGTTTTGGTTTTAATTTTTTAAATCATAAAATTAATTTACACTTATTTCCAGTCTATTTTGAACACCTCACAGCTCACAATATTGTTTTTATCTAGTTTAGGCCAAAAGGTTGCACTAAGGTAGCTGGATGACTAAGCTAAGCAACAGAAGTTGGTTGCACAAACACCTGGCACATCTAGGAGTGGCAGACAGGATGACAGTTTTATAAACTATGCCCAAAAAATATTCCAAAGAGCACATAACGCAAAGAAATAAGGTGCAAGATGGAATTGTCCTTGGGCCCTCCCACCCACCCTTATGTTGTATATATATTAAACAGGACATGCACAGTTTAACAAATCAATCATATGTGGCTGAAATGATTGGTTTGTTTGGGCCCCCACAAAAAAATTTTTTAGAAGGACTTCCTCCATTAAGTAATTGCTCTGAGGATGTTGATGTTGAGATGTTAATTACATTATAATCTTGTACAATAAATTTCATGTCTTCACCACAAATTACGTAACATGGAGGAAATGCGTAGATGGCTAATGTTCCTACCTCTACTAAATTTGGCCTCACAAATCGAGCAAATGCTTTCATAAATATAATTATTTTTTTTTATCACGGTCAACAACTGCTGCCACCAGTGGCTGATACACAACAACATCATCATCAACATCCTCACTGTCAGATAGTACACACCAATCCCTCTCATCCTGTCGCACTTCCACACACGAATCCTCAATTTGTATTATGTCCTCCTCATCAGATTCATCACCCTCCTCATCATATTCATCACCATCTTTACTTGTTCTGCTCCCCATATGTTCAGATGGTTCAGAAATGGAAGGATGTAAAAGAGGCTTCTCTATGAGGACAGTGTGATAAATGTCAGCTGACCTGGACACCCCTAAACGTTCCTCAGGAATGTCTGATGGTTCTGATTCTGAATGCGCAGTTTGTCTTACTGCCTCTGCAGCTAACTTTCCTTTAGATTTTTTTTCTTTACCACTCTAAAATGAAATGATTTTACATACCCTGACTTAACCCTCTATGCCCCTGAGCATCTACCTTAGCAGATGACGTTGACGGACTTGCATCGTCAATGTCATAACTAGTGGCAGCAGCTTCAGCGCTAGTTGTAGCCTCCATTTCTGTCAACAAAAGTGGGGTTGACCTTCACCAACAGCGTTGCACAAATAAGTCAGAAATGTATATACAGGTTGAGTATCCCTTATCCAAAATGCTTGGGACCAGACGTATTTTGGATATCGGATTTTTCTGTATTTCGGAATAATTGCATACCATAATGAGATATCATGGTGATGGGACCTAAATCTAAGCACAGAATGCATTTATAATTCATTTACACCTTATACACACAGCCTGAAGGTAATTTTAGCCAACATTTTTTCTAACTTTGTGCATTAAACAAAGTGTGCGTACATTCACACAATTCATTTATGTTTCATATACACCTTATACACACATCCTGAAGGTCATTTAATACAATATTTTTAATAACTTTGTGTATTAAACAAAGTTTGTGTACATTGAGTCATCAAAAAACAAAGGTTTCACTATCTCACTCTCATTCAAAAAAGTCCGTATTTCGGAATATTCCGTATTTCGGAATATTTGGATATGGGATACTCAACCTGTAATACACACTGCGGTTGACTTCACCAACAGTGTTGCACAAATGAGTCACAAATGTATATAATAAATAATTACATACTGTGGTTGACTTCATTGACAGCGTCGCGCAAATGAGTCAGAAATGTATGTAATAATTACACACTGCGGTTAACTTCACCGACAGCGTCACACAATACGTGTATGAGTAGGAAATAATATACTGCGGTCTGACCGGCAGTTTCACAGTACTTATGAAAATAAAATAAATATCATCAACATCCTCTGTATCTATCATCTCACCCCTGCTGTACTCCAGTGGGCCAGATCACCCCTTTCAGATAGAGCAGACAGAGCACCATTTTTTAAGATACAGCTGACAAAGAGAGCACCCCTTTCAGATACAGTTGACAGAGAGAGCACCCCTTTTTCAGATACAGCACACAGGGCATCCCCACGCACCACACACCATGCCACGCCACCCAGTACTGAAACGGACACATCCATCCAGTAAACTCTCCAATTCCGGAGTGAAGATGGCGCCGATGCTCAGGGATTTTTATAGAATCCAAAATCTGCGAGAATCCGAAAGCAGGATGATGACGTTTTGGCTCGGATCCCTGCTCGGATCACAAAGTTCGGGGGGTTTGGTTCCTGGGAAGCCGAACCTGCTCATCTCTAGTTACCAGTAACATCTTCGAAAGCACTACATATTGTACAGTAGTGGAGATCGGCATCCATTGCAAGAGATCATAACTTTCTCTGGGCATGGTTTAATGGGCTATAACAGGAGCTCTAAAGGGAGAAACATGTTCCCTAACAGAAAGATATAGGCAGTATATACAATGGTCAATGGAAATAAACTCTCAGAGGTCTCCCTCTCTGTAAGGTGATGGAAACGCTAACATTTTATATATATATATATAGATGAATAAAGGTGCGGCACTCAGAGCTCAGGATGAAGAAAAAACAACAACTAGCATGTCTGCAACGTTTCAATCTTATTCAGATTATCATCAGCCTGATGAAAATCTTAATAAGATTGAAACGTTGCAGACATGCTAGTTGTTGTTTTTTCTTCATCCTGAGCTCTGAGTGCCGCACCTTTATTCATCTACATGGTACTTCGTTACTGTGAGGGCACCGGGTCAAGTTTATTTTAATGGAGGAGTGCCGAATTTACTATGCTGTGTATATATATATATATATATATATACTGTATATATATATATATATATATATATATATATATATGTTATAGATGTGCGGCAGACACTTATTGGGTTTTGGTTTTGGATCTGGATCCCTGCTCATGTTTTGGATCTGAACCCCTTTCGGGTTTTGGTTTTAGTTTTCAATCTAGGTGATTTTTGGAAAAAAAACATAAAAAAGTTAAAATCACAGAATTTGTGGGTAATTTTGATCCTACTGTATTATTAACTTCAATAACATTAATTTCCGCTAATTTCCAGTCTATTCTGAACACCTCACAATACTCTGTTCTTTTAACACAGCGAGGTCTTGCGATACCCCTATGCAGCCCTTAGGAAAAGAAGATCCCTGTACAACAAATGTGCATCTTCTAAATAAATAATCCCAAAATGTGGAGCATCAATAATAAATCAAAATGAATGTTGTCTAATTGGATCCATTCATTTCAGTGAGTCCCTAACATGAAATAATTGAGAAGAACCTCTCTCTAACGCTCCGGCAGAAAAACTCACTTTTACTTCTCTGGCAGTTGAGCTGGATTATGATTCAGTTTCTTCTGAGTCACACTAACTTTGGCCACAAATGTGGTTTCTCCCCACCTTTATTTAAAAACACTTTGGCAATTTCCATTTCCACCTTTGCGGCTAGTTTTCACACATCTGTTTGTGATGTTGAAGCTTGTTTCATATCTGCTCTAGGCTTTCATTTAAACCTAGGATCAAGTACAGCAGCACCGCTTGAATTATACGGCAGCACCCCTGGATTTATACAGCATAGGCAGCACCCCTAGAGAATTACACAGCATAACAGACAGGCAACAGCACCCCTGGACTTAAACGGCAGTGGGATAGCACCCCTGGACTGATAGGGCAAGGGGGCAGCACCCCATATAGGGCAGCACCCCTGGAATGATGTGGCAAAGAAAAAACGTGCAAGATGGAATTGTCCTTGGGCCCTCCCACCCACCCTTATGTTTTATAAACAGTACATGCACACTTTAACAAACCAATCATTTCAGCGACAGGGTCTGCCACACGACTGTGGCTGAAATTATTGGTTTGTTTGGGCCCCCACCCAAAAAAAGCAATTAATCTCTCCTTGCACAAACTGGCTCTACAGTGGTAAAATTTCATCCTCATCCACAGATTCCCCTCCACCCCTTCAGTGTTTACATCCTCATCCTCACAGAGAAATAATATTCAAACAAAATCACATAATTTATGTGTCAGTGTACTGCTTACGCTATTGCCCAAAGTTTCTGAACTTGACAATGACTTATGATGAATGTGCTGCAGGTGACGTATAAGGGAGGATGTTCCTAGGTGGTTAATGTCCTTACCCCTACTTATTATGTATTGACAAAGGCAACAGATGACTTGACACCTGTTGTTCGGATTTGTGGAGAAATAATTCCACACCGAAGAGGTGGCTTTTTTGTTATTTTACCCAACATGACAATGGGCTTTTTCAACCCATGGCCAACAAATGTCTCCACTGGTGCCTTATTCAAACAAACCACATCACCATCAGAATCCTCATCATCAACTTCCTCGGCAGCGCCAGCTAGACCCATATCTTCCTCATCCTGGTGTACTTCTACAGTGACATCCTCAATCTCAATATCAGCAACTGGACTGGCGGTGCTCCTCCCAGCACTTGCAGGGGGCATTCAAATGGTGGTAGGAGCCTCCTCTTCCCATACAGTGTTGTGAATGTCAGGCCTAGACATCGTTACCGTGGACAGTGCCAGCACCCCTGTATTTACACATCACCCCTGTAATTTAACAGCATACAAGACATGGCCAGTGTACATTTATTTTCACTGCACCCTTGTATTTTTACAGCATACAGGGCCAGTGTACATTTATTTTCACAGCACCCCTGAAATTTTACAGCATACAAGACAGGGCCAGTGTACATTGATTTTCCCTGCACCCTAGAATTATTACAGTATACAAGACAGAGCCAGTGTACATTTATTTTACTGCACCCTAGAATTATTACAGCATACAAGACAGGGCCAGTGTACATTTATTTTACTGCTCCCCTGAATTTTTACAGCATACAGGGCCAGTGTAATGTTATTTTAACAGCAGCACCCCTATATTTTACAGCATACAGGAACAGTTTGCTTTTAATTTTTAACAATTGCACCCCTGAATTTTTACAACATACTGGGCCAGTGTAATGTTATTTAACAGCAGCATCCCTATATTTTACAGCATACAGAAGCAGTGTGCTTTTAATTTTTAACAACTGCACCCCTGAATTTTTACAACATACAGGGCCAGTGTAATGTTATTTTAACAGCAGCACCCCTATATGTTACAGCATACAGTGGTGTGCTTTTAATTTTTAACTGCACCCCTAACTTTGTATAGCATACAGGGCCAGTGTAATGTTATTTTAACAGCAGCACCCCTATACAGCATACAGGAGCAGTGCGTTTTTAAATTTTAACAACTGCATCCCTGAATTTTTACAAGATACAGGGCCAGCAGCACCCCTAGATTTTACAGCATACAGGAGGACAGTGCCCCTGCACCCTGTACAACACAGTGACAGCCAGGACAGCAACACCCATGTACAGCTGCAGCACACGAAACACCAGTGACAGCCAGGACAGCACCCCTAACACAGCACAGGTACACCACAGTGACTGCAGCAGCACCCTACAGAGCACACACTAACCCCACCCGACACCACCACCCACAGAGAGAGACAGAGATTTGTCTTCCTCACTCTCCAATTCCGGAGTGAATATGGCGGCGATGCGCAGCTGTGTATATGGAATCCGAAACCCACGAGAATCTGACAGCAGGATGATGACGTTTTGCCTCGTTCTGGTTTCCGAGTCTGGCAGGAAGTTCCGAGCTGGACTCGGATCCGGGCTCGGAATGCGATGTTCAGGAAGGGGGTTCGGTTCTCAGGGAACAGAACCCTCTCATCTCTAATATATACATGTATATATATATATATATATATATATATATATATATATGTGTACAAAGGAAGCTAGTAGCGCCACAGAAGTAGTATCAAAGTTTGTAAACAACAGTATTAGGAAGGAGAGTATTCTGAGTTAATTGTCAAGAGATATATATATATGTTACCTGGAGGACACTCCCTATAGGCTATTAGGGCGTCAGCTTATGGACCTCAAAAAATATATAGGCACTGGTACATATGCCTAGAGGGTTAGAAATGGGTACGGAAGGATGAGGTACTTACAAGCGACCAAAGGTGTCGAAATAATAATGTAAAAGCCAGGTGTTCAATAAATAAATAAAAATTAAATTTATTCTCAGAATACAATGCACTAAAAAAAGGGGGGGGGGTGTTATATATAGGGTATATAGTTATTTTAAAACTTGTAAACAATTTTAAAAAATGCAACCTAATCAATAAAATCTGGTATAAAAGCAGCAGAGTTGAGGCTAAAAAGTTGTAACACATATACCAAAAATCAATGAAAGGTCCATAGAAACAAGAGCAATAAGTATAAAAACAAGTACAAAAAATGCAGGATGAGCATAAAAAAGGAATAAAAAATAGGTAAAAATGAGAGAGAGGTAGCTTAACTTCAATAGTGGAGGTATGTTCAGAGTGGTACCCAACGCGTTTCGTCCCTCATGGACTTCATCAAGGGGTAATGAGAGGCTAGAGACAGAGCATATTTATACCTCCTGGCTGTGGGAGGTGTTAGCAACATCACTTCCTGTTTGTTAATTGGTGAGTTGCTGTGGAGGTATTAAAGTACATGAATAAACACCTAGACATGTAGTGAATGGAGTAAGGGGGCCAAATAGTATATTCAATTGTGAAAACGATATTGCATGTAGTCATAATAACGTTTATAACATAAAAGACAACAAAGTCCGTCAACTTCCGGTCCGGGCTGGGTGGAACGTCATCTCCGCCCCACTTCCGCCCCTCTTCCGGTTTGGATTGTGTCCGTTGTGCGCATGCGTCGGCTCGGCACCGTGCGATGCGGATAGCTGATGTGCTTTCACTTCTGTAGACGGCGGCCATCTTTTTGGTTATCCAAGCTTGGTTGTAGTCGGCGGCCATCTTTTTGGTTATCCAAGCTTGGTTGTAGTGCTGCTGCGGGGACCATCTTCAGTGTATTGTCCCTTTGATGGGCGGCGGCCATTTTTTGGGTTGTCAGAGGACGGAATGAAGAGCTGATGTCAGCGATATTAATCTGCTGCAGTTTGCATAAGTCAATGTTCGTCAATTATGTTTGGCTGTGGGTACATCTTTGAGGTGGTTTTGCATAGGTGATGCATCTCCCCGGGGGGTACATAAAAACGAAAACGATAAAAGCACATCAGCTATCCGCATCGCACGGTGCCGAGCCGACGCATGCGCACAACGGACACAATCCAAACCGGAAGAGGGGCGGAAGTGGGGCGGAGATGACGTTCCACCCAGCCCGGACCGGAAGTTGACGGACTTTGTTGTCTTTTATGTTATAAACGTTATTATGACTACATGCAATATCGTTTTCACAATTGAATATACTATTTGGCCCCCTTACTCCATTCACTACATGTCTAGGTGTTTATTCATGTACTTTAATACCTCCACAGCAACTCACCAATTAACAAACAGGAAGTGATGTTGCTAACACCTCCCACAGCCAGGAGGTATAAATATGCTCTGTCTCTAGCCTCTCATTACCCCTTGATGAAGTCCATGAGGGACGAAACGCGTTGGGTACCACTCTGAACATACCTCCACTATTGAAGTTAAGCTACCTCTCTCTCATTTTTACCTATTTTTTATTCCTTTTTTATGCTCATCCTGCATTTTTTGTACTTGTTTTTATACTTATTGCTCTTGTTTCTATGGACCTTTCATTGATTTTTGGTATATGTGTTACAACTTTTTAGCCTCAACTCTGCTGCTTTTATACCAGATTTTATTGATTAGGTTGCATTTTTTAAAATTGTTTACAAGTTTTAAAATAACTATATACCCTATATATAACACCCCCCCCCCTTTTTTTAGTGCATTGTATTCTGAGAATAAATTTAATTTTTATTTATTTATTGAACACCTGGCTTTTACATTATTATTTCGACACCTTTGGTCGCTTGTAAGTACCTCATCCTTCCGTACCCATTTCTAACCCTCTAGGCATATGTACCAGTGCCTATATATTTTTTGAGGTCCATAAGCTGACGTCCTAATAGCCTATAGGGAGTGTCCTCCAGGTAACATATATATATATCTCTTGACAATTAACTCAGAATACTCTCCTTCCTAATACTGTTGTTTACAAACTTTGATACTACTTCTGTGGCGCTACTAGCTTCCTTTGTACACATCCTTTTCTCTTGGTATTATTGCTTCCAGCTGCCTGGAGGGAACCAGTATCGAACACAGTATGTTTGGAATTAACGAACGCACTAATAAAAGGAGTAATGTGTGCCAAAAGATTTTCAATGAGACTACCATCCCCGAGACTGAACCAACCAATACCGACTTGGATGACATGTTTTGGAATATCGAAAGACTGTTAACCAAGGAAGTAAAAGCATGGTGGGACATCAGGGGTTTAGAACATTATGTCAGTGTCAGTAGGGTCCCGAGGGGCTTAAGGATAATGAAACAGCCTACTTTTGGAAAAGAGAATCAGGAATTCATGCAAGAATGGGATAAAACCCTGCATAATTGTTCAATCAATCTCATGAAATTACTTGTTACGGAGAAAAAACGCATTATCTCAGACCTAGAAGTAGAAATAAAAGAGGCTGAGAGTAAAATGGAAGTACACAAAGATAAAGAGGATTTTAGGATAAATGA
This sequence comes from Pseudophryne corroboree, assembly GCF_028390025.1. Lineage (NCBI taxonomy): Eukaryota > Metazoa > Chordata > Amphibia > Anura > Myobatrachidae > Pseudophryne > Pseudophryne corroboree. Next base: position 51,505,640 of record NC_086448.1, read on the forward strand.
GAAGGTACTGAATAAAAAACTGGAACGTATAGAAGATGAGGTTATCAGAAACAAAGAAAGGAAATTCGCTAGAGACAGACATGACTATGAAAATAACCAGGTTAAGAATTGGAGTCGCTTCTCTGAAGGAGGACAGGCAGCTCCAAAAGTGAGGAGGGAGTATTGGAAAACTGTACCTAGCAAATTCAGAGGTCCCAGACCGACTACCAAAGAGAGCCAGGAATCACATAACTTCAAAACAACTAATCGCTTTGCAGCACTACAGAGACTTGACTCCACTACACAGGAGTCTTTTTTATCACCAGGTACAAACCACCACCACCCCCGAGATACAACAAAGACACCTGCAAGAATGAAAAACATCTCACCTCGCAAAAGAAGATTCGAAGACGAAGAGGATGTCGCGGGGGTAGAAGGGAGAAGACTATACAAGAGACGAAATCTCGTGTAGAACCCCCTGTACCCAAAGGTATCTTCAATCTTTCAAACCACACCTTGACGAACTATGAAACTACACTCCTTAACAAAGGTCTTTCCTTTGCACCCACAAAGGGCATGAATAAGTTCGATGTTTTCATCGACTTGAATAAATTCATAAGAAAAATCACTCTAAAACGTCACTTTATAAAGAAAGAGGATGCAGTGATACAGAATTATGAACAATCCAAATCAGGTTTGAAGCCCACATCTAAATTTTACCCTTTGGAATCAAAGGGTCATAATGTGGGTCTCTTCTATGAGCTAGTCAAGAAGGATCTACTTGATGCTGACATCTCATCTATTAAGGAAAAAAAATCTCTCAAACAGAGAGACGGAAGCTATTAAACACCTACAAGAGAATAAAAATATTGTTATAAAACCGGCTGATAAAGGGGGGGGGTTAGTTATTATGGACAGAGAAGCCTATGTCGCAGAAGCTCTCAGACTGCTAGGAGATCGGACATCCTACACCCCACTGTCGAACGACCCCAAGGAACCTTTCGTGGAAGAACTGAGACTCATGCTTCTAAAGGCTTTTAGAAAGGAGATACTGATGAAAGATGAATTCCAGTATCTCCTAAACTCTAACCCCACCACCCCCATTTTTTACTTTCTCCCAAAGGTACACAAATCCCTGGACAACCCCCCTGGTAGGCCAATTGTGGCAGGCATTGATTCTCTGACTTCACATCTGTCAGAATACGTTGACATATTCCTGAGGAAATATGTGATGGAACTGCCGGCCTTCCTTAAGGATACTACATCGGTTCTGAATCTTTTGGAACCATTAAAATGGAAAGATACCTACAGGTGGGCCACAATTGATGTGCAATCTTTATATACCTGCATAGAACACGAAAAGGGCATCGAGGCATGTAACAACTTCCTAATTCTGGACCCTCAAATTACAGAAGATCATAGACTATTTTTATGCGAGCTCATGAATTTTATACTCAAACATAATTATTTTACATTTTTAGACGGATTTTATCTTCAAATTTGTGGAACAGCTATGGGCACTATCTTCGCGCCTAGCTTTGCTAATCTGTTCATGGGTAAATGGGAGAATGACTATATTTACACTAATCACCCATACCAACAGAATATCATCTTTTACAAACGCTATATAGATGATATTTTATTAATTTGGGAGGGAGACCAGTTGAGTTTTAAAGAATTTTTAACCTACATTTCGGACAATAGCATGAATCTCAAATTCACGGCCAATGAAGATACAGAACGGATCGAGTTCCTAGATCTTGTTCTAACACATTCAGGAGAGGAAATCATCACAAGCAATTTCATTAAGAAGGTGGACATGAATAGTTACGTCCACTATAGAAGCAATCACCGTCAACAATGGAAGGACAATACCCCCTTTTCCCAATTTAATAGAATAGCGAGGAATTGCAAGAAGGAAGATGACAGAGATCAACAACTCGAAGTGTACAAAGGAAGATTCAAGGAAAAAGGGTACCCGTCCCGACTCCTAGAAGAAGCCACTACCAAGACTAAAGGTTTAGAAAGAAGGGAACTTCTAAAGTATAAACCTAAGGACATCAAGGAGGACACAGTTAAGTTTATTACGACGTACAGCAGACATGAAAAACTGATTAAGAATGTCCTTAAAAAGCACTGGAACATTTTGCTTATGGACCCTGTTCTTAAAGACTACCTCACTAAAGAGCCTAAAATGGTCTTTCGAAAATCTAGGAGTTTGAAAGATCTTATAGCCCCTAGCATGCTGAGGAACCCAGAAGTCGTAAGCATAATGCCTAAATGTGTGGGAAGTTTTAAATGTGGTAGGTGTAACATTTGCAGATACCTCCATCCAAATAGGAAATCATTCCACAATGACAAAACTAACAAGGAATATCGGATCAAACAATTCATCAACTGTAACACCCTATCGGTGATCTACCTTCTGGAATGTTCCTGTAAATTAAAGTACATTGGGAAAACTAAGAGACCCCTTAAAATACGTATCCAGGAACATGTCAGGAATATCAAGAACAAAGTCCTCACCCATGCAGTATCCAAACATTTCAATCTTTGCCACAACTCGGATCCTGAGGCATTAACGTACAAAGGAATTGAACTGGTCGCACTGGGAGATAGAGGCGGAGACCTTTCGAACCTCCTTTCAAGAAGAGAGATGTTCTGGATATACGAACTGAACACGCTCCAGCCGGACGGCTTCAACGAAGGGTACGAAATAGCCCCGTTCCTGTGATACAAACCTTCCGCTTTCTACGCTTCCCACTCCTGTCTCCCCCTAAAGAAACCCCCTCCTTTGCGACATGTATTGCACTTGCTCACTATTTCCTGGGCTTTTTTTACAAAGCTTATTTAGCTGTACCTGGTTATCACCAGGTAGCATCGCAAGCACGATGCATTAGTGCCAATTAGCCAACTTGGCACCAATACGTTTACCTTACTCTCTTGCACTATTAATGTATAAACTTCCTTTCCGCCCACTCTCCTTGGCAGTAGTGAGTTCATCATGGTATCCATTGCTTATATGAGACCCCGTCTCCTACTCAGCCCTATACATTACAACCATACCTCCTTGGGGACGCCCAACACCGTCCGATCTTGGAAGCTAAGCAAGGTTGGGCCCGGTCAGTACAAGGATGGGAGACCCCCTTGGGAGACCGGGTGTTGTAAATCCGGAGGCGCTGAGGTAGTTTTCGCCTTTTGGGATATCTCTTAAAATCATGGATAATGCTCTGCTCACATCACCATGGGCACTTCCTCCATGATGTCGACCTAGTTGTTATCTACATTACTTCAGCCTCCTGCGTAATTTCTACTCGCCTTCTGCGTAATTTCTACTCGCTCCTCCATCGCTCTTATTTAAACTACATTACACATTTTATGTATATATATCTTTTCTAGTTAATTCATAGCCCATCTATTCTGAGTATGATCCTTCTTAAATGCCATTTTCAGCTATTCAGACGCCTTATTTATTTATTTATTTACATGCCTTTTATCGTTTTCGTTTTTATGTACCCCCCGGGGAGATGCATCACCTATGCAAAACCACCTCAAAGATGTACCCACAGCCAAACATAATTGACGAACATTGACTTATGCAAACTGCAGCAGATTAATATCGCTGACATCAGCTCTTCATTCCGTCCTCTGACAACCCAAAAAATGGCCGCCGCCCATCAAAGGGACAATACACTGAAGATGGTCCCCGCAGCAGCACTACAACCAAGCTTGGATAACCAAAAAGATGGCCGCCGACTACAACCAAGCTTGGATAACCAAAAAGATGGCCGCCGTCTACAGAAGTGAAAGCACATCAGCTATCCGCATCGCACGGTGCCGAGCCGACGCATGCGCACAACGGACACAATCCAAACCGGAAGAGGGGCGGAAGTGGGGCGGAGATGACGTTCCACCCAGCCCGGACCGGAAGTTGACGGACTTTGTTGTCTTTTATGTTATAAACGTTATTATGACTACATGCAATATCGTTTTCACAATTGAATATACTATTTGGCCCCCTTACTCCATTCACTACATGTCTAGGTGTTTATTCATGTACTTTAATACCTCCACAGCAACTCACCAATTAACAAACAGGAAGTGATGTTGCTAACACCTCCCACAGCCAGGAGGTATAAATATGCTCTGTCTCTAGCCTCTCATTACCCCTTGATGAAGTCCATGAGGGACGAAACGCGTTGGGTACCACTCTGAACATACCTCCACTATTGAAGTTAAGCTACCTCTCTCTCATTTTTACCTATTTTTTATTCCTTTTTTATGCTCATCCTGCATTTTTTGTACTTGTTTTTATACTTATTGCTCTTGTTTCTATGGACCTTTCATTGATTTTTGGTATATGTGTTACAACTTTTTAGCCTCAACTCTGCTGCTTTTATACCAGATTTTATTGATTAGGTTGCATTTTTTAAAATTGTTTACAAGTTTTAAAATAACTATATACCCTATATATAACACCCCCCCCCCTTTTTTTAGTGCATTGTATTCTGAGAATAAATTTAATTTTTATTTATTTATTGAACACCTGGCTTTTACATTATTATTTCGACACCTTTGGTCGCTTGTAAGTACCTCATCCTTCCGTACCCATATATATATATATATATATATCTATTGGTTGAGCATCCCATAGCCAAATATTCTGAAATACGGAATATTCCGAAATACACATTTTCTTTGAGTGAGATAGTGAAACCTTTGTTTTTTGATGGCTCAATGTACACAAAGTTATTAAAAATATTGGCTAAAATTCCCTTCAGGCTGTGTGTATAAGGTGTATATTAAACATAAATGCATTCTGTGCTTAGACTTGGGTCCCATCACCATGATATCTCATTATGGTATGCAATTATTCCAAAATACGGAAAAATCCGATGCCCAAAATACTTCTGGTCCCAAACATTCTGGATAAGGGATACTCAACCTATATATATATATATATATATATATATATGTGTATATATATATATATATATACATATATATATATATATATATATGTTGGGTATGGGATCTTGGCGGTTGGATTCTTGGCGGACAAAATACCGACGCCGGGATCCCGACCGTCAGAATGCCGGCAGGAAGGAAAGCGGAATGAAGCCCCTTGTGGGCTTGCTACGCTCGCCACGCTAAAGGGCTCGGTGGCTCGCTTCGCTCACCATGGGTTCTATTCCCACTCCATGGGTTTCGTGGACACCCAGGTGTCGGAATAGCTGTGGCGACGCTGTTGGCATTCTGGCGGTCATTATTCTGGCATCTGTATTTTGACCGCTGGGATTCCGACCGCCGGGCACATTCCGTATATCATCCTATATATATATATATATACACACACACACGTCTTATATATATATATATATATATATATATATATACAAACAAATCTAGAAAACCACAGCACTCGCCACCCCAGAAGCGGGGTGCAATATCTGCACTCACCACTCATAGGGTGGGGTGCATGCAGCCTATGGCCACCAACCCAAATATATACAAACAGAAAGTTCAGCACTCACCATAGCAAGCTCACTTATCCTCACAACATCAATAAATAAATGATGGGGGTTTAGTTAGTGAATTGGCCAATGCACGGAAGCCTGCATACCGCTCGCCAAGGTACCCCACCTTCACTAACTAAACCCCCATCATTTATTTATTGATGTTGTGAGGATAAGTGAGCTTGCTATGGTGAGTGCTGAACTTTCTGTTTGTATATATATATATATATATGGAAAAGAGAATAATGGAGGGCGCAATGGTGAGTATAAAATCACAAGTAGTTTACTGGCATCATAATCACTCACGTACATTCAAAGTATAAAATAACTAGCGCGATGTCGATCATCAGTGGAGCCTCCGGATACCCGCACCGATGAACCCCGTCGCTCTCCAGATACCAACAGCCGCTAAATCCTTCTAGCCGCACGGACTCAATTCACGGACCACACGCGCCGACACTTCAAACGCTGGATCCAAGTACCTCGTCCTGCTGGCCACGCCCAACGCGTTTCGTCACAAGACTTCGTCAGGGGGTGTGGCTAACAACGGTGTCCCATACAATTTATAGCACAGCAGCATAATTGATTTGGAGCAGCACAAATAATTAAAATACATCTGCACATAGGAAAATTAACATCAGAAAGCTTTTTAAAACACGTATGTGATACAAGTTAACAACAATAAAAATATATAGTTAAAAATACATAAAAATTAAATACAAATAGCTGAAATAAGATGATACTAATTAGCATATAAACCAATTAAACATTTGGCTGCACCTAACGGATATGCCCTACCTCTCTACATGATTTCTAATTCGACCTTATATGGAAAACTAAGTATTAGATAATATCTTATACTCGTAGTATTAATTACTGTCCAATTAGACATTCATTGAGCTATACTACTAGTAAACCAAAACAATCAGATTAATTAATAAATTAAAGCATCTCCATCCTTATTACTTTGACACTATTATGAACACAAACACAAAGGAGCCAATGGCCCGACTACAATGCGTCAGAGTCAATAATGTCTCCGCAACGAGTTTTTAATGCAGAAAAGGGGTAATGTCATAATTTTCATTCAGCCCATAAGGGCTAATGGTATTGAGTGTATGTATCCAATACATTTCTCTTTTTCCTAATAATTTAGAGACATCATCTCCCCTATCATCTAATTTTACATGCTCAATTGCCTTAAAAGAAAAATTGCTAAGCAGACCCCCATTGCAATTAAAAAAATGTCGAGGTACACTGTGATCTTTCAGTTTATTGACAATACTCCTAGTATGCTCGAGTATGCGAATCTTTAATTGCCTTTTAGTTTTCCCTACGTATCTTGCACCGCAAGAGCACTCTAAAGATAAATTACAGAAGTAGTCTGACAATTCATAAAACTTTTTATTTCCCAAGATTTTGATTTAGCAGTATCCCAAATTTTCTTCCTATCTTTATCCACCAAAGGACAAACCTTACAATGATTGCATGGGTAACAACCAGTTGTTCCAGTTTTGCCTAACCATGTTTCACCTGGTATGGAACTTAAATTACTTGGAGCTAATGAGTTTTTTAGAGATCTTGCCCTCCTAAAAACTACTTGTGGATTTTTGGGTAACAGATCTTTAAGAATAGGATCAAGTGTTAAAATACCCCAATGTTTTTTCAATTTTTTTTTTATATCATTACTTTTGGTATTATAAGTCGTAATGAAAGGCATAAACGTGGAATCTTGTATATTGCTTTTCTCTTTATACACCAATAATTGTTTCCTGTCAAGACCATCAGCTTTTTCTTTACATCTAGTAACCAGTCCAGCTGGATACTGTTTCTCTAAAAACCTTTTTTCATAAAGTGCAGCTTGCTCATTGAATTTAACCTGTTCTACACAGTTCCTCTTAAGCCTCAAAAATTGTGAATATGGTATATTCATCACCCACTTTTTGAGGTGACAGCTCTTAAAATGTACATAATTGTTGCTATCAACCTTCTTAACATATGTATAGGTATTAATACTTTTTCCAGGGGTCCAATCTGTTGAATCAATAACTAAATCTAAAAACTCAATTTTACTTTTCTGATAATTTGATGTAAATTTCAAATTATAACAATTAATATTAAGAAAAGCCATAAATCTATTAAAATCACTCTCGGTCCCCTTCCAGATAATTAGTATATCATCTATATACCTATAGAAACTATGTATAAAATCTGAAAATGGGTTATTATGAAAAATCACTTCTGATTCCCATTTTCCTAAATAAAGATTGGCGAAGCTCGGGGCATAGTGGGTCCCCATCGCACAGCCGCACAGCTGGTTAAAAAAATGGCCCTGAAATTTGAAATAATTATTATTAAGTACAAAGCGTATGCATTCTATTAAAAAGAGTCTCTGATCTTCACTTAAGGTTTCATCATTACTCAAATAAAAGTAAATGGCTTCCAATCCCTCTTTATGCGGAATACAAGTGTAGAGGGATTCTACATCAATAGTACACCAACTATACTTAGCGTCCCAAACAATTGAATCAAGATTTCTTAATACATGAGTAGAATCTTTGATGAAGGATTTTAAACCAAACACATAATTTTTGATGTAAACATCTATGAATTGAATAGTTTAGATGTCGCCGAATCAATCCCAGCAATTATAGGTCGACCAGGAGGTTTTGTCAACCGTTTGTGGATCTTTGGCAAATAATAAAAGATCGCAAGTCTAGGGTGTGGATTATATATATAATTAATCTCTTCTCTACTTAAACAACCCTTCTTAAAACCATCTTCCAATAATAGTCTGATTTCTTCAACAATTCTCTGGGTGGGATCGGAGGTTAACTTGGTGTAGGTTATCTCATCATCTAATAATCTAAAGGCCTCTTCCAAATAATCAGTTCTATTCAGAATAACCACACCTCCTCTCTTGTCAGCCATCTTTATTATAATATTATTATTTTCCTCAAGTTCAGTGATAGCTTTTCTCTCTTCTTTATCCAAATTATCTTTACACCTTTTATCACTACGACATAGTGCATCCAAATCTTTTAAAATAAGTTTAGAGAAAGTCTCAATGTAACTACCCCGAGATTCAAGTGGGTAATAATCACCATGATATCTCATTATGGTATGCAATTATTCCAAAATACGTAAAAATCCGATGTCCAAAATACTTCTGGTCCCAAGCATTTTGGATAAGGGATACTCAATCCATATATATATATATATGTTGGGTATGGGATCTTGGCGGTTGGATTCTTGGCGGACAAAATACCGACGCCGGGATCCCGACCGTCAGAATGCCGGCAGGAAGGAAAGCGGAATGAAGCCCCTTGTGGGCTTGCTACGCTCGCCACGCTAAAGGGCTCGGTGGCTCGCTTCGCTCGCCATGGGTTCTATTCCCACTCCATGGGTTTCGTGGACACCCAGGTGTCGGAATAGCTGTGGCGACGCTGTTGGCATTCTGGCGGTCATTATCCCGGCATCTGTATTTTGACCGCTCGGATTCCGACCGCCGGGCACATTCCGTATATCATCCTATATATATATATATATATATATATATATACACACACACACACGTCTTATATATATATATTATATATATATATATATATATATATACAAACAAATCTAGAAAACCACAGCACTCGCCACCCCAGAAGCGGGGTGCAATATCTGCACTCACCACTCATAGGGTGGGGTGCATGCAGCCCATGGCCACCAACCCAAATATATACAAACAGAAAGATCAGCACTCACCATAGCAAGCTCACTTATCCTCACAACATCAATAAATAAATGATGGGGGTTTAGTTAGTGAATTGGCCAATGCACGGAAGCCTGCATACCGCTCGCCAAGGTACCCCACCTTCACTAACTAAACCCTCATCATTTATTTATTGATGTTGTGAGGATAAGTGAGCTTGCTATGGTGAGTGCTGAACTTTCTGTTTGTATATATATATATATATATATATATATATATATACATGGTGGAGTCGGAACAAATTAATGTTCAAGACGGACACGGCACTCCAGGACTAAATTTCAATAAATTTTAATGTCCCAGCTTAATCAACAACCTGCATCAATCTCGGTCCAGGGTACAAATATCCGCAGGTACCAATGATGCAGTGTGCAAAACATGACATCAAAGCACAAACATGTTGAACGATGCAGCATTTCGGGCCACACAGGACCCTTCCTCAGGTAGTGCTGGTGCTTACAACAAACAAATGAACAAACGTACATAAAACATAAAACTTACCTATATAGCGTCCCCATGCCGGCGTCCTCGATCCAGGAGCAGCGTGGAACTTCCGGTCAGGGCAAGGCGCCTGAATGATGACATCATCGGGAGGCGGCGCTAACCACGGCAACCCGATGCACGGAGTTGCTAACGCTGTCCCCGGCCGTTCTGCTTGACAGGGGAGGCCATATATCTATAAACACATAAAGCGATGGATGAAATACCAAACAAATGGAAATACAAAGTACACTACATTTAAGACGAGTGTGCCGTGCTGGTACACCGGATGAGCTGCAGACAATACAACCCTCAGCCCGTATACCAAACACCGTTACACACTACTGATAATCGTCATAAAAATGACAATAATGCATATAAGAAAGCTGACATGCAACAGTGGAAGACAGTGTATCATAATACATGTACAAAATGAAAGTGGCATCCGTGTGGATACTATATGTACCTCACAATTGCTGCCAAAGAAACCAAACTGACCTAGCCTAATCAATAACTAGATAATATAATAACCTGACTAGAACTATCTATATTGTAAATAATTCCAATTGATTTTCTCGTTTAATCCTGAAGGTTGCAACTTGTTCAACCTCATGATCCACTTAGCCTCTAATCTATGTAGCGCCAGGACCCTATCCCCTCCTCTCGATAACTCTGGAATGTGATCAATTATTTGGTAACGAAGTTCAGACAATTCATGGGCCTTGGCACAACAGTGTCTGGACACTGGTTGTTCGTTCAAATTGCCTGCTAATGCCTGGCTAATGTTGGAGCGATGTAACGCCATGTGTTCACGTAAAGTGCGGGTTGTAAGACCCACATACATTAATTTACAAGGACAAATAATGTAGTAAATGATGTATCTGGTCGTACAATTCAAAACGTACCTGATGTTGAATTTATGCTTGGTTACTGGATGAATAAAGAATGATCCTGTGATCAAAGCTGAACATGTAATGCAAGAGGGGCATCTGTAGCAGTCTGCTTTTTTAACTGGTCCAAAAATGCCTGGTTTGGGGGTGTAATCAGTGATGTCAGTTTTAACTAACAAGTCACGCAAATTGCGACCTCGTTTATAACTCGTCATGACTTGAATGTTTTGAAAACACGGTAAGGTTTTATCTGTCTTAATTATAGGCCATAATGCTTTACTGACACGGGGTATAATGGGACTGGCAGTGGAATATCTAGTCGACCAAATGAACTTATTTTGATCACCCTTCTTATCAGATTGTTCTTGAAGTATATTGGCCCGGTCTTGGCTCATCACACGATTTTTAGCTAACTCCAAATCCCTGATGTTATACCCACGATTTTTAAACTTACTGACCACAGTTTCTATTGCATCTCCTAGCTGTTCAGGATTGCTAGTAATACGAGCCACCCGCAGCATTTGCGAATAGGGAAGACCCTTCTTCAACGCTACTGGGTGGTGGCTACTAGCATCAAGCAATGAATTGCGATCCGTGTCTTTATAAAACACTGCAGAACTCAATTTGCCATTTTTCAAATGAACCGTGACATCCAGATAATCAATCTGATCAGGTCTGCAAACAAAAGTAAACTTAATGGGACCCGATGTCTGATTAATGTTATGCATCATTTCGTGAAAAGAAACATAACTCCCCTTCCATAACATAAATAAATCATCTATATATCTAGTGAACCATCTGATGTTATCACTGTATATAGCATTGTCAAAAAATAATTTCTGTTCCTGATCGAACATAAATACATTGGCATATGCTGGTGCCACACTACTGCCCATGGCACAACCAGCTCTCTGTAAATATAACATACCGTTAAACAAAAAATAATTTTTCGTAAGGACCAATTCTAATAGTTTAAGAAATAATGTTTTGTCCAAACCAAATTCAACATCTAGGTTACTGATGAATCTGTCCATAGCATCTAACCCCTCTCTATGTGGGATAGATGTATAGAGAGAGGAGACGTCCATTGTACAGAGTAACTTGTCTTCTGGCAGTTCATCAAACTCCCTCATCTTTCTAAGGAACGTTGTCGTGTTCTTAAGGTAAGTATGTCGTGTGATCACATGAGGTTGGAGAAGGGAGTCCAGGAATTCCGCTGTCGGCTGGTACAAGGATCCCCTAGCCGACACTATGGGTCGACCCGGGGGATTCTCTAGGCTCTTGTGGACCTTTGGCAGTGTATATAGGCCAGGAATGATAGGATTCTTCGGAATAAGGGCCTCCTTGAGCTTTAGATCAAGCAACTTGTCTACAACCGCTTGATCCAAAATCATATTAAGTTCCTTCTGAAAATTCGTCGTCGGATCTTTCTCTAATTTCATATAGGTATCAGTGCAAGCAAGTTGTCTCATGATCTCTTGGACATACTGTACTCTATCTTGCAGCACTATACCCCCGCCTTAATCTGCCGGGCGAATTATGATGGACGAATCTTGACTCAGATCTTTCAAAGCTTTACGCTGGTCACGTAATAAGTTGTTATAAATCGGTTTCGGAGTACTTAAGAACCTATTAACCGAATCGTCCATCAGCCGTCCGAACGTTTTCAATGATGCATTGTTGGAAATGGGGTCAAATGTAGAGATATTATATTTACGCATGATGTGGTTGGCTGGATCCGATTGTGGTTGACTGCTTGTATGTTGGAAAAATTGTCTTAATCGTAACTTTCTATTCATCTGATGCATATCAGCCTGCCACTCAAAAGGGTCATGATAATTCGTTGGAACAAAAGAAAGTCCTTTATTAAGTACAGCTTCCTCAATGGATGTTAATTGTCTCGAGGACAAATTAAAAATCAGGTTTTCTTGGACTTGTTCCCTTTTGCCGATCCTTTGGTTTTGTCCGCCGCGTCTCGTGGGTTTGGACCAGCCTATGCCCTGGCCCTGGTGGTAGCCCCTAAAGGGGGACGTTTCGCAGAAAGAGCATCGTCTGAATCAGCGACCACAAAGTCGCTGTCGCTATTTGATGAATAATGTCCTTTATCTGGACGACCTCTGCGTTGCCGATGTGTAATGCGTGTCTGAGCTCTGTAGTTGGATTTAGCAGAATCTGTACCCGTCAGCCATTTGTAGACCTGGAAGTCCTCATAGTCATTTTGGACAACTTGTAACTTTGATTTCTTGAATTTAAGCAATTCTTTTCTATAATTCTCTGTTTGTTGTGTCAATTTCGCCCAGGTCGCTGCGTGGCTAGGGTCAGAAAGGATCCCTGCATGTATAGTATTCAGAGTCTCAATTTTGGACTTCGCAACTTGCAGCTCTCGGCCTGATTCCTCTATAACAAGAAGCATCAAGTCGAAACTGCACTTGTTCAGTACAGAGATCCAACGTCGGCAAAACTCTGGATTAGTCCTCCCGATTGTCGGGGTATTGCGGACACGGAAGCTCCGCGGGATCAATTTTTGTCTAAAATAATCTGATAGCGTGGAGCCGTGTAATAGATAGTCAGTTTCTCGTTTCTTCAAGCGTAATAGCTGTTTAAATACATTGTCAACTGTATCATCCAATGCCTCCGGTACACAATCTTCAGCAAATAGAATGCGGTCAGCTTGTGCTTTACTAAAGCTCAATGTGTCACCAGTCTGAGATGACATATCCATGAATGGACCGGCTTCCACTCTGACATTGTCAGCAGCTTCCATCTTAAAAATTGTTGCCACCAATAGTGGTCATAAATCACCAACGCAATAATGTGGAAAATGTTCAAAGTTCAGCGGGTGCCTTGATACACAGGGGTATTACCCCAATCAAATACGATATCTGGATAATCCGGCACTCCTAATAGTATCCAACCGCCTGTGTGCCATTGTCCAAGCGTATACACATGGTGGAGTCGGAACAAATTAATGTTCAAGACGGACACGGCACTCCAGGACTAAATTTCAATAAATTTTAATGTCCCAGCTTAATCAACAACCTGCATCAATCTCGGTCCAGGGTACAAATATCCGCAGGTACCAATGATGCAGTGTGCAAAACATGACATCAAAGCACAAACATGTTGAACGATGCAGCATTTCGGGCCACACAGGACCCTTCCTCAGGTAGTGCTGGTGCTTACAACAAACAAATGAACAAACATACATAAAACATAAAACTTACCTATATAGCGTCCCCATGCCGGAGTCCTCGATCCAGGAGCAGCGTGGAACTTCCGGTCAGGGCAAGGCGCCTGAAGGATGACTTCATCGGGAGGCGGTGGTAACCACGGCAACCCGATGCACGGAGTTGCTAACGCTGTCCCCGGCCGTTCTGCCTGACAGGGGAGGCCATATATCTATAAACACATAAAGCGATGGATGAAATACCAAACAAATGGAAATACAAAATACACTACATTTAAGACGAGTGTGCCGTACTGTTACATCGGATGAGCTGCAGACAATACAACCCTCAGCCCGTATACCAAACACCGTTACACACTATCATCATAAAAATGACAATAATGCATATAAGAAAGCTGACATGCAACAGTGGAAGACAGTGTATCATAATACATGTACAAAATGAAAGTGGCATCCGTGTGGATACTATATGTACCTCACAATTGCTGCCAAAGAAACCAAACTGACCTAGCCTAATCAATAACTAGATAATATTTGGACAAAACATTATTTCTTAAACTATTAGAATTGGTCCTTACGAAAAATTATTTTTTGTTTAACGGTATGTTTTATTTACAGAGAGCTGGTTGTGCCATGGGCAGTAGTGTGGCACCAGCATATGCCAAAGTATTTATGTTCGATCAGGACAGAAATTATTTTTTGACAATGCTATATACAGTGATAACATCAGATGGTTCACTAGATATATAGATGATTTATTTATGTTATGGAAGGGGAGTTATGTTTCTTTTCACGAAATGATGCATAACATTAATCAGACACCGGGTCCCATTAAGTTTACTTTTGTTTGCAGACCTGATCAGATTGATTATCTGGATGTCACGGTTCAATTGAAAAATGGCAAATTGAGTTCTACAGTGTTTTATAAAGACACGGATCGCAATTCATTGCTTGATGCTAGTAGCCACCACCCAGTAGCGTTGAAGAAGGGTCTTCCCTATTCGCAAATGCTGCGGGTGGCTCATATTACTAGCAATCCTGAACAGCTAGGAGATGCATTAGAAACTGTGGTCAGTAAGTTTAAAAATCGTGGGTATAACATCAGGGATTTGGAGTTAGCTAAAAATCATGTGATGAGCCAAGACTGGGCCAATATACTTCAAGAACAATCTGATAAGAAGGGTGATTAAAATAAGTTCATTTGGTCGACTAGATATTCCACTGCCAGTCCCATTATACCCCGTGCCAGTAAAGCATTATGGCCTATAATTAAGACAGATAAAACCTTACCGTGTTTTCAAAACACTCAAGTCATGACGAGTTATAAACGAGGTCGCAATTTGCGTGACTTGTTAGTTAAAACTGACATCACTGATTACACCACCAAACCAGGCATTTTTGGATCAGTTAAAAAAGCAGGCTGCTACAGATGCCCCTCTTGCATTACATGTTCAGCTTTGATCACAGGATCATTCTTTATTCATCCAGTAACCAAGCATAAATTCAACATCAGGTACGTTTTGAATTGTACGACCAGATACATCATTTACTACATTATTTGTCCTTGTAAATTAATGTATGTGGGTCTTACAACCCGCACTTTACGTGAACGCATGGCGTTACATCGCTCCAACATTAGCCAGGCATTAGCAGGTAATTTGAACGAACAACCAGTGTCCAGACTGTTGTGCCAAGGCCCATGCATTGTCTGAACTTCGTTACCAAATAATTGATCACATTCCAGAGTTATCGAGAGGAGCGGATAGGGTCCTGGCGCTACATAGATTAGAGGCTAAGTGGATCATGAGGTTGAACACGATGCAACCTTCAGGATTAAACGAGAAAATCAATTGGAATTATTTACAATATAGATAGTTCTAGTCAGGTTATTATATTATCTAGTTATTGATTAGGCTAGGTCAGTTTGGTTTCTTTGGCAGCAATTGTGAGGTACATATAGTATCCACACGGATGCCACTTTCATTTTGTACATGTATTATGATACACTGTCTTCCACTGTTGCATGTCAGCTTTCTTATATGCATTATTGTCATTTTTATGACGATTATCAGTAGTGTGTAACGGTGTTTGGTATACGGGCTGAGAGTTGTATTGTCTGCAGCTCATCCGGTGTACCAGCACGGCACACTCGTCTTAAATGTAGTGTATTTTGTATTTCCATTTGTTTGGTATTTCATCCATCGCTTTATGTGTTTATAGATATATGGCCTCCCCTGTCAGGCAGAACGGCCGGGACAGCGTTAGCAACTCCGTGCATCGGGTTGCCGTGGTTACCGCCGCCTCCCGATGATGTCATCATTCAGGCGCCTTGCCCTGACCGGAAGTTCCACGCTGCTCCTGGATCGAGGACGCCGGCATGGGGACACTATATAGGTAAGTTTTATGTTTTATGTACGTTTGTTAATTTGTTTGTTGTAAGCACCAGCACTACCTGAGGAAGGGTCCTGTGTGGCCCGAAATGCTGCATCGTTCAACATGTTTGTGCTTTGATGTCATGTTTTGCACACTGCATCATTGGTACCTGCGGATATTTGTACCCTGGACCGAGATTGATGCAGGTTGTTGATTAAGCTGGGACATTAAAATTTATTGAAATTTAGTCCTGGAGTGCCATGTCCGTCTTGAACATTAATTTGTTCCGACTCCACCATGTGTATACGCTTGGACAATGGCACACAGGCGGTTGGATACTATTAGGAGTGCCGGATTATCCAGATATCATATATATATATATATATATATATACAACGCCAGCCTTCAAATAGGTAATATTGGTAATATTTCATGTGTTTTTCTCCCCACAGAAGCTCGTCTACCTCAGGTCCAGCCCACGATGGATGGTCCCAGAAAGTCTTTGTATGCTTACACCCAGTCACGTAAGTACGTTATATGTAAACTTTTTCCTTGGAATTGTTTATTATTAGGTCATTGAAAAAAGAAGTCAAATAGTAAAGAATTTCACTTTTTTACCACAAATGTGATGAACTATCCCTAAAATCTTAAAAATCTGATTTCATGATATCACATTTAGGGGGCATAGCTGTATTTTTTTACTGAAAATAAATAAATAATAGGGCTGCAATAATAATATTGTCAATAAAGGAACTTGATGGCAGTGACGGAGTGTCTGTAAGAGATTACTGATAGTTCAACATGCATCACT
Source organism: Pseudophryne corroboree (assembly GCF_028390025.1). Lineage (NCBI taxonomy): Eukaryota > Metazoa > Chordata > Amphibia > Anura > Myobatrachidae > Pseudophryne > Pseudophryne corroboree. The sequence goes on from NC_086448.1 coordinate 51,522,639, forward strand.
GCAATGAGTAGCATTGGACATTAAATACAATATACTCACTGGCGTTTCTACAATGGGTGCAGTGTGTGCGGTGCACATGGGCCCCTGAGTCCAGAGGGGGCCCCCACCGCACACACGCTGCACCCATTTTCTAAATACTCACCCCCCCGGAGTCCCGCGAAAACATCCACGGCGGTGGGGCCCAGCGGCCATTTTCACGGAGTCCTGCGCATGCACAGTAGAGAAATCTCAGGGAAAATGGGTGCCGCGCATGCACAGTAGAGTCTGAGCGCTCTAGGGCTCAGACTCTCAGCACAGTTGGCAGAGAGGAGCGTCCCTGAATATACTGTAACACAGTGTCGGACTGGGGCATGAAGGGCCCACCAGGGGAATGCAGTAATAGGGGCCCATACTTAGGGGTGTGGCCAGCCTCCACAGAGGCTTGAAATACACAATAGTTTAGTGCAGTGTAATGTGTCTTATCTACCATGTATAATACAAGTGCACAGACTGGAACCTGATCCCTAGAGGAAGGAGTGGGCCCTCAGGCAGTGGGGCCTACCGGTGGGTTCCCCGGTACCCCTGTGCGCCAGTCCGACCCTGCTGTAACATATGCTGCAAAAGTTTCAGTCTGTAGGACGCTGTGGGACGCTGTGGGATGGTAGACTGGTACCCATGGCCATAATACAGCTCAGACCTCAGCTTTCTAGCGTAGTGATGCAAATATTACTCTGGCAAAATATAAATGGAACTCATGCATTCGTGAAGTTATTCAGATGGCTCTGAAATTCATGCAATCAAAGCAATACCACTGGAGAGTTGGGCAGCGCTGGTCTCGGTTCCTTCATACTGTAAGCTCTCCCGAGCAGGGCCCTCTTCCCTCATGTGATTTTTCTTCTCTCACTTATACCATGACTTACTCCTCACTGCCAACAATAGCACCAAACCTTTGGTTTTGGTGCACTTTGCCGCTTATTTGGTTATTATGGGCCTGATTCAGCATGGATCGCAAAAGCAAAATCTTTCTGTAATGGGCAAAACCATGCTGCACTGCAGGTGGGGCAGATATAACATGTGCAGAGAGAGTTAGATTTGGGTGGGTTATATTGTTTCTGTGCAGGGTAAATACTGGCTGCTTTATTTTTACACTGCAATTGAGATTTCAGTTTGAACACATCCCACCCAAATCTAACTCTCTCTGCACATGTTTCATCTGCCCCACCTGCACTGCATATGGTTTTGCCCATTAGAGAAAGATTTTGCTATTGTGATCCTTGCTGAATCAGGCCCAATGATCAGGCAACAATACTAGGACACCAAGAGCCTCCATGCCATAGTAACACCAGCCTCAGGCTGGGCAGTGCAGTGCTGGTGACTCTTTGGTGGTGCACAAAAATCATCTTGCCCCCTCTAACACTCCCAGACTCCAAAGAGCTCTTCAGGTTATTGATAAGATACTTTGAATGCCAAATGTGTTGCCCATGTGGTTCTAGAACAATGGACAGACTTCCACAAGGCTTCTAACCATTTTACCTAACACAAAAACGTATTTTCAAATACAATGATACTGGATTAGACCCCTGAACCCTACCTGCCTACATTGAATTTCTCCTCTCCAGGAGAAGCCCAGAGAGGAGACGCTGCAGGAGACTTCAGGGGGCGGAGACGGGCTGTGACATCAGCAAGCCCCGCCCCCGCATCCGGAAAACACAGCGATTCGCTGGTCCGCGGGAAGGGGCAAAGTTAAAATGACGCGATTTGCGTCATTTTAACCCCTTCCCCACTCCACGGACCCACGAACACGGGAGAATTTCTCTCCATCCTGCCCGCATCACTAGGGTGCGAGCAGGATGCGGGAGACCTGCCTACTCTTCCGGGGGTGCGGGGGGCTACCCAAAAAAACGGGAGCCTCCCGCAGCTTCCGGGAGAGTAGGAAAGTATGCCCTGAACCCTCTGTTTACTACATGAGTAAAGATTTATTTAAATCTTCTTTTCTACTTTCTGGCCCTTAGTAGTCCAAATTGAAATTAAAGTCTGACTACAAATGTGCTTCTCCACGGAACCAGTTCTATTACACGTTATGTATTTATATTATTATTATTATTATTATTATTATTATTATTATATTGTATACATGTGCACTGTACAGTATTTATTGCTCCTGCATAAAACTTAACTCAATAAAGCTAAGAATACACTCTTATTTGATTAGAGCTCACCAGTCATACATGCTGGGAGGTGACAAGTATCAGATAGAGAGACATGGGTGGGGTAAGTAAGGGCCAGATTTATCAAGCCTTGGAGAGGGATAAATTGCACGGTGATAAAGTACCAACCAATCAGCTCATAACTGTCATTTTTCAAACACAGGGGTAAATTTACTAAGATGGGAGTTCTATTTAAGATGGGATGTTGCCCATAGCAACCAATCAGATTCCAGGTATTATCTTCTAGAAGGTGCTAGATAAATGAGAAGTAGAATCTGATTGGTTGCTATGGGCAACATCACATATTAAATAGAACTCCCATCTTAGTAAATTCACCTCACAGTCTGTGACATGACAGTTATGAGCTGATTGGCTGGTATCTTATCACCGTGAAATTTATCACTCTCCAAGGCTTGATAAATCTGGGCCTAAGTCATACAGAAGCACCTATGTAAAAGGGGAATTGAGAAGAACTGGATGGTGATAGAGTCTAGGTCAATGGTTCTTAAACTTTTTAAGTACTTCTACTACTTTGCCTTTCATATTTTTTTTTATTATCTTGTACTCTTCGTGAGTTATCATTATACGTAATACAGATGTGTACACATAGACCTACAGTATCCTCAAATCGCGCCGACCTACAGTATCCTCAAATCGCACCAAATGGCCTCATTAGCATCGTTATTGCAACAGAATTGCAGTGCACAGTTAACCTAGACATTGGCGAGACATTGTGTGCACTTGATGTGTGCAAAAGACGAAGGTTCTATTCAAGTGGTCCACGCCGTGCTCCATGCCATTCGCTTTATCTGCCAATTTGTACCAGTTCCTTTGCAACAAAAAGGTACACTTTGTTGCATATATAACACGGATCTGAGTTTGCCGAAGGTGCAGTTGCTGGCCGATCTCGGAGGTTTTTTAAAACGGCAATAATTTACAAGGCAAAACTATGCCTTGTAAATGATTGCCGGTTTAAAAAAAGTCCAAGATTGGGCGGCATCCCGTACCTCCAGCAAACTCGGACTCTATTACATATTCCACTTGGAGAGAAACATATAAGTGACTTTATAGGGTATATTCAATTAGGGTCGGATCCATTCCGACATGCATTTGTCGGAATGGATCCTACAACCCCTATTCAATCTCATCTCAATTCAACTTTAAAAAAATCGAATTGTGATGTAGGACCGGAGAGGGAGGAGAGGGGGTAGACCAGTGGGGAGAGCAGCGGGCAGACAGAGGAGATCAGCACTACAGCAGCGCTGCAGGAGGATGTCACACAGCCGCCAGACCTCACGGCAGTGTCCACCCGGCTCCAGCAAGCGTGACCTCACTTGCTGGAGCCGGGTGGAAGCTGCCGTGAGCGGCGCAGCTGTGAGACATCCTGCTGCAGCGCTGTGCTGTAGTGCTTCTCTCCCCTGTATGCCCGCGGCTGTCCCCCGTCTCCGCGCGGCTCTCCCCCTCCTCCTCCTCTGGATCCCACATCTCAGTCTGACATTTTTTTATGTCGGACTGAGATGGTCGGAAACGGGGCCAAATCCTGTAGAATTTGGCCCCGTTTAACTCAAAAGTCCATGAGTCGGCAGCTATACCGCCGATTCACGTACTATTCGACAAGTCGAATTCCACGACTTGCCGAATAAAAACTGCAGGGATTGAATAGGTCGAATTACGATTCGACCTTAAAAAGTAAAAAACTGCCATCTTTTCGACAGACGGCAGTTTTCGACCCTAATTGAATATACCCCTATATGCAGCCATGATGTAAATGTTCTTGGGACACAACTGCGCCAGTGCTGCAACGGAACATGTATTGAACACGCACTGTGCAAGAAAATATGGCAGTGTATGAAACCATGAGAGGTGGGGTGTCTGCTTGAATGATTTGCACCCCCAGAGGGTACTTGTACCCAGAGCCGGCCCTAGGCATAGGCAAACTAGGCAAATGCCTAGGGGCACAAGCAGCTTCTGCTGATTAAAATGATATGCAGCATGCCTATATTCTGTGTGTGACTGCGGCTCTATCTGCATACGAAATGCATTACTAATGTGCGGCATTATGTGTATAAGGTGTAGTACTTTGTGGCATAATGTATAGAAAGGGCACTACTGTGTGGTCTAATGTGAATAAAGAGCAATAGGTGTGGTGTAATGTGAATAAGGGGCACTACTGTGAGGAGTAACGTGGTACTACTGTGTGATGTAATGTGAATAAGAGACACTATTGCATGATATAATGTGAATAAAGTTGCAGTACTGTGTTGCGTAATTTCAACTGGGGGTACTATTGTGTGGCCATGCCCCTTCCCAGCAAGAACACCTCGTTTTGGGCTGTGCACCGAATGTGCACACTGTTCCTATTTAGAATATAGGGGGTAGGAACACCAAAATGAGAACTGCTATGGGTGAGAGGTGATGGTGCTGGGAAAGGGGTGCAGGGTCAGAAGCGGAACTAGCGTCTGTGATAGGGGGCACCAGCCAAAATCTTGCCTAGGACATCATATTGGTTAGGGCTGGCTCTGCTGGTACCCTTGTCTAGGTCCTTCTTAGCGATCAAAAACCTTCTTGCATGTATGATAGTCAAATTATTCCATGTTATCAGAGGTCATTTAAACTGTCCCATGGATATTTGAATAATGTAATTCTATTGTGCTTTTGCGATATCACAAAATATTTGACACATGAAGAAGATTAAATGAAGCTCGACCTTTTCTCTGAAATAATTGTCTGATTAATATGACCTGGCCTTTGACTGATCTTTATTGAAAACATCTTGCCAATGAGTTAATGCCGCCAATGACCTTTGCATCCTACCTTACAAATACCTGCAGATTGTTCTGGGCGTGGAGAGGAAATGTTACACACATTAATATTTCAGCACAGAATATTAATTCAAAGAATATTTTTTTTATTTTTTTTTTAATATCTATTCTTGGCTTGGAGAGTTTTTTGGCCTTTTCTTTTTCCTCCAAACAAATTTGCAACTAAGCTTGTAGAACAAATGATTAAACCACGAAGAATGCAGTAAATTACTCCTGTAACTTCTCCGCGTTCATCTTGACAAAGGCGACTTTTATTCTTGTTGAGAACAGACGATAGACAAAGCTTTGTCTGTCAGTAGAAGTTACCGATGTATAATTTCAGCATACGTTTTGTGAGTCGGTATTAAGTTGTCAGAATCATGCATTGAAGATGGTTTTCAACACATCCTAATTAAGCCCACCGAGGACTGCGTGACCTTCCGTATCACATAACGTGGAATCTGAAGTGTGTCATATTATAAAAAAAATATTGTTTCTTAGACACTTTACAAGCACTTTATACCGCCGCTTCTGTATGAAATAGAACGCAATATTGACAATTTTTTGAAGTGGTAGAAAATGCTGTGTTGAAAAAACTACCTGGAGCATTTTTCTTTCAAAGTGGCTTTGGGTCTGATACTGATATGTACGGAAATGCATTCGCAGCTGGGAATTTGTATGCAGCGGCTGTGCGAAAATATGCAAATGTAACAGCAGCCTAGAGGTGTATAGAAACGCCCTTAATCGGAGTCTCTGATCTGCTTGCGTACAAAGGCGCAGCCTTCGGAAGCACATCCGGCAAACATCGATCATCTGAGTAGCCTAATGGCTACGCAGCATGGCCGCAGGGAGTAAGATCCCGGAGAAATTTCTATGATTATGGGACCGCAGTAGCAAGCAGTTAAACACCGCCCAAATGGTTGCATTTTTACAGACACTCCCTGGATACCTCCCGCAAATGGCCCCGAACTGTCACTCACTTTGCAAATAAATCCTCTCTGCGACCTTCATCGCAAGACCATTGCAGAGCATGCGCTGACCACCATAATCGCTCAACTGCGGAACAAATCAGGGTTTACTTGCTGTACATCTCTGAATCAGGCCCAATTTGTGAGCAGGTTTTAAAAGATAGAGGGGTCAATTTTATTGGTGTGTGCCCCCCAGATTAGATGCCCTGATCCCCCACAGACCATAATCCGGCCCTGCATCCTTCACACGTAGCAGTGCTTGTGACAGGGCTCTAAAGGACATATATATAAGGTGACTTTGTAAATACATATAGGCTGTGTGTGTGTGTATGATAATGTAATTTAGGGGGAAATGTAATAGGGTGTGAGAATCAGAAAGTGAGAGATTTTGGTAAAATGTTCCTGTTTTTTTTAAAGTGGCGAAGCATGGCGAGCGAAGCGAGCCATGCGAGGGGACGCGGTGCACTAATTTGGGATCCCGGTCACTCTACGAAGAAAACGACACCAAAAAAAAAATCCTCATGTCGACCTTTAGACCTGTCGACCTAGCACATGTCGACCTAGAAACCCTGTCGACCTTCCATCCATGTCGACCTAGTGACTGTCGACCTATAGTGGTCGACCTAAACATTGTCGACCTAGATACTGTCAATTTGATGAACCACACCCAGGTGTAAGGGTGTATTAGTGTGTGCAGTATAGGTGGGAGTAGAGTTGGTGTGAGGAAGTATTAGTGTGAGTAGTATAGGTGGGAGTAGGGTAGGTATGAGGGTGTATTAGTGTGAGCAGTATAAGTGGGAGTAGGGTAGGTGTGAGGGTGTATTAGTGTGAGTAGTATAGGTGGGAGTAGAGTTGGTGTAAGGGGGTATTAGTGTTAGTAGTATAGGTGTGAGGGTGTATTAGTGTGAGTAGTATAGGTGGGAATAGGGAAGATGTGCGGGTGCATTAGTGTGAGTAGTATAGGTGAGAGTAGGGTAGGTGTGAGGGTGTATTAGTGTGAGTAGTATAGGTGGGAGTAGGGTAGGTGTGATGGTGTATTAGTGTGAGTAGTATAGGTGAGAGTAGAGTAGGTGTGAGGGTGTATTAGTGTGAGCAGTACAGGTGGGAGTAGAGAAGGTGTGAGGGAGTATTAGTGTGAGTAGTATAGGTGGGAGTAGGGTAGGTGTGAGGGTGTTTTAGTGTGAGTAGTATAGGTGGGAGTAGGGTAGGTGTGAGGGTGTATTAGTGTGCGTAGTATAGGTGAGAGTAGGGTAGGTGTGAGAGTGTATTAGTGTGAGTAGTACAGGAGGAAGTAGGATAGGTGTAAGAGTGTATTAGTGTGAGTAGTATAGGTGGGAGTAGAGTTGGTGTGAGGGAGTATTATGGTGAGTTTTATAGGTAGGAGTAGGGTAGATGTGAGGGTGTATTAGTGTGAGTAGTATAGGTGGGTGTAGGTTAGGTGTTATAGTGTACCAGTGTGAGTAGTATAGGTGGGAGTAGGGTAGGTGTGAGGGTATATTAGTGTGTGCAGTATAGGTGGGAGTAGAGTTGGTGTGAGGGAGTATTAGTGTGAGTAGTAAAGGTGGGAGTAGAGTTGGTGTGAGGGTGTATTAGTGTGAGTAGTATAGGTGGGAGTAGGGTAGGTATGAGGGTGTATTAGTGTGAGCAGTATAGGTGGGAGTAGAGTTGGTGTGAGGGAGTATTAGTGTGAGTAGTATAGGTGGGAAGGTGTATTAGTGTGAGTAGTATAGGTGGGAGTAGGGTAGGTGTGAGGGTGTATTAGTGTGAGTAGAATAGGTGGGAGTAGGGTAGGTGTGAGGGTGTATTAGTGTGAGTAGTTTAGGTGGGAGTAGAGTTGGTGTGAAGGAGTATTAGTGTGAACAGTATAGGTGGGAGTAGGGTAGGTGTGAGGGTGTATTAGTGTGAGCAGTATAGGTGGGAGTAGAGTAGGTGTGAGGGAGTATTAGTGTGAGTAGTATAGGTGGGATTAGGGTAGGTGTGAGGGTGTATCAGTGTGAGTAGTATAGGTGGGACTAGGGTAGGTGTGAGGTTGTATTAGTGTGATTAGTATTGGTGGGAGTAGGGTAGGTGTGAGGGTGTATTAGTGTGAGTAGTATAGGTGGGAATAGGGTAGGTGCGAGGGTGTATTAGTGTGAGTAGTATAGGTGAGAGTAGACTAGGTGTGAGGGTGTATTAGTGTGAGCAGTACAGGTGGGAGTAGAGTAGGTGTGAGGGAGTATTAGTGTGAGTAGTATAGGTGGGAGTAGGGTAGGTGTGAGGCTGTATTAGTGTGAGTAGTATAGGTGGGAGTAGAGTTGGTGTGAGGGAGAATTAGTATGAGTAGTATAGGTGGGAGCAGAGTTGGTGTGAGGAAGTATTAGTGTGAGTAGTATAGGTGGGAATAGAGTTGGTGTGAGGGTGTATTAGTGTGAGTAGTATAGGTGGGAGTAGGGTAGGTGTGAGGGTGTATTAGTGTAAGTAGCATAGGAGGGAGTAGGGTAGGTGTGAGGGTGCATTAGTGTGGGTTACACACGTGGGAATAGGGAAGGTGTGCGGTTGTATTAGTGTGAGTAGTATAGGTGAGAGTAGAGTAGGTGTGAGGGTGTATTAGTGGGAGTAGTATAGGTGGGAGTAGAGTTGGTGTGAGGGAGTATTAGTGTGAGTAGTATAGGTGGGAGTAGGGTAGGTGTGAGGGTGTATTAGTGTGAGTACTATAGGTGATAGTAGAGTAGGTGTGAGGGTGTATTAGTGTGAGTAGTATAGGTGGGAGTAGAGTTGGTGTGAGGGAGTATTAGTGTGAGTAGTATAGGTGGGAGTAGAGTTGGTGTGAGGGTGTATTAGTGTGAGTAGTATAGGTGGGAGTAGGGTAGGTGTGAGGGTATATTAGTGTGTGCAGTATAGGTGGGAGTAGAGTTGGTGTGAGGGAGTATTAGTGTGAGCAGTATAGGTGGGAGTAGAGTTGGTGTGAGGGAGTATTAGTGTGAGTAGTATAGGTGGGAGGGTGTATTAGTGTGAGTAGTATAGGTGGGAGTAGGGTAGGTGTGAGGGTGTATTAGTGTGAGTAGAATAGGTGGGAGTAGGGTAGGTGTGAGGGTGTATTAGTGTGAGTAGTTTAGGTGGGAGTAGAGTTGGTGTGAAGGAGTATTAGTGTGAGTAGTATAGGTGGGAGTAGGGTAGGTGTGAGGGTGTATTAGTGTGAGCAGTATAGGTGGGAGTAGAGTAGGTGTGAGGGAGTATTAGTGTGAGTAGTATAGGTGGGATTAGGGTAGGTGTGAGGGTGTATCAGTGTGAGTAGTATAGGTGGGACTAGGATAGGTGTGAGGTTGTATTAGTGTGAGTAGTATTGGTGGGAGTAGGGTAGGTGTGAGGGTGTATTAGTGTGAGTAGTATAGGTGGGAATAGGGTAGGTGCGAGGGTGTATTAGTGTGAGTAGTATAGGTGAGAGTAGAGTAGGTGTGATGGTGTATTAGTGTGAGCAGTACAGGTGGGAGTAGAGTAGGTGTGAGGGAGTATTAGTGTGAGTAGTATAGGTTGGAGTAGGGTAGGTGTGAGGCTGTATTAGTGTGAGTAGTATAGGTGGGAGTAGAGTTGGTGTGAGGGAGAATTAGTATGAGTAGTATAGGTGGGAGTAGAGTTGGTGTGAGGAAGTATTAGTGTGAGTAGTATAGGTGGGAATAGAGTTGTTGTGTGGGTGTATTAGTGTGAGTAGTATAGGTGGGAGTAGGGTAGGTGTGAGGGTGTATTAGTGTAAGTAGCATAGGAGGGAGTAGGGTAGGTGTGAGGGTGCATTAGTGTGGGTAACACACGTGGGAATAGGGAAGGTGTGCGGTTGTATTAGTGTGAGTAGTATAGGTGAGAGTAGAGTAGGTGTGAGGGTGTATTAGTGGGAGTAGTATAGGTGGGAGTAGAGTTGGTGTGAGGGAGTATTAGTGTGAGTAGTATAGGTGGGAGTAGGGTAGGTGTGAGGGTGTATTAGTGTGAGTAGTATAGGTGATAGTAGAGTAGGTGTGAGGGTGTATTAGTGTGAGTAGTAAAGGTGGGAGTAGAGTTGGTGTGAGGGAGTATTAGTGTGAGTAGTATAGGTGGGAGTAGGGTAGGTGGGAGGGTGTATTAGTGTGAGTAGTATAGGTGGGAGTAGAGTTGGTGTGAGGGTAATATTAATGTGAGTAGTATTGGTGGGAGTAGGGTAGGTGTAATGGTGTATTAGTGTGAGTAGTATAGGTGGAAGTAGGGTAATTGCGAGGGTGTATTAGTGTGACTAGTATAGGTGGGAGTAGAGTTGGTGTGAGGGAGTATTAGTGTGAGTAGTATAGGTGGGAGTGGATTTGGTATGAGGGAGTACCAGTGTGAGCAGTAAAGGTGGGAGTAGGGTAGGTCTGAGGGTGTATTAGTGTGAGTAGTATAGGTGGGAGTAGGGTAGGTGTGAGGGTGCACTAGAGTCAGTATTATAGTAGGTAGTTGTGAGGGTGTGTTAGTGTGAGTAGTATAGGAGGGAGTAGGGTAGGTGTTAGGGTGCATTAGTGTGGGTAGCACACGTGGGAATAGGGAAGGTGTGCAGGTGTATTAGTGTGAGTAGTATAGGTGAGAGTAGGGTAGGTGTGAGGGTTCACCAGTGTCAGTAAAATAGGTGGGAGTAGGATAAGTGTGAGGGTGTATTAGTGTGAGTAGTATAGGAGGGAGAAGGGTAGGTGTGAGGGTGCATTAGTGTGGGTAGCACACATAAGAATAGGGTAGGTGTGAGGGTGAGCCAGTGTCGGTTGTATAGGTGGGAGTAGGGAAAATGTGAGGGTGTACCAGTGTGAGTAGTATAGGTGGGAGTAGGGTAGGTGTGAGGGTGTATTAGTGTAAGTAGTATAGGTGGGAGTAGGGTAGGTGTGAGGGTTTATTAGTGTGAGCAGTATAGGTGGGAGTAGAGTTGGTGTGAGGGAGTATTAGTGTGAGTAGTATAGGTGGGAGTAGGGTAGGTGTGAGGGTGTATTAGGGTGAGTAGTATAGGTGGGAGTAGGGTAGGTGTGAGGATGTATTACTGTGAGTAGCATAGGTGGGAGTAGAGTTGGTATGAGGGAGTATTAGTGTGATTAGTATAGGTGGGAGTAGGGTAGGTGTGAGGGTGTATTAGTGTGAGTAGTATAGGTGGGAATAGGGTAGGTGTGAAGGTGCATTAGTGTGAGTAGTATAGGTGAGAGTAGGGTAGGTGTGAGGTTGTATGAGTGTTAGTAGTATAGGTGGGAGTAGAGTTGGTGTGAGGGAGTTTTAGTGTGAGTAGTATAAGTGGATGTAGGGTAGGTGTGAGGGTGTATTAGTGTGAGTAGTATAGGTGGGAGTAGAGTTGATGTGAGGGTAATATTAATGTGAGTAGTATAGGTGGGAGTAGGGTAGGTGTAATGGTGTATTAGTGCAAGTAGTATAGGTGGCAGTAGGGTAGGTGGGAGGATGTATTAGTGTGAGTTGTATAGGTGGGAGTAGAGTTGGTGTGAGGGAGTAAAAGTGTGAGTAGTAAAGGTGGGAGTAGGGTAGGTGTGAGGGTGTATTAGTGTGAGTAGTATAGGTGGAAATAGGGTAGGTGTGAGGGTGCATTACTGTGAGTAGTATATGTGACATTAGGGTAGGTGTGAGGCTGTATTAGTGTGAGTAGTATAGGTGAGAGTAGAGTAGGTGTGAAGGTTTATGAGTGGGAGTAGTATAGGCGGGAGTAGAGTTGGTGTGAGGAAGTATTACTGTGAGTAGTATAGGTGGGAATAGAGTTGGTGTGAGGGTGTATTAGTGTGAGTAGTATAGGTGGGAGTAGGGTAGGTGTGAGGGTGTATTAGTGTAAGTAGCATAGGAGGGAGTAGGGTAGGTTTGAGGGTGCATTAGTGTGGGTAGCACACGTGGGAATAGGGAAGGTGTGCGGTTGTATTAGTGTGAGTAGTATAGGTGAGAGTAGAGTAGGTGTGAGGGGGTATTAGTGGGAGTAGTATAGGTGGGAGTAGAGTTGGTGTGAGGGAGTATTAGTGTGAGTAGTATAGGTGGGAGTAGGGTAGGTGTGAGGGTGTATTAGTGTGAGTAGTATAGGTGATAGTAGAGTAGGTGTGAGGGTGTATTAGTGTGAGTAGTATAGGTGGGAGTAGAGTTGGTGTGAGGGAGTATTAGTGTGAGTAGTATAGGTGGGAGTAGGGTAGGTGGGAGGGTGTATTAGTGTGAGTAGTATAGGTGGGAGTAGAGTTGGTGTGAGGGTAATATTAATGTGAGTAGTATTGGTGGGAGTAGGGTAGGTGTAATGGTGTATTAGTGTGAGTAGTATAGGTGGCAGTAGGGTAGGTGCGAGGGTGTATTAGTGTAAGTAGTATAGGTGGGAGTAGAGTTGGTGTGAGGGAGTATTAGTGTGAGTAGTATAGGTGGGAGTAGATTTGGTGTGAGGGAGTATTAGTGTGAGTAGTATAGGTGGGAGTAGGGTAGGTGTGAGGTTGTATTAGTGTGAGTAGTATTGGTGGGAGTAGGGTAGGTGTGAGGGTGTATTAGTGTGAGTAGTATAGGTGGGAATAGGGTAGGTGCGAGGGTGTATTAGTGTGAGTAGTATAGGTGAGAGTAGAGTAGGTGTGAGGGTGTATTAGTGTGAGCAGTACAGGTGGGAGTAGAGTAGGTGTGAGGGAGTATTAGTGTGAGTAGTATTGGTGGGAGTAGGGTAGGTGTGAGGGTGTATTAGTGTGAGTAGTATAAGTGGGAGTAGGGTAGGTGTGAGGCTGTATTAGTGTGAGTAGTATAGGTGGGAGTAGAGTTGGTGTGAGGGAGAATTAGTGTGAGTAGTATAGGTGGGAATTGAGTTGGTGTGAGGGTGTATTAGTGTGAGTAGTATAGGTGGGAGTAGGGTAGGTGTGAGGGTGTATTAGTGTAAGTAGCATAGGAGGGAGTAAGGTAGGTAACACACGTGGGAATAGGGAAGGTGTGCGGTTGTATTAGTGTGAGTAGTATAGGTGAGAGTAGAGTAGGTGTGAGGGTGTATTAGTGGGAGTAGTATAGGTGGGAGTAGAGTTGATGTGAGGGAGTATTAGTGTGTGTAGTATAGGTGGGAGTAGGGTAGGTGTGAGGGTGTATTAGTGTGATTAGTATAGGTGATAGTAGAGTAGGTGTGAGGGTGTATTAGTGTGAGTAGTATAGGTGGGAGTAGAGTTGGTGTGAGGGAGTATTAGTGTGATTAGTATAGGTGGGAGTAGGGTAGGTGGGATGGTGTATTAGTGTGAGTAGTATAGGTGGGAGTAGAGTTGGTGTGAGGGAGTATTAGTGTGAGTAGTATAGGTGGGAGTGGATTTGGTATGAGGGAGTACCAGTGAGAGTAGTAAAGATGGGAGTAGGGTAGGTCTGAGGGTATATTAGTGTGAGTAGTATAGGTGGGAGTAGGGTAGGTGTGAGGGTGCACTTTAGTCAGTATTATAATAGGTAGGTGTGAGGGTGTGTTAGTGTGAGTAGTATAGTAGGGAGTAGGGTAGGTGTGAGGGTGCATTAGTGTGGGTAGCACACGTGGGAATAGGGAAGGTGTGCAGGTGTATTAGTGTGAGTAGTATAGATGAGAGTAGGGTAGGTGTGAGGGTTCACCAGTGTCAGTAAAATAGGTGGGAGTAGGATAAGTGTGAGGGTGTATTAGTGTGAATAGTATAGGAGGGAGTAGGGTAGGTGTGAGGGTGCATTAGTGTGGGTAGCACACATAAGAATAGGGTAGGTGTGAGGGTGAGCCAGTGTCGGTTGTATAGGTGGGAGTAGGGAAGATGTGAGGGTGTACCAGTGTGAGTAGTATAGGTGGGAGTAGGGTAGGTGTGAGGGTGTATTAGTGTGAGTAGTATAGGTGGGAGTATGGTAGGTGTGAGGGTTTATTAGTTTGAGCAGTATAGGTGGGAGTAGAGTTGGTGTGAGGGAGTATTAGTGTGAGTAGTATAGGTGGGAGTAGGGTAGGTGTGAGGATGTATTACTGTGAGTAGCATAGGTGGGAGTAGAGTTGGTATGAGGGAGTATTAGTGTGAGTAGTATAGGTGGGAGTAGGGTAGGTGTGATGGTGTATTAGTGTGAGTAGTATAGGTGGGAATAGGGTAGGTGTGAAGGTGCATTAGTATGAGTAGTATAGGTGAGAGTAGGGTAGGTGTGAGGTTGTATGAGTGTTAGTAGTATAGGTGGGAGTAGAGTTGGTGTGAGGGAGTATTAGTGTGAGTAGTATAAGTGGGAGTAGGGTAGGTGTGAGGGTGTATTAGTGTGAGTAGTATAGGTGGGAGTAGAGTTGGTGTGAGGGAGAATTAGTGTGAGTAGTATAGGAGGGAGTAGACTTGGTGTGAGGAAGTATTAGTGTGAGTAGATAGGTGGGAATAGAGTTGGTGTGAGGGTGTATTAGTGTGAGTAGTATAGGTGTGAGTAGGGTAGGTGTGAGGGTGTATTAGTGTAAGTAGCATAGGAGGGAGTAAGGTAGGTAACACACGTGGGAATAGGGAAGGTGTGCGTTTGTATTAGTGTGAGTAGTATAGGTGAGAGTAGAGTAGGTGTGAGGGTTTATTAGTGGGAGTATTATAGGTGGGAGTAGAGTTGGTGTGAGGGAGTATTAGTGTGTGTAGTATAGGTGGGAGTAGGGTAGGTGTGAGGGTGTATTAGTGTGATTAGTATAGGTGATAGTAGAGTAGGTGTGAGGGTGTATTAGTGTGAGTAGTATAGGTGGGAGTAGAGTTGGTGTGAGGGATTATTAGTGTGATTAGTATAGGTGGGAGTAGGGTAGGTGGGAGGGTGTATTAGTGTGAGTAGTATAGGTGGGAGTAGACTTGGTGTGAGGGTAATATTAATGCGAGTAGTATTGGTGGGAGTAGGGTAGGTGTAATGGTGTATTAGTGTGAGTGGTATAGGTGGAAGTAGGGTAGGTGCGAGGGTGTATTAGTGTGACTAGTATAGGTGGGAGTAGAGTTGGTGTGAGGGAGTATTAGTCTGAGTAGTATAGGTGGGAGTGGATTTGGCATGAGGGAGTACCAGTGCGAGTAGTAAAAGTGGGAGTAGGGTAGGTCTGAGGGTATATTAGTGTGAGTAGTATAGGTGGGAGTAGGGTAGGTGTGAGGGTGCACTAGAGTCAGTATTATAATAGGTAGGTGTGAGGGTGTGTTAGTGTGAGTAGTATAGGAGGGAGTAGGGTAGGTGTGAGGGTGCATTAGTGTGGGTAGCACACGTGGGAATAGAGAAGGTGTGCAGGTGTATTAGTGTGAGTAGTATAGGTGAGAGTAGGGTAGGTGTGAGGGTTCACCAGTGTCAGTAAAATAGGTGGGAGTAGGATAAGTGTGAGGGTGTATTAGTGTGAATAGTATAGGAGGGAGTATGGTAGGTGTGAGGGTGCATTAGTGTGGGTAGCACACATAAGAATAGGGTAGGTGTGAGGGTGAGCCAGTGTCGGTTGTATAGGTGGGAGTAGGGAAGATGTGAGAGTGTACCAGTGTGAGTAGTATAGGTGGGAGTAGGGTAGGTGTGAGGGTGTATTAGTGTGAGTAGTATAGGTGGGAGTATGGTAGGTGTGAGGGTTTATTAGTTTGAGCAGTATAGGTGGGAGTAGAGTTGGTGTGAGGGAGTATTAGTGTGAGTAGTATAGGTGGGAGTAGGGTAGGTGTGAGGATGTATTACTGTGAGTAGCATAGGTGGGAGTAGAGTTGGTATGAGGGAGTATTAGTGTGAGTAGTATAGGTGGGAGTAGGGTAGGTGTGAGGGTGTATTAGTGTGAGTAGTATAGGTGGGAATAGGGTAGGTGTGAAGGTGGATTAGTATGAGTAGTATAGGTGAGAGTAGGGTAGGTGTGAGGTTGTATGAGTGTTAGTAGTATAAGTGGGAGTAGAGTTGGTGTGAGGGAGTATTAGTGTGAGTAGTATAAGTGGGAGTACGGTAGGTGTGAGGGTGTATTAGTGTGAGTAGTATAGGTGGGAGTAGACTTGGTGTGAGGGTAATATTAATGCGAGTAGTATTGGTGGGAGTAGGGTAGGTGTAATGGTGTATTAGTGTGAGTAGTATAGGTGGAAGTAGGGTAGGTGCGAGGGTGTATTAGTGTGACTAGTATAGGTGGGAGTAGAGTTGGTGTGAGGGAGTATTAGTCTGAGTAGTATAGGTGGGAGTGGATTTGGCATGAGGGAGTACCAGTGCGAGTAGTAAAGGTGGGAGTAGGGTAGGTCTGAGGGTATATTAGTGTGAGTAGTATAGGTGGGAGTAGGGTAGGTGTGAGGGTGCACTAGAGTCAGTATTATAATAGGTAGGTGTGAGGGTGTGTTAGTGTGAGTAGTATAGGAGGGAGTAGGGTAGGTGTGAGGGTGCATTAGTGTGGGTAGCACACGTGGGAATAGAGAAGGTGTGCAGGTGTATTAGTGTGAGTAGTATAGGTGAGAGTAGGGTAGGTGTGAGGGTTCACCAGTGTCAGTAAAATAGGTGGGAGTAGGATAAGTGTGAGGGTGTATTAGTGTGAATAGTATAGGAGGGAGTATGGTAGGTGTGAGGGTGCATTAGTGTGGGTAGCACACATAAGAATAGGGTAGGTGTGAGGGTGAGCCAGTGTCGGTTGTATAGGTGGGAGTAGGGAAGATGTGAGAGTGTACCAGTGTGAGTAGTATAGGTGGGAGTAGGGTAGGTGTGAGGGTGTATTAGTGTGAGTAGTATAGGTGGGAGTATGGTAGGTGTGAGGGTTTATTAGTTTGAGCAGTATAGGTGGGAGTAGAGTTGGTGTGAGGGAGTATTAGTGTGAGTAGTATAGGTGAGAGTAGGGTAGGTGTGAGGTTGTATGAGTGTTAGTAGTATAGGTGGGAGTAGAGTTGGTGTGAGGGAGTATTAGTGTGAGTAGTATAAGTGGGAGTACGGTAGGTGTGAGGGTGAGCCAGTGTCGGTTGTATAGGTGGGAGTAGGGAAGATGTGAGAGTGTACCAGTGTGAGTAGTATAGGTGGGAGTAGGGTAGGTGTGAGGGTGTATTAGTGTGAGTAGTATAGGTGGGAGTATGGTAGGTGTGAGGGTTTATTAGTTTGAGTAGCATAGGTGGGAGTAGAGTTGGTATGAGGGAGTATTAGTGTGAGTAGTATAGGTGGGAGTAGGGTAGGTGTGAGGGTGTATTAGTGTGAGTAGTATAGGTGGGAATAGGGTAGGTGTGAAGGTGGATTAGTATGAGTAGTATAGGTGAGAGTAGGGTAGGTGTGAGGTTGTATGAGTGTTAGTAGTATAGGTGGGAGTAGAGTTGGTGTGAGGGAGTATTAGTGTGAGTAGTATAAGTGGGAGTACGGTAGGTGTGAGGGTGTATTAGTGTGAGTAGTATAGGTGGGAGTAGAGTTGGTGTGAGGGTAATATTAATGTGAGTAGTATAGGTGGGAGTAGGGTAGGTGTAATGGTGTATTAGTGTGAGTAGTTTAGGTGGCAGTAGGGTAGGTGTGAGAATGTATTAGTGTGAGTTGTATAGGTGGGAGTAGAGTTGTGTGAGGGAGTATTAGTGTGAGTAGTAAAGGTGGGAGTAGGGTAGGTGTGAGGGTGTATTAGTGTGAGAGATATAGGTGGGAATAGGGTAGGTGTGAGGGTGTATTACTGTGAGTAGTATAGGTGACATTAGGGTAGGTGTGAGGGTGTATTAGTGTGAGTAGTATAGGTGAGAGTAGAGTAGGTGTGAAGCTTTATTAGTGGGAGTAGTATAGGCGGGAGTAGAGTTGGTGTGAGGGAGTATTAGTGTGAGTAGTATAGGTGGGAGTAGAGTTGGTGTGAGGAAGTATTAGTGTGAGTAGTATAGGTGGGAGTAGGGTAGGTGTGAGGGTGTATTAGTGTGAGTAGTAAAGTTGGGAGTAGGGTAGGTGTGAGGGTGTATTAGTGTAAGTAGCATAGGAGGGAGTAGTGTAGGTTTGAGGGTGCATTAGTGTGGGTAGCACACGTGGGAATAGGGAAGGTGTGCGAGTGTATTAGTGTGAGTAGTATAGGTGAGAGTAGAGTAGGTGTGAGGGGAGTATTAGTGGGAGTAGTATAGGTGGGAGTAGAGTTGGTGTGAGGGAGTATTAGTGTGAGTAGTATAGGTGGGAGTAGGGTAGGTGTGAGGGTGTATTAGTGTGAGTAGTATAGGTGATAGTAGAGTAGGTGTGATGGTGTATTAGTGTAAGTAGTATAGGTGGGAGTAGACTTGGTGTGAGGGAGTATTAGTGTGAGTAGTATACAGTAAGTGGGAGTAGGGTAAGTGGTAGGGTGTATTAGTGTGAGTAGTATAGGTGGGAGTAGAGTTGGTGTGAGGGTAATATTAATGTGAGTAGTATAGGTATGAGTAGGGTAGGTGTAATGGTGTATTAGTGTGAGTAGTATAGGTGGCAGTAGGGTACGTGCGAGGGTGTATTAGTGTGAGTAGTATAGGTAGGAGTAGAGTTGGTGTGAGGGAGTATTAGTGTGAGTAGTATAGGTGGGAGTAGATTTGGTGTGAGGGAGTATTAGTGTGAGTAGTATAGGTGGGAATATAGTTGGTGTGAGGGTGTATTAGTGTGAGTAGTATAGGTGGGAGTTGGGTAGGTGTGAGGGTGTGTTAGTGTGAGTAGTATAGGACGGAGTAGAGTAGGTGTGAGGGTGCATTAGTGTGGGTAGCACACGTGGGAATAGGGAAGGTGTGCAGGTGTATTAGTGTGAGTAGTATAGGTGAGAGTAGGGTAGGTGTGAGGGTTCACCAGTGTCAGTAGTATAGGTGGGAGTAGGATAAGTGTGAGGGTGCACTAGAGTCAGTATTATAGTAGGGTAGGTGTGAGGGTGTGTTAATGTGAGTAGTATAGGAGGGAGTAGGGTAGGTGTGAGGTTGAATTAGTGTGGGTAGCACACGTGGGAATAGGGAAGGTGTGCGGGTGTATTAGTGTGAGTAGTATAGGAGGGAGTAGGGTAGGTGTGAGGGTGGGCCAGTGTCGGTTGTATATGTGGGAGTAGGGTAGATGTGAGGGTGTACCAGTGTGAGTAGTATAGGTGGGAGTAGGGTAGGTGTGAGGGTGTATTAGTTTGAGTAGTATAGGTGGGAGTAGGGTAGGTGTGAGGGTTTATTAGTGTGAGTAGTATAGTTGGGAGTAGAGTTGGTGTGAGGGAGTATTAGTGTGAGTAGTATAGGTGGGAGTAGGGTAGGTGTGAGGGTGTATTAGTGTGAGAGGTATAGGTGGGAGTAGGGTAGGTGTGAGGATGTATTATTGTGAGTAGTATAGGTGGTAGTAGAGTTGGTGTGAGGGAGTATTAGTGTGAGTAGTATAGGTGGGAGTAGGGTAGGTGTAAGGGTGTACCAGTGTGAGTAGTATAGGTGGGAGTAGGGTAGGTCTGAGAATGTATTAGTGTGAGTAGTATAGGTGGGAGTAGGGTAGGTGTAAGGGTGTACCAGTGTGAGTAGTATAGGTGGGAGTAGGGTAGGTCTGAGAATGTATTAGTGTGAGTAGTATAGGTGGGAGTAGGGTAGGTGTTAGGGTGCACTAGAGTCAGTATTATCGTAGGGTAGGTGTGAGGGTGTGTTAGTGTGACTAGTATAGGTAGGAGTAGGGTAGGTGTGAGGGTGCATTAGTGTGGGTAGCACACGTGGGAATAGGAAAGGTGTGCGGGTGTATTAATGTGAGTAGTATAGGTGAGAGAAGGGTAGGTGTGAGGGTTCACCAGTGTCAGTAGTATAGGTGGGAGTAGGATAAGTGTGAGGGTGTATTAGTGTGAGTAGTATAGGAGAGAGTAGGGTAGGTGTGAGGGTGCATTAGTGTGGGTAGCATACGTGGGAATAGGGAAAGTGTGCGGGTTTATTAGTGTGAGTAGTATAGGTGAGAGTAGGGTAGGTGTGAGGGTTCACCAGTGTGAGTAGTATAGGTGGGAGTAGGATAAGTGTCAGGGTGTATTAGTGTGAGTAGTGTATAGGAGAGAGTAGGGTAGGTGTGAGGGTGCATTAGTGTGGGTAGCATACATAAGAATAGGGTAGGTGTGAGGGTGAGCCAGTGACGGTTATATAGGTGGGAGTAGGGTAGATGTAAGGGTGTACCAGTGTGAGTAGTATAGGTGGGAGTAGGGTAGGTGTGAGGGTGTATTAGTGTGAGTAGTATAGGTGGGAGTAGGGTAGGTGTAAGGTGCACTAGAGTCAGTATTATAGTAGGGTAGGTGTGAGGGTGTGTTAGTGTGACTAGTATAGGAGGGAGTAGGGTAGGTGTGAGGGTGCATTAGTGTGGGTAGCACACGTGTGAATAGGGAAGGTGTGCGAGTGTATTAGTGTGAGTAGTATAGGTGAGAGTAAGGTAGGTGTGAGGGTTCACCAGTGTCAGTAGTATAGGTGGGAGTAGGATAAGTGTGAGGGTGTATTAGTGTGAGTAGTATAGGAGAGAGTAGGGTAGGTGTGAGGGTGCATTAGTGTGGGTTGCATACATAAGAATAGGGTAGGTGTGAGGGTGAGCCAGTGTCGGTTACATAGGTGGGAGTAGGGTAGATGTGAGGGTGTACCAGTGTGAGTAGTATAGGTGGGAGTAGGGTAGGTGTGAGGGTGTATTAGTGTGAGTAGTATAGGTGGGAGTAGGGAAGGTGTAAAGGTGCACTAGAGTCAGTATTATAGTAGGGTAGGTGTGAGGGTGTGTTAGTGTGACTAGTATAGGAGGTAGTAGGGTAGGTGTGAGGGTGCACTAGAGTCAGTATTATAGTAGGGTAGATGTGAGGGTGTGTTAGAGTGACTAGTATAGGAGGGAGTAGGGTAGGTGTGAGGGTGCATTAGTGTGGGTAGCACACGTGGGAATAGGGAAGGTGTACGGGTGTATTAGTGTGAGCAGTATAGGTGAGAGTAGGGTAGGTGTGAGGGTTCACCAGTGTCAGTAGTATAGGTGGGAGTAGGATAAGTGTGAGGGTGTATTAGTGTGAGTAGTATAGGAGAAAGTAGGGTAGGTGTGAGGGTGCATTAGTGTGGGTAGCATACATAAGAATAGGGTAGGTGTGAGGGTGAGCCAGTGTCGGTTATATAGGTGGGAGTAGGGTAGCTGTGAGGGTGTACCAGTGTGAGTAGTATAGGTGGGAGTAGGGTAGGTGTGATGGTGTATTAGTGTGAGTAGTATAGGTGAGAGTAGAGTAGGTGTGAGGGTTATTAGTGGGAGTAGTATAGGCGGGAGTAGAGTTGGTGTGAGGGAGTATTAGTGTGCGTAATATTAGGTGGGAGTAGAGTTGGTGTGAGGAAGTATTAGTGTGAGTAGTATAGGTGGGAAAAGAGTTGGTGTGAGGGTGTATTAGTGTGAGTAGTATAGTTGGGAGTAGGGTAGGTGTGAGGGTGTATTAGTGTAAGTAGCATAGGAGGGAGTAGGGTAGGTTTGAGGGTGCATTAGTGTGGGTAGCACACGTGGGAATAGGGAAGGTGTGCGGGTGTATTAGTGTGAGTAGTATAGGTGAGAGTAGAGTAGGTGTGAGGGTGTATTAGTGGGAGTAGTATAGGTGGGAGTAGAGTTGGTGTGGGGGAGTATTAGTGTGAGTAGTATAGGTGGAAGTAGGGTAGGTGTGAGGGTGTATTAGTATGAGTAGTATAGGTGATAGTAGAGTAGGTGTGAGGGTGTATTAATGTGAGTAGTATAGGTGGGAGTATGGTAGTTCTGAGGGTGTATTAGTGTGAGTTGTATACGTGGGAGTAGGGTAGGTGTGAGGGTGCACTAGAGTCAGTATTATAGTAGGGAAGGTGTGAGGGTGTGTTAGTGTGAGTAGTATAGGAGGGAGTAGGGTAGGTGTGAGGGTACATTAGTGTGGGTAGCATACTTGGGAATAGGGAAGGTGTGAGGGTGTATTAGTGTGAGAAGTATAGGTGAGAGAAGGGTAGGTGTGAGGATTCACCAGTGTCAGTAGTATAGGTGGGAGTAGGATAAGTGTGAGGGTGTATTAGTGTGAGTATTATAGGAGGGAGTAGGGTAGGTGTGAGGGTGCATTAGTGTGGGTAGCACACATAAGAATAGGGTAGGTGTGAGGGTGAGCCAGTGTCGGTTGTATATGTGGGAGTAGGGTAGATGTGAGGGTGTACCAGTGTGAGTAGTATAGGTGGGAGTAGGGTAGGTGTGAGGGTGTATTAGTGTGAGTAGTATAGGTGGGAGTAGGGTAGGTGTGAGGGTTTATTAGTGTGAGCACTATAGTTAGGAGTAGAGTTGGTGTGAGGGAGTATTAGTGTGAGTAGTAAAGGTGGGAGTAGGGTAGGTGTGAGGGTGTATTAGTGTGAGTAGTAAAGGTGGGAGTAGGGTAGGTGTGAGGATGTATTATTGTGAGTAGTATAGGTGGGAGTAGAGTTGGTGTGAGGGAGAATTAGTGTGAGTAGTATAGGTGGGAGTAGGGTAGGTGTGAGGGTGTACCAGTGTGAGTAGTATAGGTGGGAGTAGGGTAGGTCTGAGGGTGTATTAGTGTGAGTAGTATAGGTGGGAGTAGGGTAGGTGTGAGGGTGCACTAGAGTCAGTATTATAGTAGGGTAGGTGGGAGGGTGTGTTAGTGTGAGTAGTATAGGAGGGAGTAGGCTAGGTGTGAGGGTGTATTAGTGTGAGTAGTATAGGTGGGAGTAGGGTAGATGTGAGGGTGTACCAGTGTGAGTAGTATAGGTGGGAGTAGGGTAGGTGTGAGGGTATATTAATGTGAGTAGTATAGGTGGGAGTAGGGTAGGTTGAGGATGTATTATTGTGAGTAGTATAGGTGGGAGTAGAGTTGGTGTGAGGGAGTATTAGTGTGAGTAGTATAGGTGGGAGTAGGGTAGGTGTGAGGGTGTATTAGAGTGAGTAGTATAGGTGGGAATAGGGTAGGTGTGAAGGTGCATTAGTGTGAGTAGTATAATTGAGAGTAGGGTAGGTGTGAGGTTGTATTAGTGTTAGTAGTATAGGTGGGAGTAGAGTTAGTGTGAGGGAGTAATAGTGTGAGTAGTATAGGTGGGAGTAGCGTAGGTGTGAAGGTGTATTAGTGTGAGTAGTATAGGTGGCAGTAGGGTAGGTGCGATGGTGTATTAGTGTGAGTGTTATAGGTGGGAGTAGAGTTGGTGTGAGGGAATATTAGTGTGAGTAGTATAGGTGGGAGTAGAGCTGGTGTGAGGGAGTATTCGTGTGAGTAGTATAGGTGGGAGTAGAGTTGGTGTGAGGGTGTATTAGTGTAAGTAGCATAGGAGGGAGTAGGGTAGCTGTGAGGGTGCATTAGTGTGGGTAGCACACGTGGGAATATGGAAAGTGAGCGGGTTTATTAGTGTGAGTAGTATAGGTGATAGTAGGGTAGGTTTGAGGGTTCACCAGTGTGAGTAGTATAGGTGGGAGTAGGGTAGGTGTGAGGGTGTATTAGTGTGAGTAGTATAGGTGATAGTAGAGAAGGTGTGAGGGTGTATTAGTGTGAGTAGTATAGGTGGGAGTAGACTTGGTGTCAGGGAGTTTTAGTGTAAGTAGTATAGGTGGGAGTAGGGTAGGTGTGAGGGTGTATTAGTGTGAGTAGTATAGGTGGGAGTAGAGTTGGTGTGAGGGTAATATTAATGAGAGTAGTATTGGTGGGAGTAGGGTAGGTGTAATGGTGTATTAGTGTGAGTAGTATAGGTGGCAGTAGGGTAGGTGCGAGGGTGTATTAGTTTGAGTAGTATAGGTGGGAGTAGAGTTGGTGTGAGGGAGTATTAGTGTGAGTAGTATAGGTGGGACTAGATTTGCTGTTAGGGAGTATTAGTGTGAGTAGTATAGGTGGGAATAGAGTTGGTGTGAGGGTGTATTAGTGTGAGTAGTATAGGTGGGAGTAGAGTTGGTGTGTGTATTAGTGTGAGTAGTATAGGTGGGAGTAGGGTAGCTGTGAGGGTGCATTAGTGTGGGTAGCACACGTGGGAATATGGAAAGTGAGCGGGTTTATTAGTGTGAGTAGTATAGGTGAGAGTAGGGTAGGTTTGAGGGTTCACCAGTGTGAGTAGTATAGGTGGGAGTAGGATAAGTGTGAGGGTGTATTAGTGTGAGTAGTATAGGAGAGAGTAGGGTAGGTGTGAGGGTGCATTAGTATGGGTAGCATACATAAGAATAGGGTAGGTGTGAGGGTGAGCCAGTGTCGGTTATATAGGTGGGAGTAGGGTAGATGTGAGAGTGTACCAGTGTGAGTAGTATAGGTGGGAGTAGGGTAAGTGTGAGGGTGTATTAGTGTGAGTAGTATAGGTGGGAGTAGGGTAGGTGTAACGGTTCACTAGAGTCAGTATTGTAGTAGGGTAGGTGTGAGGGTGTGTTAGTGTGACTAGTATAGGTAGGAGTAGGGTAGGTGTGAGGGTGCATTAGTGTGGGTAGCACACGTGGGAATAGGAAAGGTGTGCGGGTGTATTAATGTGAGTAGTATAGGTGAGAGAAGGGTAGGTGTGAGGGTTCACCAGTGTCAGTAGTATAGGTGGGAGTAGGATAAGTGTGAGGGTGTATTAGTGTGAGTAGTATAGGAGAGAGTAGGGTAGGTGTGAGGGTGCATTAGTGTGGGTAGCATACATAAGAATAGGGTAGATGTGAGGGTGAGCCAGTGTCGGTTATATAGGTGGAGTAGGGTAGATGTGAGGGTGTACCAGTGTGAGTAGTATAGGTGGAGTAGGGTAGGTGTGAGGGTGTATTAGTGTGAGTAGTATAGGTGGGAGTAGGGTAGGTGTAAGGGTGCACTAGAGTCAGTATTATAGTAGGGTAGGTGTAAGGGTGTGTTAGTGTGACTAGTATAGGAGGGAGTAGGGTAGGTGGGAGGGTGCATTAGTGTGGGTAGCTCATGTGGGAACAGGGAAGGTGTGCGGGTATATTAGTGTGAGTAGTATAGAAGGGAGTAGGGTAGGTGTGAGGGTGCATTAGTGTGGGTAGCACACATAAGAATAGGGTAGGTGTGAGGGTTTGCCAGTTTCGGTTGTATAAGTGGGAGTAGGGTAGATGTGAGGGTGTACCAGTGTGAGTAGTATAGGGGGGAGTTGGGTAGGTGTGAGGCTGTATTAGTGTGAGTAGTATAGGTGGGAGTAGGGTAAGTGTGAGGGTGCACTAGAGTCAGTAGTATAGTAGGGTAGGTGTGAGGGTGTGTTAGTGTGACTAGTATAGGTGGGAGTAGGGTAGGTGTGAGGGTGCACTAGAGTCAGTAGTATAGTAGGATAGGTGTGAGGGTGTATTAGTGTAAGTAGCATAGGAGGGAGTAGGGTAGGTGTGAGGGTGCATTAGTGTGGGCAGCACACGTGGGAATAGGGAAGGTGTGCGGGTGTATTAGTGTGAGTAGTATAGGTGAGAGAAGGGTAGGTGTGAGGGTTCACCAGTGTCAGTAGTATAGGTGGGAGCAGGAAAAGTGTGACGGTGTATTAGTGTGAGTAGTATAGGTGGGAGTAGGGTAGGTGTGAGGGTGTACCAGTGTGAGTAGTATAGGTGGGAGTAGGGTAGGTCTGAGGGTTTATTAGTGTGAGTAGTATAGGTGGGAGTAGGGTAGGTGTGAGGGTGCACTAGAGTCAGTATTATAGTAGGGTAGGTGGGAGGGTGTGTTAGTGTGAGTAGTATAGGAGGGAGTAGGCTAGGTGTGAGGGTGTATTAGTTTGAGTAGTATAGGTGGGCGTAGGGTAGGTGTGAGGGTATATTAGTGTGAGTAGTATAGGTGGGAGTAGGGTAGGTTGAGGATGTATTATTGTGAGTAGTATTGGTGAGAGTAGAGTTGGTGTGAGGGGGTATTAGTGCGAGTAGTATAGGTGGGAGTAGGGTAGGTGTGAGGGTGTATTAGTGTGAGTAGTATAGGTGGGAGTAGGGTAGATGTGAGGGTGTACCAGTGTGAGTAGTATAGGTGGGAGTAGGGTAGGTGTGAGGGTATATTAGTGTGAGTAGTATAGGTGGGA
The DNA here is from genome assembly GCF_028390025.1 of Pseudophryne corroboree. Taxonomy (NCBI): domain Eukaryota; kingdom Metazoa; phylum Chordata; class Amphibia; order Anura; family Myobatrachidae; genus Pseudophryne; species Pseudophryne corroboree. The sequence continues at coordinate 51,548,330 of NC_086448.1, forward strand.
GTAGGTTAGGTTGAGGATGTATTATTGTGAGTAGTATAGGTGGGAGTAGAGTTGGTGTGATGGAGTATTAGTGTGAGTAGTATAGGTGGGAGTAGGGTAGGTGTGAGGGTGTATTAGTGTGAGTAGTATAGGTGGGAATAGGGTAGGTGTGAAGGTGCATTAGTGTGAGTAGTATAATTGAGAGTAGGGTAGGTGTGAGGTTGTATTAGTGTTAGAAGTGTAGGTGAGAGTAGAGTTAGTGTGAGGGAGTAATAGTGTGAGTAGTATAGGTGGGCGTAGGGTAGGTGTGAAGGTGTATTAGTGTGAGTAGTATAGGTGGCAGTAGGGTAGGTGCGATGGTGTATTAGTGAGAGTGTTATAGGTGGGAGTAGAGTTGGTGTGAGGGAATATTAGTGTGAGTAGTATAGGTGGGAGTAGAGTTGGTGTGAGGGAGTATTCGTGTGAATAGTATAGGTGGGAGTAGAGTTGGTGTGAGGGTGTATTAGTGTAAGTAGCATAGGAGGGAGTAGGGTAGCTGTGAGGGTGCATTAGTGTGGGTAGCACACGTGGGAATATGGAAAGTGAGCGGGTTTATTAGTGTGAGTAGTATAGGTGATAGTAGGGTAGGTTTGAGGGTTCACCAGTGTGAGTAGTATAGGTGGGAGTAGGGTAGGTGTGAGGGTATATTAGTGTGAGTAGTATAGGTGATAGTAGAGAAGGTGTGAGGGTGTATTAGTGTGAGTAGTATAGGTTGGAGTAGACTTGGTATGAGGGAGTTTTAGTGTGAGTAGTATAGGTGGGAGTAGGGTAGGTGGGAGGGTGTATTAGTGAGAGTAGTATAGGTGGGAGTAGAGTTGGTGTGAGGGTAATATTAATGTGAGTAGTATTGGTGGGAGTAGGGTAGGTGTAATGGTGTATTAGTGTGAGTAGTATAGGTGGCAGTAGCGTAGGTGCGAGGGTGTATTAGTGTGAGTAGTGTAGGTGGGAGTAGAGTTGGTGTGAGGGAATATTAGTGTGAGTAGTATAGGTGGGACTAGATTTGGTGTTAGGGAGTATTAGTGTGAGTAGTATAGGTGAGAATAGAGTTGGTGTGAGGGTGTATTAGTGTGAGTAGTATAGGTGGGAGTAGAGTTGGTGTGAGGGTGTATTAGTGTGAGTAGTATAGGTGGGTGTAGGGTAGCTGTGAGGTTGCATTAGTGTGGGTAGCACACGTGGGAATATGGAAAGTGAGCGGGTTTATTAGTGTGAGTAGTATAGGTGAGAGTAGGGTAGGTTTGAGGGTTCACCAGTGTGAGTAGTATAGGTGGTAGTAGGATAAGTGTGAGGGTGTATTAGTGTGAGTAGTATAGGAGAGAGTAGGGTAGGTGTGAGGGTGCATTAGTATGGGTAGCATACATAAGAATAGGGTAGGTGTGAGGGTGAGCCAGTGTCGGTTATATAGGTGGGAGTAGGGTAGATGTGAGGGTGTACCAGTGTGAGTAGTATAGGTGGGAGTAGGGTAAGTTTGAGGGTGTATTAGTGTGAGTAGTATAGGTGGGAGTAGGGTAGGTGTAACGGTGCACTAGAGTCAGTATTATAGTAGGGTAGGTGTGAGGGTGTGTTAGTGTGACTAGTATAGGAGGGAGTAGGGTAGGTGTGAGGGTGCATTAGTGTGGGTAGCACACGTGGGAATAGGGAAGGTGTGCGGGTGTATTAGTGTGAGTAGTATAGGTGAGAGAAGGGTAGGTGTGAGGGTTCACCAGTGTCAGTAGTATAGGTGGGAGCAGGAAAAGTGTGACGGTGTATTAGTGTGAGTAGTATAGGTGGGAGTAGAGTTGGTGTGAGGGAGTATTAGTGTGAGTAGTATGAGTAGTATAGGTGAGAGTAGGGTAGGTGTGAGAGTGTGTTAGTGTGACTAGTATAGGAGGGAGTAGGGTAGGTGGGAGGGTGCATTATTGTGGGTATCATACGTTGGAATAGGGAAGGTGTGAGGGTGTATTAGTGTGAGTAGTATAGGTGGGAGTAGGTTAGGTGTGAGGGGTTTGCCAGTGTCAGTAGTATAGGTGGGAGTAGGATAGGTGTTATGTTGTATTAGTGTCAGTAGCATATAAGGGAGTAGGGTAAGTGTGAGGGTGCATTAGTGTGGGTAGCACACGTGGGAATATGGAGGTGTGCGGGTGTATTAGTGTGAGTAGTATAGGTGGGAGTAGGGTAGGTGTGAGTGTTCACCAGTGTCAGTAGCATAGGTGAGAGTAAGATAAGTGTAAGGGTGCATTAGTGTGAGTAGTATAGGAGAGAGTAGGGTAGGTGTGAGGGTGCATTAGTGTGGGTAGCACACATAAGAATAGGGTAGGTGTGAGGGTGAGCCAGTGTCCGTTGTATAGGTGGGAGTAGGGTAGATCTGAGGGTGTACCATTGTGAGTAGTATAGGTGGGAGTAGGGTAGGTGTAAGGGTGTATTAGTGTGAGTAGTATAGGTGGGAGTAGGGTAGGTGTGAGGGTGCACTAGAGTCAGTAGTATAGTAGGGTAGGTGTGAGGGTGTGTTAGTGTGAGTAGTATAAGTGGGAGTTGGGTACTGTAGGTGTGAGAGTGCACCAGTGTCGGTATTATAGATGGAACTAGGGTAGGCGTGAGGGTGTGAGGTATAATTTATAGATTGCATGTTTGTTTTTGGTCCCAAAATGCATAACTTTGCATTTCTAAATAATAAACCTCATACTCCACTTAACTGCCCAAACCTCCAGGTTAATTAAGTTGTTCTGCAGAGCGTCTACATCCTGATCTGATTTAATTATCTTACACAGTCTAGTGTCATCTGCAAAAATGGACACTTTGCTCTCAAGACCATCTCCTATGTCATTAATGAATGAAGTGGCCCTGGGAAAATTTGTAGAAGTGGCCTCACACGGGCGGGCAGAACCAGAGGTATACTGTGTAACCATGGCGGCAGCACCACCCCTCACATATCACCAAACAAAACAGGTCCCGCATACACATAAGCCCACCGGGAATCTTCCCCGTGAGACCTAGGGGCAATCCACCCCTGATCAGTACTAAATGGGGTGGCTGTAATCTCTCCCTCACCATCGACAACTGTCACAGACATAGAAACATAGAAACATAGAATTTGTCGGCAGATAAGAACCACTTGGCCCATCTAGTCTGCCCCTTATTTTTTATTTTATTTTATTTTTTTATATTATTTTTTATCACTAACCTTTTTTGATCCTTATTTCTTTGTAAGGATATCCTTATGTCTATCCCATGCATGTTTAAATTGCTCTACTGTCTTAGCCTCTACCACCTCTGATGGGAGGCTATTCCACTTGTCCACTACCCTTTCTGTGAAATAATTTTTCCGCAAATTTCCCCTGAACCTCCCCCCCTGCAGTCTCAGTGCATGTCCTCGTGTCCTATTGCTTCTCTTCATTTGGAGAATGTTTCCCTCCTGGACTTTGTTAAAACCCTTCATATATTTGAAAGTTTCTATCATGTCCCCCCTTTCCCTTCTCTGCTCCAAACTATACATATTGAGATTTCTTAGTCTTTCTGAGTATGTTTTGTGATGTAGGCCATGCACCATTTTAGTTGCCCTCCTTTGTACAGTTTCTAATGTATTAATATCCTTTTGAAGATATGGCCTCCAGAACTGAATACAGTATTCTAGATGAGGCCGTACTAATGACCTATACAGTGGCATTATTACTTCTTTCTTTCTGCTGCTGATTCCTCTCCCAATGCAGCCAAGCATCTGACTAGCCTTCCTCATTGCCTTGTTACATTGCTTACCTGCTTTTAAGTCATCTGAGATAGTGACTCCTAGATCCCTTTCCTCCTCAGTAGTTTCCAGTATAGTGCCATTAATACTGTATTTAGCTTTAGGATTTTTGAGACCCAAGTGCATGATTTTGCATTTTTTGGCATTAAACTGTAATTGCCAGACTCTTGACCATTCCTCTAGTCTACCTAGATCCTCAATCATTTGTTTTACCCCACCTGGTGTGTCTACCCTGTTGCATACCTTTGTGTCATCTGCAAAAGGCATACTTTACCTTTAATGCCATTTGCAATGTCACCAATAAAGATATTAAAAAGCACTGGTCCAAGTACAGATCCCTGGGGTACTCCACTGGTAACATTTCCCTCCTGTGAATGCACTCCATTTACCACAACTCTCTGTTTTCTATCCATCAACCAAGATCTTATCCATTCAATAATCCTAATATCCAATCCCAAACTTTCAAGTTTATTTAGCAGTCTGCGATGTGGAACTGTGTCAAAAGCCTTACTAAAGTCTAGATAAGCTATATCCATGGCTCCACCTTTATCCATCACTTTAGTCACACAATCAAAAAAGTCAATAAGATTTGTTTGACATGATCTCCCCCCAGTGAATCCATGCTGTTTTGGGATCCAGTAAATTGCCGGATTTGAGATAATCTACAACTCTTTCTTTTAAGAGTGTTTCCATCAATTTCCCTACTACTGATGTAAGATTCACTGGTCTGTAGTTGTTTGCCTCTTCCTTGCTTCCACTTTTGTGCAGTGGGACTACGTTTGCTCTTTTCCAGTCCCCTGGAATTTCTCCTGTAGCTAATGACTGGTTAAATAATTCTGTCAATGGTGCTACCAGCACCTCTTTAAGTTATTTTAATATCCTTGGATGTATCCCATCTGGCCCCATAGATTTGTCCACTTTCAGCTTTGAGAGTTCTGTTAGGACCTTTTCCTCTGTAAATGTACTTGTTTCATTTTCCTGAATATCCCTGCAACTTAACTGTGGCCCCTTCCCCTCTCTTTCAGTAGTAAATACTGAGCAAAAATAATCATTAAGATGATCTGCTATTAAATTGTCTCCTTCAACAAGACTCCCAGTGTCCGTCTTTAGTTTTATAATTCCGCCTTTTGTTTTTCTCTTTTCGCTTATATACCTAAAAAAAGTTTTGCCTCCTTTACCCACTGACTGGGCCATTTTCTCCTCAGCTTGTGCCTTTGCACATCTGATTACCTTCTTTGTCTCCTTCTGTCTAACAAGATATATCTTTTTGTCTTCATTATTTTGTGTCTGCTTATATTTCCTAAAAGCCATCTTTTTTGCTCTCACAATATTTGCTACTTCTTTTGCAAACCACACTGGCTTCCTTTTCCTTGTGTTTTTCCTAACAGTTTTGATACAAAGGTCTGTTGCCTTCAATATTGCACATTTGAATGTTTCCCACCTCTCCTGCACTGTTTCCAAGTTCCTCCACTCTGCCAAAGAACCGCTTACACATTTTCCCATCCCTACAAAATCAGCCTTCCTAAAATCCAACACCTTTGTTTTTGTATGGGACGAGTCAGTCTCTGTCTTAATGCTGAACCATACTGCTTGATGATCACTGGATCCCAGGTTTTCACCCACTTTTACGTCCGATAATCTGTCTCCATTTGTAAGTATTAAGTCTAATATTGCGTCTTTCCGAGTGGGCTCCCTCACCAATTGGTGGAGGGATGCTCCCTGAAGGGAATTTAAAATGTTCCTACTTCTAGTGGAACTAGCAACAGACACCTCCCAGTTCACATCAGGAAGATTAAAGTCTCCCATGATTATTACCTCTCCTTTTAATGCCATTTTAGTTATGTCCTGCAATAGGTTCTTGTCAAGTTCCTCTTCCTGACCTGGTGGCCTGTATATCACGCCAATACGAATAATCAACTTTTCCCCTGTTTCTATGGTCACCGAAAGGGCCTCAGTTTTTTCTTCAATACTTTGTATTAATGTAGTATTTATGGCATTTTTTACATACATTGCTACCCCTCCTCCGATTTTTCCAATTCTGTCCTTCCTAAATAAAGTATATCCCGGTATAGCTATGTCCCAGTCATGATTTTCATTGTACCATGACTCTGTAATTGCCACAATATCTAGATCATCCCTTGATATTATTGCAGTTAGTTCTGGGATTTTATTTCCTAAGCTCCTAGCATTTGCACACATAGCTTTTAGAGTTTTGTTTGTGCTTTTTCTCTTTCTAGCTATGTTCTTCTCTCTGCCTATTTTTATTTGGTTTTGATCTGAATTATCTTCTGTTGTTGTGGATATGCTTCCTATTCCTTTTGCCTGCAGAAACAATACCTCTGTGTTGGGGGAGCAGATTTCTTTATTCCTATTTGGTTCACTGCCCCCCTTTGTTAGTTTAAATAGTTCTTGATGAAGCATCCAAACTGTTCAGTTAGTATTCTCGTTCCCCTTGAAGATGGGTGCAGGCCGTCACTTTTGTATAAGCTCCTATCTTGCCAGATGGTGTGACTATGGCCTATAAATCCAAATCTCTCCTCATTGCACCATGTCCTTAGCCAAACATTGAAGTTTCTGATGCAATGAGTTCTGTTTTCCCCTCTGTGTACTGGCAATACTTCTGAAAAAGATACAGTGGTTGCCACCTGCTTCAGAGCAGTCCCTAACTTCCTAAATTCATCTTTTACAGCCATGAGTTCAGCATTTGCCAGGTCATTTGTCCCTAGGTGGACAATGACATCCACCTCCCCATCTTTTCTTGCTGCCTTCACAATTCTTAGCATGCGCTCTTTATCCCTTGGAGCTGTGGCTCCAGGTAAGCACCTTACTTGTTTCTCTACTTCATTTGCATTTCCCAGATGTATTCCTCTAATAATGGAATCTCCCAAGAGAAGTGCAGTCCTTTTTGGAGATTCAATTTTCCTGTTCCATTTCCTGTTCCTATAGTTCCTTTTTATCCAATCCCCATTCTATAAACGGGAACCTGGTCAGATGACCCAGGTTATCAGTTTATAGTACTGACCCTTAACCCAGGTCCTTCCAAGGTCTAACTCTGGCCGCTACCTGTTTTGTTCATATGTTTGTAAATCCAGTCATCAGGACACAGAGACATGTGAGTTCACTGCTGTGTTGTTTTATTCCATCACCAACTCCAGGCACACTGCACACTGGACCACCCACTTCCCAGCATCCCCTTGGTCCCAGGGACCATCACTGAAGATTCAGGCTGACACATATCAGTAAGGGAGTGTCTACAAATATTAAGCATTCTAATACACTAACATCACATCCTCTTTTCTTTAAAGATAAGCGCTGTACGCTTCAATGCAACAATTAACAACGTCATATTAAGAACATCATCTAACACGTTTCAATGAGTCTCTCAGGTCTGCGTATTTCCCTTTTGGGTCTTTCATACACAGTCTGTGTTTCATCGACCAAGTTGGACCTTTCTAGAATCGTGGTTTGTTCACCATTATCAGGATCATCATACATGTCAGATGAAGGGTATTCTTCAGTCATGTTGTCTTCATTATGGTTAGGTTGAGATCTTAAATCCACCCGATTTCTTCTTACTTCCATTCCATGCTCTGTACGTATAGTATAAGATCTTGGTGCTACTTGTGCTTGCACAATACCTTTCTGCTCCCAAATACCTTTCTCATGATCTCTGAGACGGACTTGGTCACCCGATTTTAGATCAGATAAGCTTTTTGCTCGCGTGTCATGGAACAGTTTCTGTTTCGCCTGTTGACGTTCCTTACTCAGTCTGACCAACGCTGAGTTATGTGTATTAAGCAGTTCATCATGTATCGGGAGAGTTGCTGTAATCCTCCTTCCCATCAGCATTTGTGCAGGAGAAAGTCCATTCTGTAAAGGTGTGCTGCGGTGGATTAAAAGACTTTTGTAGAAATCTTTACCTTCTTGAGCTTTTTTCATGAGACTCTTTACAGTTTTTACTGAACATTCCACCAACCCATTGGAGCGTGGATAGTGGGGACTTGACATAGTATGGACAAATTCCCACTCATCAGCAAATTGTCTAAATTCAGCACTGGAAAACTGAGGACCATTGTCAGTGAACACTTCCATAGGAACACCATGCCTTGCAAAGATTGACTTCATGCAATTGATTACGGCTTTACTAGTAGTTGTATGTAGTGTCTTCACCTCAGGGTAGTTAGAGTAATAATCAGTCACGACAATGTATGTTTTCCCATTACAATCAAACAAATCTGAGCCAACTTTCTGGTACGGTCTCTCTGGTACTGCGTGAGGACTCAGTGGCTCGACTTGTTGTTTCGGTCTATACGTAAGACATAATTCACATGTAGCTGTAGTCTGTGCTATGTCTTGGTTCATTCTTAGCCAATACATAACTTCACGCGCTCTCAGCTTACATTTTTCTTCTCCTAAGTGGCCTTCATGTATCTTGCACAGCATAGTTTTTCTTAGTCGTGCAGGTATTACAAACCTATTGCCTTTGTAAATAATACCATCGACAACTGTAAGGTCACTGCGGTACATCCAATAATCATGGATAGACAGCGGGCACGCATGTTTTTCTGCTGGCCAACCTTTCAGAATGATATCTTTCAACACTTTCATTGTGTCATCTGTCTCAGTTTCTTTCCTAATCTGTTCTTGTCTTGCAAGAGACACTGGTAGAGAAGCTACTATCAAATTAACATAGGCTTCTATCTCTTCATCCATCAGACTTTTGGAACCTTCACTTTTGTCCACAGCACGAGAAAGTGTATCAGCAATGTACATGTATTTGCCGGGACAGTACAGCAAGTGTACATCATATTTCTGTAGTCTGATAAGCATTCGTTGAATTCTCATGGGACAGTCATGTAATGATTTAGTCATGATAGCTACCAATGGCTTGTGGTCAGTTTCCACTGTAAATGTTTGACCATACACAAACTGATGAGATCGCTCACATGCATATGTGATCGCTAGAAGTTCTTTTTCTATCTGAGCATACCTTGTTTCAGCACTTGTCAGTGCTCTTGATGCATAGATTACTGGTTGCCATGTATCCTCATCTTCTTGTAACAGCACTGAGCCTGAGCATCTGCTGAAATTCTTATTCTTTTCGCATGATCAAAGAATTTTAGCACTGGTTGCTCTGTAATGATCTGTTTCAAGTTTTGCCAACTTTCTTCTTGTTCATGTGACCACATCCACTCGTTATCTTTGTCCAACAACCATCTAAGAGAGGCTGTTCGTTCAGAGAGTTGAGAAATAAACTTTCCTAAGTAAGTAATCATTCCTAGGAATCTTCTGACGTCGTCTTTGTTGTTAGGACGTTCCATGTTCACTATGGCTGATATTTTCCTTGGGTCTGGTTTTACACCTTGATCCGAGACCACGCCGCCCATAAATGTAAGTGTATTCACGCCAAATTCACATTTGTCCTTGTTTAGCTTTAGATTCACTTTCTTGACAAGTTCCATTACTTGTCTCAATCTAGAATCATGTTCTTCCTTTGTAGATCCCCAGACAATAATGTCATCCATCATTGTTTCAACACCTGGAATATGTTCAAAAATCATGTGTATCTTTTTGTGATATACTTCTGGAGCAGACAATATTCCATATGGTAGTTGAAGAAATCTGTATCGACCTTCTGGTGTATTAAATGTACAAAGCTTTGAGCTGGCCTCATCTAGCTTCATTTGCCAGAATCCTGAAGATGCGTCCAATTTACTGAACCATTTTGCTCCCGCAAATTGCGACATGATTTCATCTCTGGTTGGTAGTTTGAAATGTTCTCGTTTAATAGCTTTGTTTAAATCTCTGGGGTCTAGACATATTCTGAGTTGTCCATTTTTCTTTTCAACAATTACTAAGGAGCTTAACCATTCAGTAGGCTCATCAACTTTCTGTATCACACCCAAGGCTTCCATGCGATTTAACTCTTGTTTCAGTTTTTCTCTCAGTGCAAACGGCACTTTTCTACAGGGGTGTATTACTGAAGAAACTTGCATGTCTATATTTATTTTATGCTCTCCAGGCAAACAACCTAGACCTTCAAACAAGTCTCTGTATTCTGTAAACATCGATTTGCAGTCATCTTCTACTTGTGATGTCACCATAAAAACTTTCTTTAGCAAGCTTTGTTTCTCACAGGAACTTAATCCTAGAATCGGTTGCACATTTTTATCCACAATAAGTAGAGATGTTTTAAACTGTTGTCCCTTATATTTCAGTGTCACTAAGCATGTACCTTTCACAGGAATTTCCTCCCCAGTGTACCCTGTAACTTTCACTTTGGCTGGATGAAGTTTAGGTTTTACTCTAAAAGTCTTATAGTCTTGAAACAATATTAAATTCACCTGTGCGCCAGTATCAAGCTTAAAGGGAATGACAATCTCATTCACAGTTAAAGGGACAATTCATTCTTTCTTATCTGCACTGCAAAGTTCAATGCAATCCACAAAGAATTCCTCTGTTTTTTTTAACAGCATGCACATTGGTTGTTTCACTTTTCATTTTACAGCATTTGGCAAAGTGATTAAGTCTACCACATTTCATGCAGGTTTTACCATAAGCCGGGTACATTTAAGGATTGTGAGCCTTTCCACATCTACTACACATTTCCTTATTAGACTGTGGCTTAGACTCCTTCATTTTTGAGAATGGAGGTTTGCTTGGCTCTGTTTTCTGCACTACATGCACATCAGCTTCCTTGTGTAACTTTTTGGCTTGAAATCTAGTTATTTCTGCAGATCTACACATTAGTCACTGCCTTTTCTAGTGTTAGGTCTTGCTCTCTCAGCAATCTCTCTCTGAGTCCATTATCAGGTATTCCACAGACAATACGATCTCTAATCAGTGAATCCTTTAAATCACCAAACTCACAGGTTTTACTGAGTGATTGCAGCTCTGTAACATACTGATCAAATCCATCTACAGACTTCTGATCACATGTGAAAAACTTATATCTTTCATATGTCACATTTTTCCTTGGCACAAAGTAATCTTCAAACTTTTGCATTATAGAAGATAGCACCATATTCTGCCCCTCATCAAACTGAAAACTATTATAAATATCCAGCACATCCTCTCCTATCACATGGAGGAAACTGGATGCCTTCGTTTTGTCAGCCTCTGAATCAGCTCCACATGCAGCAAGATATATATTAAACCTTTGCTTAAATCTTTTCCAGTTTTTTCAGACAAGTTACCAGACATCAGCATGCCGGTTGGAGGAGCCAGTTTCTCCATGGTTACTCACTGTTTGAAGATAGGAGCACACGGCAGGCTTTGCAGACACAGAGTATCCCAGCCACAGACTTCTGCAAGATTCTTTCACACTCTGAGAGCACTAGCAGTCCAAGTTAAACTTCTTCTGACACTATGTTTTGTTCATATGTTTGTAAATCCAGTCATCAGGACACAGAGCCATGTCAGTTCACTGCTGTGCTGTTTATTCCATCACCAACTCCAGGCACACTGCACACTGGACCACCCACTTCCCAGCATCCCCCTGGTCCCAGGGACCATCACTGAAGATTCAGGCTTACACATACTGTATTAGTAAGGGAGTGTCTACAAATATTAAGCATTCTAATACACTAACATCACACTACCCGGTGTGGATTCCCGGTTCACTTGAACTGGGTTTTTTTGTAGGGGGAGCTGTTTCCACTGAGCTGCGTCCCAGGTTATCACGGCAATAACCCAGCTTTTAGCGGCAATGTAATAGGGGTATTAGTGTAGTACAAAGTACATCTGCATAATTATATTGCAGTAACCACTAAATTAAATATAGGGGGACATTTACTAAGCAGTGATAAGAGCGGAGAAGTGAACCAGTGGAGAAGTTACCCCATCAACCAATCAGCAGCTCTGTATAATTTTATAGTATGCAAATTATAGATGTTACTTCAGTGGTAATTGGTTGGCATTGGCAACTTCTCCACTGGTTCACTTCTCTGCTCTTATCACTGCTTAGTAAATGTCCCCCATAGTTTGTTATTTATAGACAGAAACATTTAGTAATATGTTAGTAATATGGTCAAATCTGCGTTTCACAATAACATTTCTAAGTTGACTTTCATGCCAGTACTACATCATAATTTGCCTGTACATTCTTTATTCTAGCAAGATCATTACAGCTCATTTAATAGCTATAATAAGCAGAAAAGAAACCGCTATTAATCCGTTAATGAGCGGCTTTTTGTGATTCCCTTATATTGATATTGATTAACTCATTTCGTGGCAACGTTTCTTGACTGCGTCTGGCTCTTGTGACTCGAGACGATTGCTGTTATAAAAGGCTATTGGATTATGAAAGGCTGGGAACCATATGTCAATGCATGCCTGAGGACACCTACATCATCTGAATTTCTGTGAACATTAAGGGCTGATATATCACCATCTGCATCTGAAATGCGGGTGTCATGTGATAAAATCGCACGGATGTATCAATAATCGCATGCATGGACAGAACTTGCGAGAAAGCTCTGTCCCAGCAAACGGTGTCTGCAGCATTATCGGAGTATTTTTTTTGCAAAAATACCCTGGACGTCAGTACCATTGTGGCTACCCCCCCTACCCTGCCGAGACCCCCCACCAGTCCCAGGAGCCGCTGACCGGTGCTCCTGGAGGGCTGCTGGGCATCGGATCCTGTGGCCCCCGGTACTGAAAAAGCTGTTTTGCAGCATCACTGTACTGCACCGGGGGTCAAAGCAGAGCACAGGAGGACCCGATGACCAGCAACCCTCACCGGAGCACTGATCCCCAGGCCCCTAGCACTGGGGTCTATGGGGGTCATTCCGAGATGATCGTAGCTGTGCTAAATTTAGCAAAGCTGCGATCATTCACACTGACATGCGGGGGGACGCCCAGAACAGGGCTAATCCGCCCCGCATGTCAGTGCCACCCCCCCGCAGAAGTGCAAAGGCATCGCACAGCGGCGATGCCTTTGCACTCACAAGAGTAGCTCCCGACCAGCGCAGCTTTAGCGTGCTGGCCGGGAGCTACTCGACGCTCCCCGGCCCGCAGCAGCTGCATGTGACGTCACACAGCCGGCGCGGCCCGCCCCCCCAACGGTCCGGCCACGCCTGCGTTGGCCGGACCGCTCCTCCTAAACGGCGGCTTAACGCCGCCATCCAGCCCCTCACACCCAGTGACCGCCTCTGCCTCAGAGGTGATCGCTAGGCAATGAAGGCTGCCATGCGCCGGCGCACTGCGGAGCCGGTGCGTGCGGAGTTCCAACCCGATAGCTGCACTGCGACAAACTGCAGCGAGTGATCGGGTCAGAATGACCCCCTATGTACTAAGCCTTGGATGGAGGAAAAAGGTGGAGAGAGATAAAGTACCAGCCATCCAGCTCCAAACTGTCATTTTTCAAACGCAGCCTATGACATGGCAGTTAGGAGCTGAATGACAGGTACTTTATCTCCGTCCACTTTATCTCCGTCCAAGGCTTAGTAAATAGACCCCAAAGGTTTTTTTCAATTTTTGCAGCAAACACGCTAAGCTGCAGGCTGGATGAGCGTGGCTACATCTGTATTTGCTCCCCTTGCAGTGCAACATGGTTTGTTCCAGATACAAAGGGGGTCATTCTGAGTTTTTGCAGCCCGTGCGATCAGATAGACGCCGCCAATGGGGGAGGGGTTTTTTGCATAGCAAGGGTGCGATCGCTTGTGCAGCCGAGCTATGCAAAAACATTTTGTGCAGTTTCTGACTTACTCACCCACTGTGATCACTTCAGCCTGTCAGGTCCCGGAATTGACGTCAGACACCCGCCCTGCAAACGCCTCGTCACGCCTGTGTTCGCCTCACCACTCCCCGAAAATGGTCAGTTGACACCCAGATCCGCCTTCTGCCTGTCAATCTTCTAGCGTTCACCGCTGCAAACACTTCTATCGGGCAACGATGCACATGCGCATTGGAGCCCACGCGCAGCCGCAGTTCAAACCCGTTCGCACGGCTGCGAAAAAAGCAGCGTGCGAACGGGTCGGAATGACCCCCAAAGTTCCTTACTTTTTTGCTTTAATTTCAAATCAAAATCAGGCCCTATTTCAGTATCACAGCTGAGGCAGAGTCTTCCCCTTGTGATAGTAATGAGAACACAATTATAATATGGATAATTGAAAAACCCTATAATAATAAAGGGCCCATATTTCATAACCTTGTAATATAATAATAAAGGGCCCATATTTCATAACCTTGTAATATAATAATAAAGGGCCCATATTTCATAACCTTGTAAATGTAATTCTGTACCTCCAAATTTTGTATGTGACAATTCGAAAACTCTGTTGAGCCGAAGGAGTGCCCATCTAAAAAGGGATGGAGCCTCCTTAGCATAGAGGCGTGGCATCGTGGCACCCTGTTTACATTACTGTGGTATTGTGCCGCTGCTCCCCGGCTTTCCCTGCACTGTGTACAGATGCCGTGCCCAGGAGCAGTCCTAGGTGTGGGCAAACCAGGCGGGTGTCCGGGGAGCTGTGGCCTGAGGGCACAGCTGCAGTCACTCCGCAGGCGCCCGCCGCATCCCGGCTGCAGCAGGCGCCGTAGGCTGTGTGGGCGCCCGCTGCAGCCGGCTCCTTCCTTTCAGCTGCAGCCGGAGGCAGGAGCTCACTCCTAAGGTCCGGCTTCCGGCTCATGCAGTGTGCGGCTGTGCGACGCTATGGGAGATACGTCATAACGGTGGCCAGGTGGAGGGCAGAGGTCCGGAAACAGGAGCAGGGCTGGCGGGTATTGCGTTTTTTTTTAAATGTGTGTGTTTGTAAGTGGCGCTACTAGGGGGCACATCTACTGGGGGCATATTTATTACTGGGGGAATATCTACAGGGGGTATATCTACAGGGGGTATATCTACTGGTGACATAACTACAGGGGCCATTTTCTACAGGGGGCATATCTACAGGTGGCATATCTACAGGGGGCATAACTACAGGGGGAATAACTTTGGGGGCATTACTACTGGGGGCAATAGTACATAGGAGCATTACCACTGGGGGCATTACTATTGGGGGCACTACTGATGAGGGCATTGCATAGGGGGCATGTAATAAGTGCAATGTGTATAAGGGACTACCTGGTGCAATTTGTGCATGGGGCTACCTGGCATAATGTGTATAAGGGGCTCTGCTCTACTGTGGTGTAATGTGTGTAAGGGGCTCTAACATGGTATAAGGGATACTACTGTGTGGTTTGATGTGACTGATGGACACTGCTGTGGGGTGTAATGTGACTGACGGACACTACTGTGTGGTGTAATGTGACTGACGGACACTACTGTGGGGTGTAATGTGACTGACGGACACTACTGTGGGGTGTAATGTGACTGACGGACACTACTGTGGGGTGTAATGTGACTGACGGACACTACTGTGCGGTGTAATGTGAATTGGTACTATTCTGCTGCCACTCCCCTTCCCTATGAAGCCTTTGGCGCACATTAACCATATTTTGCCTGGCTGGGGAGAAGGGGGGGAGCGCCAAAGCATATTTTCACCCTGGGAACCCAAGGTCTTGAACTGTCCCTGGCCGTGCCCATTGCATGGCATCTGTTTACCCTCTGCTTCCTCCTCCCCAGTTTCCCCCATGTGGGACACTGCCACCTGCGGGTGGGACAGCGGTACAGTCCCAGAAAAACTGGACTGTCCCGCTGAAAGTGGGGCAGTTGGGAGGTATGTAATTAGTTGCAGAATAAATCGTAGGACAACACTGATTTTGTGAAAGTAGCAAATAATTGAATCAGAATTTCATTTTGTTTTCCTATTTTTGCCATTTTTGTGTCATGCACATTTAAAACTAGACATGTTGGGTTTGTAGGCTGATTCTGAGTCATACGCAAAAGCGCAGCGAGCAACATCTGCTGGCGGTCCCCATCTGTGATTTTGTAAAAATTCTGCTAGAAACCTCCTTCCCTTGTGTACATCCGTGCGGCCGAATATGCAAGGACAGATGCACCCACTTTTAGCACCCGTGCATCCTTATACACCACCAATTAGTCTCATCATTACATCTAGCTCCAACCGGACGGCATACGGTATATCATGCCCGTGTACACACTACACAATCCACTGTACAGTGCAACAATATATCATTACAGTATCGATGCTAGCGCACCGCATCTCTTACATTGCATCATCCCATCAGGTGGGATGATGTAACCGCAGGAATCACCAAGAGATGAATCGGGTGAAATTAGCTGCACACACTATACAATGGCCATTGCAATCTAGCGCAAGATTGGTAAATGTATCATATAGTGCATACCTTCTTGGTTAATTCATTCATACTTCATTTGTTAAGAATAATTATATAATTGCTAAGATAAATACTATGGCCCTCATTCCGAGTTGTTCGCTCGGTATTTTTCATCGCATCGCAGTGAGAATTCTCTTAGTGCGCATGCGTAATGTTCGCACTGCGCATGCGTCAAGTAACTTTACTAAGAAGAAAGTAATTTTACTCACGGCTTTTTCGTCGCTCCGGAGAACGCATTGTGATTGACAGGAAATGGGTGTTACTGGGCGGATGTACGGCGTTTTAGGGGCGTGTGGCTGGAAACGCTACCGTTTCCGGAAAAAACGCAGGCGTGTCTGGAGAAACGGTGGGAGTGCTTGGGCGAACGCTGGGTGTGTTTATGACGTCAGCCGGGACCGAAAAGCACTGAATTGATCGCACAGGCAGAGTAAGTCTGGAGTTACTCAGAAACTGCTAACTCGGTTTTGATCGCAATATTGCGAATACATCGGTCGCACATTTAAGATGTTTAGATTCACTCCCAGTAGGCGGCGGCTTAGCGTGTGTAACTCTGCTATAATCGCCTTGCGAGCGAACAACTCGGAATGAGGGCCCATGTTTGGGATTTTTTTTATCGTCTTTTGCAGTATGCCAATAAAACCCAATCTATGGAGTATTTTGGTAAGAGCATTAAGACATTTTTTATAGTGGGGATAAGGAAGATTATTTAAAAACAAAGCTGGAGATAATTCCTTCCCTTACATGTTTTGTAAGATAATAATTGTGTTATATTTTGTTCTCCATATACTGTACATTGAATTTCTTCATTATCTGTCAACAAAAAAATAGGCTAAGTACTGTACTAATAAAATTACAATGCGTTCCTATTTTGTTAATATTTGCTTGGTTCAGAGGAGCACGCAGATCATGCGCAGCTGCGATTACTCAGGGATCCCCAAGTGTGAAAATATGCAAATGCCAGTGTAAGCCCCTCCTCCTGTACACTAGCGTGCGACACTTACTTTGCATATCTGAGCACTGCTTAGGTGCACTGGTGGATCTGATCTCTCCACCATGGAGGCACCATGGGTAACAATATTGTCTGGTGCAGAGTCTCCCTTGTAACTTTCTTAAGATACGGTCGCTGCAGCTGCAGTGCTGCAAATGAGATTGCAACCGCATTACGAGATATGACCATGCCACTCCCATAACATGACCATGCCACTTCCATAACACGCTCAAGTCACTCCCATAACACACCCATGCCACTCCCATAACATTCCCGTGACACTCCCATTACACTCCTATGACATGCTCATGGCACTCCCATAACACACCCATGCCACTCCCATAACATGACCATGCCACTCCCATAACACGCTCAAGTCACTTCCATAACACACCCATGCCATTCCCATAACATTCCGTGACACTCCCATAACACACCCATGACACTCCTATGACATGCTCATGACACTCCCATAACACACCCATGCCACTCCCATAACACGCTCAAGTCACTCCCATAACACACCCATGCCACTCCCATAACATTCCCGTGACACTCCCATAACACACCCATGCCACTCCCATAACATTCCCGTGACACTCCCATAACACATCCATTACACTCCGATGACATGCTCATGACACTCCCATAACACACCCATGCCACTCCCATAAATGACCATGCCACTCCCATAACATGACCATGCCACTCCCATAACACGCTCAAGTCACTCCCATAACATACCAATGCTACTTCCATAACACGCTCAAGTCACTCCCATAACACACCCATGCCACTCCCATAACATTCCCGTGACACTCCCATTACACTCCTATGACATGCTCATGGCACTCCCATAACACACCCATAACATGACCATGCCACTCCCATAACACGCTCAAGTCACTCCCATAACACACCCATGCCATTCCCATAACATTCCGTGACACTCCCATAACACACCCATGACACTCCTATGACATGCTCATGACACTCCCATAACACACCCATGCCACTCCCATAACACGCTCAAGTCACTGCCATAACACACCCATGCCACTCCCATAACATTCCCGTGACACTCCCATAACACATCCATTACACTCCGATGACATGCTCATGACACTCCCATAACACACCCATGCCACTCCCATAAATGACCATGCCACTCCCATAACATGACCATGCCACTCCCATAACACACTCAAGTCACTCCTATAACACACCCATGCCACTCCCATAACATTCCCGTGACACTCCCATAACGCACCCATGCCACTCCCATAATATGACCATGCCACTCCCATAACACACCCATGCCACTCCCATAACACACCCATGCCACTCCTATGACATGCCTGTGACACTCCGATAAAACACCCATGCCACTCCCATAACACAACCATGACACCTCCCCTTTTTGGAAAGAGTTTACGTCACCCTTAAGTATCCACCCTGAATGCCCATGTACCGCAGAAGCAGTCTCAAGTCATTATTATTTATTTATTACCAGTTATTTTATATAGCGCACACATATTCTGCAGCATTGTGGGAGGAAACCGGAGTCCCCAGAGGAAACCCACGCATTTGCTCTACTTGTATCCAAATTCCAGACTCCGGGGCGCATGCTCAGACTTAAAACATTGTCCGTTTGCAAGCAAAATCGACACTGCACCCACCCATGAATCAGACCCTCTGTAACAGTGATGTTTATGTGTGATTTTAGTGGTCATATTTGAAAGAATATTCTGAGGTTGAGATTTGGAGTAGTTAATGCTTCTTGTGCCTATTATACATACAGTATGGTAGTAATTGTTTACGGAAGTGGTTCCTAAACCTTTTTGAATAACAGCGCCCTGAGTATCAGAATTTTTTTCCTGGCACCCCTAGGCAAAAGTTTCTCATTGAGAATTTCAGAAGCAAATATTAAATTAAGTAAATTGGGCGGGATGTAATGAAGTCCGAGTTCGCCGGCTGCGCGGGTTGCCGGCCGAACTCTGACTTTTTTAAAGGGGCAATGATGTGCAAGGTATGGTTTAGCCTCGTACATGACTGCTCCTTCATTACTTTCCTCCCATTGCGGGTAATTCAGACCTGATCGCTGCTGTGCGTTTTCGCACAGCGGGCGATCAGAGGCAACCTGCACATGCGTATGCACCGCAATGCGCAGGTGCGATGGAAGGCTGCAAAGCGAATCACCGGTCAGTGACGGGTTTGTGCAAAGGATCCATTCGCAATTCGCACGGGCGATCGCAAGGAGATTGACAGGAAAAAGGCGACTGTGGGTGGCAACTGACCGTGTTCAGAGAGTATCCGGAAAAACGCAGGCGTGTCCAAGCGTTTGCAGGGAGGATGTCTGACGTCAATTCTGGTCCTGAACAGCCTGATGTGATCGCAGCGGCTGAGTACTGTAAGTCCTGGGCTACTCAGAGACTTCGCAGAATCTGTTTGTACAGCTCGGCTACACATGCAATCGCCATCTTGCACAGCGAAAATACACTCCCCCTGTAGACGGCGACTATTTGATCGCAGGGCTGCAAAAATCACTGCTCAGCGATCAGATCTGAATTACCCCCATTGTGTTTAGATGTCATTCTTAGGGTCAGTTATATGGTGAGGGACAGGATTCACTTCTATTTGTCCAGATATTTTATGACTGGAAGCCACCAGCACTAGTTTCATCTATTACATTGACTGTACAAAATTTGATTTGGTCTGGACCACCAACCCGAGGCCCCCCTGCAAGTACCCTGAGGCCCCCCAGGATGCCCAGTTTGAGAACCACTGGTCTATAGTGTATTCGGTATGCTTGGTCTATTATATAGCAATGTTCCCCACATGGATGATTTATTGGTTCTTAGTTATACCAGGGTTCTTACCTCCAGTCCTTAATGAACACCAACAGGTCATGTTTTATGCATTTCTTTAATCATGCAATTATCACACCTGCTTCTACAGACAACAGATTTGTTATATATGCACAGGCTGATCCCTATATTGTGGGCTCTGGTAGATCATAATGGTATCCTGCTTATAGTCTAGTGCTATGGGTCAGGACTGCATTAGTGTATCTTATGTAGTAGTAATTGATGCATTTTGATACTGGCTGTGCACAAACTCTTCACAATGTTATATTTATGCACTACAGGTGGTCATTCCGAGTTGATTGCACCAAGCAACTTTTTGCTGCTGGTGCGATCAACTAATCTCCGCCTATGGGGGGAGAGTATTTTAGCTTAGCAGGGCTGCAATCGCTTGTGCAGCCCTGCTATACTAAAAGAGTTTCACCCAAACAAGACCAGCCCTGGACATACTTACCCTGTGCGCTGGATCCAGCGATGATGGGGCCGGCTTTGACGTCAGACATCCGCCCTCCATTCGCCTAGACATGCTGCGTTTTACTTACCACTCCCCTAAAACGTCCGCCAACGGACAGGTGACGCCGCGGAACGCCTTCCTTCTGTCAATCTTCTTGTGGTCGCCAATGCGACCGCTTTCTTCATAACCAGCGCCGTTGCCCGTTCACACCGCAGCAAAGAACGGGTCAGAATGACCCCCTATGTCAGCATTAGTGCTACAGTTTTGTACTATAGATGTGCAGTTCGGTTCCCCGGAAATCCGAATCCACACGAATTTTGTGTATTCGAACCGAATCAAAACCTGGTCCAGATCCCCCAGGGATTTAAGTCCTGGTTCAAATCTTCCCGCGGTTCGGAATTCAGATATTAAATCCGAATTTCGGGTTTTGGATAGCAGATACATGATTTAAGCTGTGCTTATCAATTTTTATCAATGATTTATTTTATCAATTTTACCTGACTGAAATCCGAATCCGAACCCTTGAGGGTGGTTTTGCCAAAACCAAAACATATGATGAATGAGAACCAAAACCAAAATACAGAGGTGAGCACACATCTCTATTTTGTACTAGCCTGTTGCAGTGGGTATCCGTTCACATGGTCGACCATGTTATGGTCGACAGTCATTAGGTCGACCACTTGGTCGACATTGACATGGTCGACATGGACACATGGTCGACACATGAAAATGGTCGACACATGAAAATGGTCGACACATGAAAAGGTCGACATTAGTTTTTTAACTTTTTTTTCTTTTGGGGAACTTTTCCATACTTTGCGATCCAAGTGGACTACGATTTGAACGGTAATCTGTGCCGAGCGAAGCGGTAGTGGAGCGAAGGCACCATGCCCGAAGCATGGTGAGCGAAGCGAGCCATGCGAGGGGACGCGGTGCACTAATTGGGGTTCCCAGTCACTTTACGCAAAAAACGACACCAAAAAAAGTAAAAAAAACCATGTCGACCTTTTCATGTGTCGACCTTTTCATGTGTCGACCATGTGTCCATGTCGACAATGTCAATGTCGACAAATAGTGGTCGACCTAATGACTGTCGACCATAACATGGTCGACCATTCATACCGGAACCGTTGCAGTGTTAGGCTACTTTTTAGCTACAGTAGATCTGTTTATAACTTTTTGTATTACCATATTGCCTTATGAGTTGTTATCTGAGCTATACTACAAAGGGTACAGTCCTGCAGAGACAGTGGAATTGCAGGAAGATCTGAGCTCTGAGAAAATGCAACAGTAGATCAGCTCAGAGTGTTTCTTTCAGTGCCGAACAGAACCTAATTGGTGATATTTTGTCTGCCTGCAGACCAGAACAATATACGCTTCCAGCCAGTCTTACTGTTTGTCACTTTTAAATGTGTTCCCTCAGCATTTCATTGTTAAATAGCAGATATCTTTATTAGCTGTGTGCAGAGACTGTGTTTTGTATGTCTAAAGAGGCAAGTCAAATTATGTGTGTAAACTAAAAACTATCAAATACATGCAAAAACACATTCTGAATATTTTTCGAAGTTTCACTATATGGTGGGACGAATTTCATGATTGGTCAGTTAATATGGAGGGTTATACGCTTTTCAGGAGAAACAGATCGAACAAATGGGGTAGAGGGGTATGTCTTTATATTTTTAAAACCTGATGTGCGGGAAGATATTCATGAGGAAACTGTAAACACTGTTGAGACGTTATGGGTTGAAATTGCATGCAGGGGAAAGGGAAAGAAAAAGATAGTATTGGGGCTATGCTACAAGCCCCCTGGTATTAATGTGTCTGACGAGGAAATGTTGCTGAAGCAAATTGATAAAGCAGCAGTAGCAGGCGACATAATAGTGATGGGAGATTTCAACTAACCGGAGATAAATTGGACAAATGATTCATGTGATACTGCTAGGGGTAATATGTTTTTAAACACACTAAATGAGAACTACTTACTTCAACTAATTGAGGAACCAGCTAGGTACAAATGCAATCTTAGACCTGTTATTGACAAACAATGGGGATTTGATATCAAATATTATAGTAGGGGAGCCTATAGGAAACAGCGACCACAATATGGTCACATTCAATATCAATTTTCATAAGCAGTCCTATATAGGTTCAACTAGGACTCTGAACTTTAGCAAAGCCAACTTTGACATGATGAGGGCAGCTTTAAGGGACACTAAATTGGAAATTTTGTTTCAAGGAAAAAACACTACTGAGAAATGGGAGGTGTTAAAATCGCTGCTCAATAAGATTACTCATAAATTTCTTGACATGGGCAGCAAACAAAGGACTAAAAACTCCAAACCAATGTGGCTTAACAAAAATATTAAGGAACTATTGAGCAAAAAAAGGCGAGCATTCAAAAAATACAAATCAGACGGTAAGGCGTAGTCATTCCAGTACTATAAGGTTTGCAACAAAATATGCAAAAAAGAAATAAGAGCGGCTAAAGTAGAAACTGAAAAGCTAGTAGCAAAGGAAAGTAAATCAAACCACAATTTTTTTTTTATATAGCAACAGCAAAAGATTAAAGAAGGAGAGTATAGGCCCTTTAAAGGACAAACTGGGAGTCTTATTAAAAAAACGATAACGACATAGCGGATAAATTAAACAAGTTTTTCTCATCTGTATTTACAATAGAGGACCAGATGCATGAACTAACACCCAACCTCTATAAGGATAATGGCCCACTGCTAAGTGCTTATTTAAGTGAGGAGGAAGTCTGTGACCGATTGAAAAAAACTAAGATTAATAATTCACTTGGTCCAGACGGTATTCACCCAAGGGTTCTTATGGAGCTACAGTCCGAATTAGCAAGACCTCTATTTTTAATCTTCAATGATTCACTTACATCAGACATGGTTCCCAAAGACTGGCGTATAGCAAAAGTAGTGCCGATCTTCAAAAAGGGAAGTAAAGCTGAACCAGGCAATTATAGACCAGTTAGTCTTACATCTCTAGTTGGTAAAGTACTAGAAAGCATTCTAAGGCATAGTATACAGAAGATCTTGAAGCCAAAAAGATAATTATTACGAACCAACATGGATTTGTGGAGGATAGATTATGTCAAACAAACTTACTAGGCTTTTATGAAACAGTTAGTGCGAACCTTGATCAGGGTAAGGTGGTGGATGTAATCTTTTTAGACTTTGCTAAAGCTTTCAACACAGTGCCACACATGAGACTTATCTATAAGTTACAAGAACTGGGGCTAGGGAGCACAATATGCACGTGGGTTAGTAATTGGTTAGATAATAGGGAACAGCGCGTTGTGGTAAATGGAACTTTTTCAAATTGGACTGAAGTACACATGGGTCTGTACTTGGACTATTGTTCAACATTTTCATTAACGATCTAGCAGAAGGTCTAAAGAGCATGGTGTAAATTTTTGCAGATGATACCAAACTATATCAGGTTATTAATTCGGAGGGAGATGCTGAATCTCTCCAGAACGATTTATTTAAACTGGAATCATGGGCAGCAAAATGGAGAATGAGTTTCAATACAGACAAGTGTAAGATAATACACCTTGGTAGCAAGAATAAAAATAACACTTACATACTAAATGGGATGATTTTAGGGGACTCCGTACTGGAAAAAGATTTAGGTGTTCACATAGATAACAAACTTAGGAGCAGCACCCAATGTAGAATAGCAGCAAAAAAGGCAAACAAGATACTAGCATGCATAAAGCGGGGTATTGATGCAAGGGATGAGAGTGTTATACTCCCACTATATAAAGCCCTAGTGAGGCCCCATCTGGAATATTGCGCACAATTTTGGGCACTTTACTACAAAAAGGATATCCTGGAATTAGAAAAAGGTTCAGAGGCGGGTGACCAAACTAATTAAGGTGATGGAAATGCTGGAATACCAGGAAAGACTTGCAAGGCTTGACATGTTCACACTGGAAAAGAGGAGATTAAGAGGGGACATGATCAATATTGATAAATATTTAAGGGGACAATACACAGAGTTTGCGGGGGATCTGTTTTTGGTAAGATCAACACTGAAGACACATGGACACCCACTTAGGTTGGAGGAGAGGAGATTCCGCACACAGAGGCGAAAAGGTTTTTTCACAGTAATGACAATACGAGTTTGGAAGTCCCTGCCTGAGAGAGTAGTAATGGCAGACTCGGTCAATACTTTTAAGAATGTGCTAGATAAATTCCTAATTGATAAGGATATACAGGGTTATGGTGGATAGATCACATATTAGAATTATAATAAAATGAGGAAATACAACACAACGACCGACTTTATCAACAGATAAAATCAGTCCTGAAAATAATACAGAGTAGGAGAACACAAATAGGTTGAACTCAATGGACAAATTGGGGTTTATTTACTAATATTCGTGTTTTTGCCGTTTTTAAGGGTGTTTGCACTCGAATGGTATCGGGTGCATTTTACTGCAACTTTTTGAATCCTGATACGGTTATTCACTAAGCTGCCGAGTTTTGCACAATCGTTTTTTCCGATGTCGATGTGATTCGTAATATCAGGCAGTGTTTTACGGGAGTGATGAGTAAAACACTGCCTGACAAAACACAAGGAATCCCGGCCGGATCTGTGAGATCCGTGCAGGGATTAATTGTGTACCTTAAAAAGTTGTTTAAAGTCTTAAAAAATCTGAAAAAAATTGCGTGGGGTCCCCCCTCCTAAGCACAACCAGCCTCGGGCTCTTTGAACCGGTCCTGGTTGAAAAAATATGGGGGAAAAAATGACAGGGGCTCCCCCATATTTCTTCAACCAGCACCGGGCTCTGCGCCTGGTTCCAAAAATGTGGGGGACAAAAAGTGTAGGGGTCCCCCGTATTTTTGAAACCAGCACCGGGCTCCACTAGCCAGGTACATAATGCCACAGCAGGGGAACACTTTTATACTGGTCCCTGCGGCCCTGGCATTACATACCCAACTAGTCACCCCTGGCCGGGGTACCCTGGAGGAGTGGGAACCCCTTAAATCAAGGGGTCCCCCCCTCCAGCCACCCAAGGGCCAGGGGTTAAGCCCGAGGCTGTCCCCCCCCCATCCAAGGGCGGCGGATGGGGGCCTGATAGCCTTGTGAAAAAAATGTGAATATTGTTTTTAGTAGCAGTACTACAAGTCCCAGCAAGCCTCCCCCGCAAACTGGTACTTGGAGAACCACAAGTACCAGCATGCGGTGGAAAACCAGGCCCGCTGGTACCTGTAGTACTACTAAAAAATACCCCCAAAAAAACGACACACACACCGTGAAAGTATAAGTTTATTACATACATGCACACCTCCATACATAGATACTTACCTATGTTCCCACGAGGCTCGGTCCTCTTCTCCATGTAGAATCCTTGGGGTACCTGTGATAAAAATTATACTCACATAATCCAGGGTAGAATCCGACCTTTGAATAATCCACATACTTGGCTAAAAAAAAAAACGGAAACCCGACCACGCACTGAAAGGGGTCCCATGTTTACACATGGGACCCCTTTCCCCGACTGCCAGGACCCCCCCTGACTCCTGTCAAAGAGGGTCCCTTCAGCCAATCAGGGAGCGCCACGTAATGGCACTCTCCTGATTGGCTGTGTGCTCCTGTAGTGTCTGTCAGGCAGCACACGGCACAGATACAATGTAGCGCCTATGCGCTCCATTGTAGCCAATGGTGGGAACTTTGCGGTCAGCGGTGAGGTTACTTTCGGTCAACCTCTGACCGCAAAGTTCCCACCATTGGCTACAATGGAGCGCATAGGCGCTACATTGTATCTGTGCCGTGTGCTGCCTGACAGACACTACAGGAGCACACAGCCAATCAGGAGAGTGCCACAACGTGGCGCTCCCTGATTGGCTGAAGGGACCCTCTTTGACAGGAGTCAGGGGGGGTCCTGGCAGTCGGGGAAAGGGGTCCCATGTGTAAACATGGGACCCCTTTCAGTGCGTGGTCGGGTTTCCGTTTTTTTTTTTAGCCAAGTACGTGGATTATTCAAAGGTCGGATTCTACCCTGGATTATGTGAGTATAATTTTTATCACAGGTACCCCAAGGATTCTACATGTAGAAGAGGACCGAGCCTTGTGTGAACATAGGTAAGTATGTATGTATGGAGGTGTGCATGTATGTAATAAACTTATACTTTCACGGTGTGTGTGTCCTGTTTTTTTGGGGGTATTTTTTTAGTAGTAGTACTACAGGTACCAGCGGGCCTTGTTTTCCACCGCATGCTGGTACTTGTGGTTCTCCAAGTACCAGCTTGTGGGGGAGGCTTGCTGGGACTTGTAGTACTGCTACTAAAAACAATATTCACATTTTTTCACAGGGCTATCAGCCCCCCATCCGCCGCCCTTGGATGGGGAGGACAGCCTCGGGCTTCACCCCTGGCCCTTGGGTGGCTGGAGGTGGGGGACCCCTTGATTTAAGGGGTTCCCACTCCTCCAGGGTACCCCGGCCACGGGTGACTAGTTGGGTATGTAATGCCAGGGCCGCAGGGACCAGTATAAAAGTGTCCCCCGGCTGTGGCATTATGTACCTGGCTAGTGGAGCCCGGTGCTGGTTTCAAAAATACGGGGGACCCCTACGCTTTTTGTCCCCCACATTTTTGGAACCAGGACCAGGCGCAGAGCCCGGTGCTGGTTGATTAAATATGGGGGAACCCCTGTCATTTTCCCCCCAATATTTTTTCAACCAGGACTGGCTCAAAGAGCCCGAGGCTGGTTATGCTTAGGAGGGGGGACCCCACGCAATTTTTTTCTCAGTTTTTACACTAAACAGACCCTTTCCTATAGATAACCATGCACAGATCTCACTGATCCGAGCATGGTTATCCAAACTCGACTGGAAAAAGCAGGTCTATTTTTTTGCTGCTTTTTTTAACGATTCGAAAAAAAACAGACCCGCACTTGAGCACTCAGAGACTCAAACTAACACCCAAATACGAATGAATAGTGAATGCCCGTATTGTATGAAATATCAGCCGCGTTTGACCGATGGTCTATTCATTCGTATTTCGGAACTTTGCAAATCAAACCATTACAAATAGTCCAAACACTGCCGAGATTGGTGCTTAGTGAATTCCCGGATTGGGACATAGAAAAAAAAACACAAAACGGACAAACTCGAATTCTTAGTAAATACTGGCCATAGTCTTTTTTCAACCTCATAAACTATGTAACTATTAGTCAAATTCTGCATTTTTGCATTTTCATTTCTATTCATAATCTGGAATATTTTGCTTTAATAAATCACCCCACTACTTGTGAGCTGTGTCTTTTTTTAGGATGTCGGCAGACCAAGCTAACGGCGACTGGCCTTTCTGTCGCTTCTCTCATTCCAAAAGTAAATGCGTGCGTTATGGAACTCTGTAGGTTTTTCCAGCAGTGTCTATGTGCTAGACAAGAAAAGTATTCAAGACACAAGAACAAGAGGTACAAACACCAATTCTGACTTTCCTTCTTGCTATATTATAATATGATTGTAAGGGGAGTGCCCCCTATTGGATAACCACTACCATGTTGTATAGCCACCCACATCTAGTCATACAGTGGATTCAGGGCCGTCTTAACAGCAGTGTGGGCCCCTGGGCACAGCAATACACTGGGGCCCCTACCCATCCTCCATGGGTGGGGGTTGCTATCAGCGGCAGCTTTGATGTCCCGCGGGTGGTAGGGGGTGTTCTATCTTCCGCTCAGTATGTGGGACCTGGAGAAGTAATTTCTGCTAATTACTCCTTTACTGCACAGATGGGGCGGGAGGGAAAACAGTAAACTGTAGAAGGGGGCATTGGGCTGAATGAAGGGGCCCCGGTACATGACTTCCAGGGTGGTAGGGGGTGTTTAATACGTAAGGGAGGGGTTGATAGTGGAGTGGGCTTAATTTTCATCATTTTCTGGTGGGAGTGCAGCTTGCTTGACTGCAGATATCTCAAGTTCCTGGAAAAATATTTCTTAGCTTTGCATGGGATAAAAAACTAGAGAGTCCCACCTGTCAGGAGATACTGGGGAATTGGGGATCAGAGTTCAGGAGCCAGAGCAATCCACCAACAAATATATAAAACTGCATATTTAAGCTTGTGACGCTTGAGCAGGGACCAGCTGCTTGAAAGCTGATATCTCTGGTTTTGGGCATAGTAGAGACAAGCTGGTAGTGTCCACCGAAAGTGGAGAGTCCCAGCTTTTGAAATGTACCCTCAGAAAAACTCTAAGTCATACAAAGCCCGAGATATCTGGCTGGGAAGAGCAATTAACAGGCTTCAATGGGGACAACTGCTTTGAAGTCAGATATCTCTGGTTTCCTAGGGCCGATTTTAAAAAATTTGGTACCCCTGGAAAGAGGGGGCCCTCAGATATCAGACTAGGGGCCTTATACTCCTGGGGCCCTTGGGCAAGAACCCATTGAGCCTATACTAAAAGACGGCCCTGAGTGGATCTGTTATGTGTCATGGGCCACTGGCTGTAGCAGTCATGCTCTCTAAATTGTTCAAATGTCCTGCCTTATAAGTATGTAGTGTATGAAGCAACTGATTGGCCAGGAGTCGGGGCCATCCAGTCAGATGCCATGCAAATAGCTTACCCCCTTCACCTTACCATCAAGCTGGAAGCTTTGTGCAGGTATTAAGGGGGAACATAGAGAGGACTCCCACTGTGATGGTGTGCGGGGAAGGGGTGATTCCAAGCTGTGGGTTCTAGTTTTCAAAAGTGGACAATCCCCTCAAAAATGTACTAAAGAATCATAATGACAAGACTATAAATATTTTGAAACCATGTATGAGTAATATTGCTCATCATTTTGGCTATCCCTTGTCTACGGAAAAGAGTAAATGTTCTATATTAATGTAAAAAAAAAAAATCCAACGTACGATTTCTAAAATAAGTAGCTAAAGTGTAAGTAACTTAAAACAATTGCAATTTTTTTTATAACTTTGGAAATTACCGGTAAATGATAAAAAAAATGTAAAAGATAAATTTCATGTGAAAACGTGAATGGCATCAAAAGTAAAGTTTATTATACATAAATATTTTTTTTATAGTTGAATATTTATATTATTCTTGTTGTAAATTAATTAACACATTTTAATAATCCCAAATTAGGATTTTTATTATTTGCTTTTTGCTTTTGTCATTAATAATAACAACAACTATATTGTTATTTATTTAAAATAAATGTTCTTTGTGTATTTAGATACAAACTTACCCTCTTTACTGAATCTCTAGGCAATGTACAAAGTACTATCCCTGGTACCTGAAAAATGCCACTTACATCTGTGACAAAGTTCAAAGAAATCCACATAGGCGCAGTGAGTATTTTTGTTTTCCCTGATTCCAGATGACATTGCCTCAAAAATATAAATTATTGTTTGGAGAAGCCTAGCCCAGATCCTAAAGTGGCATCAGTATCCTAGTATATCTCCCATTAGACTGACCCCCCCAAAATTCTACAAGTCGTTTTCAACAATAGATATACCAATGTATCAAGATTAAAATGACACCTGGCAGATACATTTTTATACGTGCAGAAAGATTTTCACCCACCAGCTGACATAGGGGGTCATTCCAAGTTGATCGCACGCTGCCGATTTTCACTGCCCTGTGATCAGGTCTCTACTGCGCATGCGTATATGCACCGCAATGCGCACACGCGTCATACGGGTACAATGTGGATCGTTGCTGAGCTATGGATTTAACAAAGAATCCATACGCACAGACGATTGCAAGAAGATTGACAGAAAGAGGGTGTTTATGGGTGTCAACTGACCGTTTTCTTCGAGTGGTAGGGAAAATGCAGGCGAGTCCGGGCGTTTGGAGGGCAGGTGTGTGACGTCAATTCCCGGAACCAAAAAGACTGAAGTGATCACAAGGGCTGAGTAAGTTCAGACCTACTCTGAAACTGCACAAAATGTTTTTGCAGAGCTCGGCTGCACAGGCGTTCGCACACTTGCAAAGTGAAAATACACTCCCCCGTGGGCAGCGACTATGCGTTTGCACGGCTGATAAAAACAGCTAGCGAGCGATCAACTCGGAATGAGGGCCATAGTGTCGGCTATACTACGGACACACTATACAAATCATACTGTAACAGTAATTTATTCAGAAAATTCAATCTCCCTTGAACAGTAAATAGATCTGACAGCATTTGCTCCCCACTCACCTACAAAAATAAAAACATAAAAATAAACGACCCGCGCCATCGGGTACAGGGTCCCATGGAAAAGCACAAATGAGCGTAATTTAGAAAGGATGTGACTTTAAACATTGTGACATGTGACACTTGCTATATGTTTCCATACCATGATAAAATGTGATTAACATTACTTTAACACATGATATAACATTCTGTTGTCAGACTGTGGGAAGCTCCATATAGTTACTGTGCTTTAGGTCAGCTAATACACATTGATGTGCATACAGTTTCTCTTTAATAAGGTTAGGGTAGGGGGCAGAGGAGGGTTAGGGTCCTTTAGAGGGGGCTGTCAGAATTCTGATGGATGGGCTGCCGCTGTCGGGATTCTGACCGTCGGTATCCCGTCCATCAGGAAATCATACTGAACCCATGCTCAGCCTATATGAATCCTGCTACTGGAAAACAAGAAGTTACCAGGAAGTATGTTGTTTTTTGTTTCCCCCCCCCCCCTTTTTTTTACTGTAGCATGTTGAACTCCATGCACTAATACATTTTTGGGTGGTTTTATCCTTTAGCTTCTGATAATCTCCTGAAACGTGTACATAATACTTTACTGCATGCTGCAGGTGGCTCTTATATATTAGACGACTGGCAAATTAGGCTTACTAGTTCTTTTAAATGAATAACGGATTGTGATGTATATAGTGCTGGATTTTACTGTAAGTACTTAGGAATTTGTACACCAATCATGATCTCATGTCTATAACTTACACTTCATAACTGTGCCAGGAGATTTATGTATCGCAAATTGGTTTGGATGTAACAGGCATTAGTGTTCTTCTGAGCATGCTACAGTAACTCCACTAATGATGCCGTTTCACTTCCTCTCTACGGCTGGGTGATCTGATCGCGTCTTGTATAATGTGGAAAAGCAGAACGGGTTGCTGGAAGTCATCCAGTGGTTATTGCAGCGCTACAACGTGTTATCTCAGAATCTTATGGAAATAATCTTGTATAATGTACCTGTTATAGGAATGTATATTAATTTAACATTCACTGAACTGTATCTATATTCCCGAACACTTATTTTCCAAAAGCTTTATATATAGTTGGTGCTCCATGTGGAAAGTAACTCAGAAGACCCCCACTGATGATGTCAGTAAACTCTCCTACCTCCCTAACTCCACCAGGGTTCTGGATTACAGATTGACATTCAATAGGTCGACACCATATGATCAATAGCGTTCGCCCATAGGATTCCGTCACGGCAGGATTCAGGGGTGCCGGGCAGGAAGCGCTTGAAAAGAGGGGGGTGGCTGGCTGAGGAGGGGGCCCCATTGCCAGTGTCACAGTTGGGGGCCGGTCCACCCCCTCGATATCACTGATGGGGGCGTGCCTCAGTCGTGGCATCACTGATGGTGTGGGGCTTCCCCCCAGCTCTCCATTTAATGTGAACAGATGCTGTGCGTATAGGGCCGGCAACAGAAATCTTGGGGCCCCATACAGTGATATCTCTGGGGCCCCCTCAGATTATCTATATATATATATACATTAAAGCACAACGGAATTTTCTGCGCTATATAAGAAATTATCAATAAATATATATATATATATATATATATATATATATCTCCTTCCTCCCCCACACACACCACAGTCTGTCTCTCCCCCAATGACTCCATGCTGCATTCTCAGCTCCCCAACCCCATCCTAAAAGCCCTGTATCCACTCACCAATCCACTCTTACCCCGGGTAAAGAGTCACCTGGTCGTCACTTTGTAGTATCCCGACTAAAACACTGTCCAGAAGGTACCATGCGGCCCTCACACCCCACCGGAAGAGGCCGGCGCAGGGCCCGGGAATCCTGGCCAGCGGAGCTTCTGCCATGTCCCGTAACTGCCTGCAACAGAGCAGAACCCGGAAGAGCGGGCGCACACTCGCGCCGCACAGTCACTGTGTGTGAGAGGCTCCTGTCACTCTGAGGCTGCAGCCACACCGCCTACAGCTCGCTGCCCTATTTTGGACAACACGGCTCACATCCCTGCCGGGCACTAAGTGGCATATACCTGGGGCCCCTCTGATCCTTTGGGCCCTGTACAGGTGTCCCCTTTGACCCCCCCTGTCGCCGGTCCTGCGTGCCTATGCGCATGGCATCTATTCACGCTTCAGCAGGCTGTTTTAGCAGGGTGCCGCTAAAGGGGCAGGGTGCATTTTGCCCTTTAAAAATCAGGCAGGGCATTGTGCCCTGCTAAAAAAAAAGCCTAGCGTTAAGACTAGTCAACATGCATTAGGTCTAGATGATACAAAAGGTCGACAAGTTTAAAAGGTCGACATAATGGTTGACACACATATGGTGGACACAATGTTTTTTTATTTTCATTTTCATTTTTTAAAAACTTTTTCATTTACCATCCACGTGGACTACGACCAGGAATAGTAACCCGCGGCGAGCGGGTTGTCCGAAGCATGGCAAGCGTACATGTTTCCACTAATTTGGCTTAAATATGGCTAAATATCCAAAATGACACACACGAAAAAAGTTGTGTCAACCATTTTTGTGCCAACCATTTCCACAGTGACCTTTTGACCTTTTCGACTTAGTGCATGTTGTTGACCATGTGATGTTGACCTATTGACTGTTGACCTATTCATTGGCAATCTTTTGATCCACACCCACTGTATCCAGATAACAGCCCTATCATTGGCAGATTTTTTAGAGCATAGCACCCAACTATACCTGCAGTCATGACAAAGTCCTGACTGTGCAACATAGTTCACAAACGTTGTGACTGCTTTGCCAGAATCTGTTGAGTTGGCAGACCGCACTGTTCTCTCCTGCCTGTTCCTCCATCTTGGGCTTTCTTCTGCCAGTGTCTGCTAGTGCTTGTATGGGCCATGGAATGTTGGTGGCCTGTTATGAATAGAATTTATTACTTTTATCTTCTTGAAGAGCTGCGCAATGAGTAGACACTCTTTCGGGCCCATTTATCAACATATATTTGTGGCAATCCCCCCCAAAACACCCATTTTCAAGGGTACTCACAAATATTAGGGTTCCCTTGGCTGTATCTAAAGGGGACCACAGCATGTATTGGAGATATAGCAGAGTTTTCACGGGGCCCCTAAAAAGTGCGGGTGATTTTTTTTTTTAAACTCACGTTGACCTTTTCATGTGTTGACATTTGCCATGTCAACCTACTGACCATGTTGACCTAAAGACCATGCATGTTGACCAATAGTGGTCCACCTAATGACTGTCGACCTAAGTGAGGTCGACCTAAAGACTGGATACCCTTAAAACCGGTGGAGACATTTTTACTTAGATGGTTACAAATAAATATAATGAACCCGTTGGAGCTCCATGTGGGTAAAACACCTGCCCTCTGATGAGGAGAGTAGGTGGGCTAAATTGTATTTTGTATAAAAAAAACAAACCCAAAGCTAAGTGCAGCCGATTGCTATATTATTTATTATTATTTATTAGTATTTGTGCCGTGGTGGTGTAATTGTGGGGTGGTCTTCAGTATGCCGACTGTCGTGATCCCGGCGCACAGTATACCGGTGCCAGAATCCCGACAGCCGGCATACCAACACTTTTTCTCCCTCGTGGGGATCCACGAACCCCCTGGAGGGAGAATAAAATAGAGTGGCGTGCCTAGCACGCCACTGTGCCCGTAAGGGGCTCATTTGCGCTCACCACGCTGTCGGTATGCCGGCGGTCGGGCTCCCGGCACCGGTATGCTGGTTGCCGGGAGCCCGGCCACCGGCATACCATACTACACCCGCAATTGTGCCCTAGCATTGTGTTCTTAAATAGCATAAAAGGAGAGGCACTTTTATTCACTGTCCTAGGATCCTTTAATGACCTCATTTTCCAAAGAGGTCCATTCTTCTGGTAGGACTGTAGAACTGTAGCAGTTATATATATATATATATATATATATACAGTGGGGTTTGAAAGTTTGGGCACCCCAGGCAAAAATTCATTTTAATGTGCAAAATGAAGCCAAGGAAAGATGGAAAAATCTCCAAAAGGCATCAAATTACAGATTAGACATTCTTATAACATGTCAAAAAAAGTTTGATTTTATTTCCATCATTTACGCCAAAAAATGGCATCTGCAAAAGTTTGGGTACCCTGCAGAGTTAATACCTTGTACTGCCCCCATTGGCACGTATCACAGCTTGTAAACACTTTTTGTAGCCAGCCAAGAGTCTTTCAATTCTTGTTTGAGGTATCTTCGCCCATTCTTCCTTACAAAAGTCTTCCAGTTCTTTGAGATTCCTGGGCTGTCTGTGACGCATTGCTCTTTTAAGGTCTATCCATAGATTTTCAATTATGTTGAGGTCATGAGATTGTGAAGGCCATTGCAAAACCTTCAGTTTACGCCTCATGATGTAATCCACCGTGGATTTTGAGGTGTGTTTAGGATCATTATCCATTTGTAGAAGCCAGCCTCTCTTTAAATTCAGCTTTTTCACAGATGGCATCAAGTTAGCGTCCAAAATTTGCTGGAATCTTATTGAATCCATTTTTCCTTCTACTCGTGAAATGTTCCCTGTGCCACTGGCTGCAATACAACTCCAAAGCATGATTGATCCACCCCCATGCTTAACAGTTGGACAGAGGTTCTTTTCATTAAATTCTGTGCCCTTCCTACTCCAAACGTACCTTTGCTCATTCCGGCCAAAAAGTTCTATTTTAACCTCATCAGTCCACAGAACTTTATGCCAAAATGCATCAGGCTTGTCTATATGTTCATTTGCAAACTTCAAATGCTGATTTTTGTGGTGAGGACGTAGAAGAGGTTTTCTTCTGATGACTCTTCCATGAAGACCATATTTGTACAAGTATCTCTTTATAGTGGAATAGTGTACCACAACTCCAGTGTCTGCCAGATCTTCCTGGAGGGATCGTGCAGTCAAACATGGATTTTGACTTGCTTTTCTCACAATCCTGCGAGCTGTTCTGTCTGATATTTTTCTTGGTCTTTCAGATCTTGCTTTAACTTCCACTGTTCCTGATGACTGCCATTTCTTAATTACATTCCGAACAGAGGATATGGGCATCTGATAACGCTTTGCTATCTTCTTATAGCCTTCTCCTGCTTTCTGAGCGTCAACTATTCTCAGTTTCAATGTTCTACACAACTGCTTAGAGGAACCCATGGTGCTGATAGTTGGAGCAGTGTCAGATGAGTCTGGGCTTTTAAAACCTTTGAGATTGACATCACCTGGTCTTTCCAGACGATGATTGAGAACAATCCATAACACTGCCAGGTCTCAGCTGTCCAACGGAGGCAGTACAAGGTATTAACTCTGCAGGGTGCCCAAACTTTTGCAGACGCCATTTTTTGTTGTCTGTTCCTTTGAAAGTGTAAATGATGGGAATAAAATCAAACTTTTTTTGACATGTTATAAGAATGTCTAATCTGTAATTTGAGCCTTTTGGAGATTTTTTCCACCTTTCCTTGGCTTCTTTTTGCACATTAAAATGAATTTTTGCCTGGGGTGCCCAAACTTTCAATCCCCACTGTATATATATATACACATATATATATTTATTTATTGGACAGTTTTACCATAGCGTAAGATCTACAGTACAAAAATGAAGGTAGAATGGCGTTTGAGCTTTGTTCTAACGTAAATAATTACTTATCTAAAGATTTAATGTTTTTAAAAATATACCTCTTTTGAAAATAGAACATGATAAATGCAAAACCTCAATAGAAAACATAAATCAGATTCAGCAATGAATATGTAAAAAGATTCATAATTAGAACTTTAATCTGTGTAATAGTTAAATAAATAAATAAAAACCTAGAAATAACCCATAATCACATACAATACTTTAGTTTATTTTTTGCATGAATTTTTACACGGTGGAGTCACATTATTCTGAGCACCAGCTAATAGCCAGAGTAACCGCCGTGTGCAGCACGGACACCAGCTAGACGGGCTGAACTGTCGTTTTATACACACGTCTGGTAGCACCCAGGTTCATTGTAATGCTGAGCTGATCCACTGTAGCGTGTCGGTCGGCCCTCATGTGCCTTTTTTGCCGACGTTCACCCCTCACATCAGTTGCACGTGGTGCTCTGCAGTTTCCATGTCGGTTATTGGCAATGGTGCCATTTGTCCAGTCACGATACACCTTCACCACAACAGCACGCAGACAGGTCACACACTGCGCTGTCAGAAATACTGTCACCCTTGGCCTGAAAGCCGATAATCATCCCTTTTTGCTACTCGGATAAATCGCCCCTTTTACCTATGGCAGCAACGAGTGAACAGTACAAAACAATCAAATATATTCAAAGCTGTGCTATTGTTCCTTTATAGTAAGATGCAACGTTCAATTATATTTACATTTACCCACCTCCTATACCATGTACTTTGGTAACAATTCAGTTAACTAATCCACACCTACAGGGGCTGATTTACTTATGCACATCATTTTTTTGGTGGAACAAGTTTGTCCAGCTGTGAGCAATTCCTTCTGTGCAAACAAGATGGTTAGAGGGAAAAAAAAAAGATTTTAAAAACATTTTTAATGATTGGACCCACCAAACAGATGTGTTTAGTTAATCACACCTCAATCTGTAATTATGGTATATAAGACAAAGGAAAAGATGTATCAAACCTTAGAGAGAGATAAGGTGGAGAAGTTGCCCATAGAATAAATGAAATCTAGAAGCTAATCATTGGCGTTTCTGTAATGGGCGCAATGTGTGTGGTGCACACGGGCCCCTAGGTTACACCGCACACACTGCACGCATTTTAATACTAAACTTTCCGGAGTCCATCATCGGGCGCTGCGATCGCGGCAGAAATCACCACCAAAAATGGGCGCAGTGCATGCGTGGTAGCCACATTGGTCTCCGGATCATGGTGGGCGCCATGTTTCCAGAGACCTGCGCATGCACAGTAGACTCCGGCACAATGCCG
Organism: Pseudophryne corroboree; assembly: GCF_028390025.1. Classification (NCBI taxonomy): domain Eukaryota; kingdom Metazoa; phylum Chordata; class Amphibia; order Anura; family Myobatrachidae; genus Pseudophryne; species Pseudophryne corroboree. The sequence continues at coordinate 51,585,689 of NC_086448.1, forward strand.
GAGTCTACAGCGCCGTACAGAGGAGGGGGCATTCCAGAAGGTGCACACGGACCCCCAACTCTGTTGAAACGCCCCTCAAGCTAATTGATTGCCATGGCGACCTTCTCCACTTTATCGCCCTCTAAGGTTTAATACATATTCACCAAAATAAGATACACATAATTTATCAACGAAAGATGTAATATGATATGATAATAACTTGTGACCTTAAAGCTTGTTTTTAAGTCCCACAAAAGCATCATCATCACTAGTAAGGGCACTTACACCTACAGATGTGTCCTTACAAACTGCCCTTCTCAGCAGGTCCAGGGCTACTTAATAGATTTCACTGATACAGGGGATGTATATGTACATCTATATAGTACTGTGCAAAAGTTTTAGGCTGGTGTGGGAAAAATGCTGCAAAGTCAGAATGCTTTAAAAAATAGGAGTGTTAGTAGTTTATTTTTTAGTGAATGAACAGAAGAGAAATCTAAATCAAATCAATATTTGGTGTGACCACCCTTTGCCTTCAAAACTGCATTAATTCTTCTAGGTACACTTGCACACAGTTTTGAAGGAACTTAGCAGGAAGGCTGTTCCAAACATCTTGGAGAACTAACCACAGATCTTCTGTGGATTGTGGCTTGCTCAAATCTTTCTGTCTCTTCATGTAATCCCAGGCAGACTCGATGCTGTTGAGATCAGGGCTCTATGGGGGCCATATAATCACTTCCAGGACTCCTTGTTCTTCTTTATGCTGAAGGTAGTTCTTAATGACATTGGCTGTATGTTTGGGGTCCTTGTCCTGCTGCAGAAAAAAAATTGGAGCCAATCTCTCTAATGGTAATGCATGATGGATATTAATCCTGACCAAATCCCAAATTCATTTGCTGAAATGCAGTCCCAAACTTGTAAGGAACCTCCACCATGCTTCACTGTTGCCTGCAGACACTCATTATTGTGCCGCTCTCCAGTCCTTCGGTGAACAATCTGCCTTCTGTTACAGCCAAATATTTCAAATTTTGCCTCATCAGTCCAGAGCACCTGCTGACATCTTTCTGCACCCCAGTTCCTATATTTTCGTGCATCGTTAAATCGCTTGGCCTTCTTTCCACATCGAAGATATGGCTTTCTCACCGCAATTCTTCCATGAAGACCACTTCTCCGAACAGTAGATAGGTGTACCTGGGTCCCACTTGTTTCTGCCAGTTCTGGGCTGATGGCACTGCTGGACATCTTCAATTTTCAAAGAGAAGTAAGCATGATGTGTCTTTCATCTGATGCACTAAAATTCCTTGGCCGACTGCTGCGTCCACCGTCCTCATTGTCGCCCATTTCATTGTGCTTCAATGCTGGGAAATACAGGCAGGTACTTGTCCATTATGCAGTAGCATCAGGGAGGTGTCTCATTGATTCCAAATTTATTCTGCAGCAGGGCAACAATCTCAAACATACAGCCGATGCCATTAAGAACTAAATTCAGTGTAAAGAAGAACAAGGAGTCCAGAAAGTGATGATATGGCCCCACAGATTCCTGATTTCAATATCGAGTCTGTCTGGGTTACATGAAGAGATAGTAGGATTTGAGCAAGCCTACAGCCACAGAAGCTCTGTGGTTAGTTCTCCAAGATCTTTAGAACAACCTCTCTCCGAGTTTCTTCAAAAACTGTGTGCAAGTGTACCTAGAAGAATTTATGCTATTTTGAAGGCAAAGGATGGTCACACCAAATATTGTTTTGATTTACTGTACATTTCGCTTATGCATTAACATAGCATTTTGTTAATTGATAAAATTTAATTATTAAGACTTCTATTTTTGGAAGCATTCTTACTTACTGTAGCAGCATTGTTTCCACCCGTGCATAACACAGCAAAAATAAACACCCTAAAAATTAATAAAAATATAAATATTTTAATACATTCTTTTAGGCTCCTATGTGATGCATTACGTTTATTTTCCTGCATTACTCGAGTCTAAAATGAATGCGCGTTTGATTTTTGTTTAAAGTCTTGTGTACAACACTGTTAGTTAAAATATAATTCTAGATGAAATATGCTACTAAGTAATAAGCCCTCCTAAGTTGTTTTTTCTTTCTCTTTTTTACAGCATTAAAGCAAAACTGTCTCACAAACATCTGCAAATCAATCTAAATTCCTGGGAATTATTTTCTGGATATCACATACTTGAAACTAGTTAGAGTATTTATTTCTACCAGTCTGAACCCGAGTATTGACGTATTATTTTTTTTTAAACTAACCTTATAGTTAATGTTAAATAAAAATTAAACTTTTGACTTACTGTTAATACATTATAATGTATTGTTATCAATGACTGTCATGCTTAAAATTTAGACTGAATCCAATAATTAAACTTTCTAAACTCTTCATAATTGTAATTTTAAATGTTTAAATTGCAACACTAAACCAGCAATAAACCAATAATTAAAATGAGAATGTTGTCCTCATAGTTCATTATTCAAATAATCACAAGTGATGTTAAAATATGTATTAACTCCTCCAAATAATATCTGTATCAGTTCCGATGTCATCACTTCAGTGCTCTTGTGTTAGGGCAACTTGGGGGTATATTTATCTAAGCTTAGAAAGATTTAAACTACCAGACAATCAGCTCCTAACTGTCATTTTTTAAATACAGCCTGTAACATAACAGTTAGGAGCTGATTGGTTAGTACTTTATTTCTCCCCACGCTTTGATAACTCTCCCCCTTGTTTGTTATTATAAGGAGCAATATACAGGGGTGCCGACAGGTGAGCCGGACCCAGGTACTCGGAGGGGGCGTGGTCAATGCAGGGAGGAGTGGCCAGCCCCCCCTTTATAAATGTAAAAAAAATAAGATTTTACTTACCGGTAAATCTATTTCTCGTAGTCCGTAGAGGATGCTGGGACTCCGTAAGGACCATGGGGAATAGACGGGCTCCGCAGGAGATAGGGCACTTTAAGAAAGCTTTGGATTCTGGGTGTGCACTGGCTCCTCCCTCTATGCCCCTCCTCCAGACCTCAGTTAGGGAAACTGTGCCCAGAGGAGATGGACAGTACGAGGAAGGATTTTTGTAAATCTAAGGGCGAGATCCATACCAGCCACACCAATCACACCGTATAACTTGTGATACACTACCCAGTCAACAGTATGAACAACAACATAGCCTAGGTTCAACCGATAAACTATAACATAACCCTTATGTAAGCCATAACTATATACAAGTCTTGCAGAAGAAGTCCGCACTTGGGACGGGCGCCCAGCATCCTCTACGGACTACGAGAAATAGATTTACCAGTAAGTAAAATCTTATTTTCTCTAACGTCCTTGAGGATGCTGGGACACCGTAAGGAACATGGGGATTATACCAAAGCTCCCAAACGGGCGGGAGAGTGCGGATGACTCTGCAGCACTGATTGAGCAAACAGGAGGTCCTCCTCAGCCAGGGTATCAAACTTATAGAACTTTACAAAGGTGTTTGACCCCGACCAAGTAGCTGCTCGGCACAACTGTAATGCCGAGACCCCTCGGGCAGCCGCCCAAGAAGAGCCCACTTTCCTAGTGGAATAGGCCTTAACCGATTTAGGAAATGGCAAACCTGCCGTAGAATGCGCCTGCTGAATCGTGTTACAGATCCAGCAAGCAATAGTCTGCTTTGAAGCAGGAGCGCCAACCTTGTTGGTCGCATACAGAACAAACAGAGCTTCAGTCTTCCTGATTCTAGCCGTTCTGGTCACATAAATCTTCAAAGCCCTGACCACATCCAGGGACTCGGAATCCTCCAAGTCCCGTGTAGCCACAGGCACGACAATAGGTTGGTTCACATGAAAAGATGAGACCACTTTTGGCAGAAATTGAGGACGAGTCCTCAACTCTGCCCTATCCACGTGAAAAACCAAGTACAGGCTTTTATGTGATAAAGCCGCCAATTCTGAAACACGCCTTGCCGAAGCTAATGCCAACAACATGACCACTTTCCATGTGAGGTATTTCAACTCCACAGTTTTGAGTGGTTCAAACCAAGGTGACTTGAGGAAACGTAACACCACGTTAAGATCCCAAGGCACCACCGGAGGTACAAAGGGAGGCTGAATATGCAGCACTCCCGTCACAAAAGTCTGTACTTCAGGAAGAGAGGCCAATTCTCTTTGAAAGAAAATGGATAAGGCCGAAATTTGGACCTTTATGGACCCTAATTTTAGGCCCAAATTCACTCCTGTTTGAAGGAAGTGAAGTAGACGGCCCAAATGGAACTCCTCCATAGGAGCAGCCCTGGCCTCACACCAAGAAACATATTTTCTCCATATACGGTGATAATGTTTCAACGTCACGTCTTTCCTAGCCTTGATCAGGGTAGGAATGACCTCCTCCGGAATCCCTTTTTCCACTAGGATCCGGCGTTCAACCGTCAAGCCGTCAAACGCAGCCACGGTAAGTCTTGGAACAGACAGGGCCCCTGCTGCAGCAGGTCCTGCCTTAGAGGAAGAGGCCACGGATCGTCTGTGAGCAACTCTTGCAGCTCCGGATACCAAGTCCTCCGTGGCCAATCTGGAACAATGAGGATTGTTCTGACCCTGCTTATTCTTATTATTCTCAACACCTTGGGTATGAGAGGAAGAGGAGGAAACACATAGACCGATCTGAACACCCAAGGTGTCATCAGAGCGTCTACCGCTACCGCATGAGGGTCCCTTGACCTGGCGCAATACCGCTTTAGCTTTTTGTTGAGACGGGATGCCATCATGTCTATTTGAGGCAGTCCCCACCGACCCGTGATCTGTGCGAAGACTTCTTGATGAAGTCCCCACTCTCCCGGGTGCAGGTCGTGCCTGCTGAGGAAGTCCGCCTCCCAGTTGTCCACACCCGGGATGAACACTGCTGATAGTGCGCTTACATGGCCTTCCGCCCAGCGTAGAATCCTGGTCGCTTCTGCCATGGCCACTCTGCTCCTTGTTCCGCCTTGGCGGTTTATATGAGCCACTGCCGTGACATTATCTGACTGAATCAGAACCGGTTTTCCCGAAGCAATTCCTCCGCTTGACGCAGGGCGTTGTATATGGCCCTCAACTCCAGGACGTTGATGTGGAGACAAGTCTCTATATTTGACCAGAGACCTTGGAAATTTCTTCCCAGTGTGACTGCTCCCCAGCCTCGGAGGCTTGCGTCCGTGGTCACCAGGACCCAGTCCTGAATGCCGAACCTGCGACCCTCTAGTAGGTGAGCACTGTGCAGCCACCACAGGAGAGATACCCTGGTCCTGGGAGACAGGGTAATCCTTTGATGCATTTGTAAATGGGACCCGGACCACTTGTCCAAGAGGTCCCATTGAAAAGTCCTCGCATGGAACCTGCCGAAGGGGATGGCCTCGTATGAAGCCACCATCTTCCCCAGAACCCGTGTGCAATGATGCACTGAAACCTTTTTTGGCTTTAATAGGTTCCTGACCAGGGCTATGAGCTCCTGAACCTTTTCGATCGGAAGAAAAACCTTTTTCTGGTCTGTGTCTAGAATCAGGCCCAAAAAAGTCAGACGCGTTGTAGGGACTAGCTGGGACTTCGGTATATTGAGAATCCAGCCGTGTAACTGCAACGTCTTCATGGACAGAGACACGCTGTCCAGCAACTTCTCCCGAGATCTCGCCTTTATGAGGAGATCGTCCAAGTATGGGATAATTGTGACACCCTGCCTGCGCAGGAGCACCATCATTTCCGCCATTACCTTGGTGAAAATTCTCGGGGCCGTGGAAAGCCTGAACGGCAACGTCTGAAATTGGTAGTGACAGTCCTGCACTGCAAATCTCAGGAACGCCTGGTGAGGGGGGAATATCGGAACATGAAGGTAAGCATTCTTTATGTCTAGGGACACCATCCAATCCCTCCCCTCCAGGCTGGCGATGACCGCCCTGAGTGATTCCATTTTGAACTTGAACCTCTTCAAGTACAGGTTCAGGGATTTTAGATTTAAAATGGGTCTGACCGAACCGTCTGGTTTCGTGACCACAAACAGGGTTGAGTAATATCCCTCTCCTTGCTGGAGATGAGGAACTGTGACAATCACCTGTTGAATATACAATTTTTGGATTGCTGCCAACACTAGATCCCTCTCTGACGTGGAAGCCGGCAGAGCTGATTTGAAAAACCGGCGAGGAGGCAAGTCTTCGAATTCCAGCCTGTATCCCTGAGAAACAATCTCTAATGCCCAGGGATCGATCTGCGAGTGAATCCAGACGTGGCTGAAAAACCGAAGACGAGCCCCCACTAGATCTGCCTCCCCCCGGGAAGCCCCAGCGTCATGCGGTGGACTTTGTAGACGCAGGGGAGGACTTCTGCTCTTGGGAACTAGCTGTGTGCAGCTTTTTTCCCCTGCCTTTTCCTCTGGCAACAAAGGACGTTCCCCATACCTTCTTGTTCTTATTGGAACGAAAGGACTGCATTTGATAATGAGGTGCCTTTTTTGTATGCTGCGGGGGGACATAAGGTAAGAAATTCGACTTACCAGCCGTAGCAGTAGAGACAAGGTCCGAGAGGCCGTCTCCAAACAACTCCTCCCCTTTGTAAGGCAAGGACTCCATATGCTGCTTTGAATCGGCGTCTCCCGTCCACTGTCGGGTCCACAAGAGCCGCCTAGCAGAAATAGACATAGCATTTATTCTGGAGCTTAATAAACAAATGTCTCTTTGAGCATCTCTCATATACAAGGCAGCATCTCTGATATGCTCTATGGTCATTTGAATGGCATCCCTATCTAAGGTGTCAATCTCCGTAGATAAGGAATCTGCCCATGCCACAACCACACTACAAACCCAGGCCGACGCCATAGCCGGTCTAACAATAGTACCTGAATGAGTGTAAATGTGCTTCATGGTAATTTCCAGCATGCGATCAGCAGGATCCTTGAGGGAAGCCGTATCCTGAGAAGGCAGTGCCACCATTTTGGATAAGCGTGTCAGCGCCTTGTCTACTTTAGGTGAAGATTCCCATCGTATCCTATCCGTTTGTGGAAAAGGATACGCCATAAGAATCCTTTTGGGAACTTGTGGTCTCCTATCCGGAGATTCCCAAGCCTTTTCGCACAATTCGCTCAGCTCAAATGAGGACGGAAAGGTGACCTCAGGCTTTTTCCCTTTATACATGTGTACCCTCGTGTCAGGGACAGGGGGTTCCTCAGTAATATGCAAAACCTCTTTAATGGCAATAATCATGTACCGAATACCTTTTGCCACCCTCGGCTGTAATTTTGCATCTTCATAGTCGACACTAGAGTCAGTATCCGTGTCGGTATCTGTGTCATCGATCTGGTTTATGGTGCGCTTCTGAGACCCCGAAGGGCCTGGCGCCACAGGGACAGGCATGGACTGGCTACCTGACTGATCCCTAGCTTCAGCCTTGTCTAACCTTTTATGCAATAGATTGACATTTGCATTCAAGACATTCAGCATATCCACCCATTCCGGTGTCGGCATTGCCGACGGCGACATGACATTCAAGCACTCCCCCTCCACATTAAGCGAGCCTTCCTCGTCAAACATGTCGACACTCGCGTACCGACACACTTCACACACACAGGGAAACTCTTTTCTGAAGACAGTATCCCCTTTAAGGCCCTTTGGAGAGACAGAGAGAGAGTATGCCAGCACACACCCCAGCGCAATGACCCTGGAGACCAACACAAAATGTTTTTCACCAGCCGCGCTGTATAATATGTTATCCGCCAATTATGTGCCCCTCCCTCTCTTTTAAACACCCCTTCACCGTGTGTAAGCAGGGGAGAGTCCGGGGAGCTTCCTCTCAGTGGTGCTGTGGAGAGAAAATGGCGCTGGTGAGTGCTGAGTGAGAAGCCCCGCCCCCTCAGCGGCGGGCTTCTGTCCCGCTCAAACTTACTAAAATATGGCGGGGGCTCTTTTATATACATGTACAGTGCCCACCTGTACATGTATATATACTTTTTGCCATAAGAGAGGTGTTATATTGCTGTCCAGGGCGCCCCCCCTGCGCCCTGCACCCTTACAGTGACCGGAGTATGTGAGGTGTATGGGAGCAATGACGCACAGCTGCAGTGCTGTGCGTTACCTCAGTGAAGCTCTGAAGGCTTCTGCCGCCTGAGACGTCTTCTGACTTCGGTTCTTCTGGCTATGTGAGGAGAACGGCGGCGCGGCTCTGGGGGTGGACGCCCAGTAAGAACCTGCGTTCACCCCCTCTGGAGCTATTGGTGTCCAGTAGCTGAGGAAGCAGAGCCTATCTTAATGAAGAAGGTCTGCCCCTCTCTCCTCAGTCCCTCGATGCAGGGAGCCTGTTGCCAGCAGTGCTCCCTGTAAAAATGTAGAAAAAATCCAAACAAAAATGCTTTCTAGGCAGAGAGCTCAGGGGAGCTCCCTGCAGTACACCCATCTTGCTCTGGGCACAGTGTAAAACTGAGGTCTGGAGGAGGGGCATAGAGGGAGGAGCCAGTGCACACCCAGTATCCAAAGCTTTCTTAAAGTGCCCTATCTCCTGCGGAGCCCGTCTATTCCCCATGGTCCTTACGGAGTCCCAGCATCCTCAAGGACGTTAGAGAAAAGAAGATGACTGTGCGTGTGAGTGTGTGTGTGTGTGTGTGTGTGTGTGTGTGTGTGGGGGTGGGGGGGCCCGGGTAAAGAATGCTCTCCCTCCCTCTCAGTGCTGCTGATAATATATCCTCTACTGTGTATTATACAGTATACTGTAGATGTTAGAAGATGTGCAGTTTGCAGATCCTCAAGATATGCTGGCTTTTGACCTTGGGTCCAATAATCTGAAGGTGGGTTGGGTTCTATGTGTCATTAGGCCACACCCCCAGGTCTGTGGAGGAGGGGGCTAAAATGACAATTCTTATAGAATCACACCATATTGTCCCCAGATGGACCCGCTATTCCCTGTAATATCTCCCCATCCTGCCCACTTCACTGCACTATAAAGTAAGTGGGATGCGGCCATCCACCCACTCTACTGGGAGTTTGGGGAAGTTCCTTAAAAATCAGGTAGGTAGGTAGGTAAGTAATATGAACCTACAGTACCGCTGGTATTAAATCATATATATTAAAAAAAAAAATTGTTTCTTGACTTTGTCACACAACCAATTATATTGTCTATTAGCAGATTAGAGCGATAGGGGGATATGTACTAAGCAGTGAAAAGAGCGGAGAAGTGAGCCAGTGAAGAAGTTGCCCATGGCAACCAATCAGCATTGACGTAACATTTATAATTTACATACTATAAAAGTATACAGGCAGCTGATTGGTTGCCATGGGCAACTTTTCAACTGGCTCACTTCTCCATTTTTGTCACTGCTTAGTACGTCCCCATAGAAACAAAGGAGTTTATTTACTGAAGGTGTGTATGAGTTCTACTCAATATTAAAAATACGTGTTTACTTGCCATATCCGAAATATATTAATAGATTGCCTTATTTATTCCTATAACTTGCTCGGACAGTAGGAGCGAACACACAGATCCGCTACAGGGGGGTAAACACTTCCATCTTCCTTCGCCTATTCAGACTTATATTTCTAGAAATGTGTGCATATATACTGCATCAAACCTTTCAAGCTATCGATATAAGAGGGAGATCTATTCTGTAATAAAATGGCATTATATGAACGAGATGACTAAATATCGCCTTGGATTTTATTTTGAACTTATTTAGTAATTTTATGGGAATGCCTAATATATAACAAGTAATGAGATACATTACAGGTTTAGGGAATGTCAGATTAATATACAACAGCTTTTATTCAAATAAGACATCACAATATCATGCACTACTTGTATCACTGAAGTATAGTATCTAATATATATATATATATATATATATATACATATATCCATAGGTGTGCGCAGCACGTTTTATTAGGGGGTGCACTGTTGGAGGGGTGTGTCTAGCACCGCCTTTTGGGCGTGTCTAGCACCATCTATTGACGGTCAACGTAATATAAAATATCCACCCTTGTACCAATCCTAATAAAGCAGATACATTGTCAGATATTGTGGTGTGCACCAAACAAACACCCCTGATGGCACTCACTGCAATTACACTGCTCCTCCTCAGCCTGGTCTGGCTCCCCCTCTCTTTCCCCTGCAAGCTGCAGTCACTCACTGACACTGAGTCACAGACTAGTTACTGTTGCTGCTGGAAAAACGCGTTACGTGTCAATGCTGCTGCCGACCGCCTGACAGTATTGAATTTGTCTTCCTAAGAGGAACGCTGGCTGCATGCTGCTCCTCATCAGTGGCTGACGTTGGCATAGAATAGGAGAGAGGTGGGCGTGTGACGGGTGGGCGTGCGAGCAGCATGATGTCATCACGTCACATCACGCTGTTTTTGTACATTGAGGTGGAGGCGGGAGTATGAATGCCGGTGGCAGTGGCATCCTTGATTAACCCAGGCGTCCAGTCAGTAATGCAGTCCTGACAGGGTGCATTAATCAGCCTGCTCAGCGATCGCTGCATCAGGCATGTGAGATCGGATTGCCGGACATTAGGGGGTGCCTGTGCGCACCAGGCACCCCCCCTGCGCACGCCTATGCATATATCTATCTATATATAACAAAAGAACTTACTTTGGCTCATACTTTTGATTTTGTTAAAGTATCTTTAATAAATAATCTTGCACCCAGGGACTGATAGAGTTGAATGCAAGCCTGTCTCCAGAGAATATCTTACTCGTTTTCATACCGCGCACGTTGCATAACCAGGCGTACGCAATTACGGATGATGCGGAGCCGTATGCAAACCAATCTCAATCCCACTTACATTTTAAAAGGCATAAGTGAGCTGTAACGGGGAAATCTAACTAGGCCCCTCGTTGGCACAGTTAGTCTTGTGCAAATTAAGGTGCCCATTTATCAATGAGTTTTAGGTATTTAAAACTCGTTGCGAATGGTAAATGGTGCTCCAGCCAATCAACTCCTAACTGCCATGTGTTTGAAAAATGGCAGTTAAGAGCTGATTGGCTGGACACCATTTATCCTGCACAACAAGTTTTGAATAGCTAAAACTCATTGGTAAATAGGCCCCAAAATGCTTTGAGCACCCATTTACTTTGCGGTTCTTAAGTGATCTTTTTACTCTGTAGTAGATTACAGAATCCCAAGTAACAGGATGGGACTATTGGTACCAAGAAACTATCTCAGAACTGGTGTTTTTTGTCTAAACATTCAGGGGAGATGCATCATGCATTGGAGAGAAAGTGGAGAAGTTGTCCAATGCAAACAGTCAGCTCCTGTCATTTATCTCAGTGGTTCCCAAACTGATATCCCTTAGAGATGAGCGCCGGAAATTTTTCGGGTTTTGTGTTTTGGTTTTGGGTTCGGTTCCGCGGCCGTGTTTTGGGTTCGACCGCGTTTTGGCAAAACCTCACCGAATTTTTTTTGTCGGATTCGGGTGTGTTTTGGATTCGGGTGTTTTTTTAAAAAAACCCTAAAAAACAGCTTAAATCATAGAATTTGGGGGTAATTTTGATCCCAAAGTATTATTAACCTCAAAAAACATAATTTACACTCATTTTCAGCCTATTCTGAACACATCACACCTCACAATATTATTTTTAGTCCTAAAATTTGCACCGAGGTCGCTGTGTGAGTAAGATAAGCGACCCTAGTGGCCGACACAAACACCGGGCCCATCTAGGAGTGGCACTGCAGTGTCACGCAGGATGGCCCTTCCAAAAAACCCTCCCCAAACAGCACATGACGCAAAGAAAAAAAGAGGCGCAATGAGGTAGCTGACTGTGTGAGTAAGATTAGCGACCCTAGTGGCCGACACAAACACCGGGCACATCTAGGAGTGGCACTGCAGTGTCACGCAGGATGTCCCTTCCAAAAAACCCTCCCCAAACAGCACATGACGCAAAGAAAAAAAGAGGCGCAATGAGGTAGCTGTGTGAGTAAGATTAGCGACCCTAGTGGCCGACACAAACACCGGGCCCATCTAGGAGTGGCACTGCAGTGTCACGCAGGATGTCCCTTCCAAAAAACCCTCCCCAATCAGCACATGATGCAAAGAAAAAGAAAAGAAAAAAGAGGTGCAAGATGGAATTATCCTTGGGCCCTCCCACCCACCCTTATGTTGTATAAACAAAACAGGACATGCACACTTTAACCAACCCATCATTTCAGTGACAGGGTCTGCCACACGACTGTGACTGATATGACGGGTTGGTTTGGACCCCCCCCAAAAAAGAAGCAATTAATCTCTCCTTGCACAAACTGGCTCTACAGAGGCAAGATGTCCACCTCATCTTCACCCTCCGATATATCACCGTGTACATCCCCCTCCTCACAGATTATCAATTCGTCCCCACTGGAATCCACCATCTCAGCTCCCTGTGTACTTTGTGGAGGCAATTGCTGCTGGTCAATGTCTCCGCGGAGGAATTGATTATAATTCATTTTAATGAACATCATCTTCTCCACATTTTCTGGATGTAACCTCGTACGCCGATTGCTGACAAGGTGAGCGGCGGCACTAAACACTCTTTCGGAGTACACACTTGTGGGAGGGCAACTTAGGTAGAATAAAGCCAGTTTGTGCAAGGGCCTCCAAATTGCCTCTTTTTCCTGCCAGTATAAGTACGGACTGTGTGACGTGCCTACTTGGATGCGGTCACTCATATAATCCTCCACCATTCTATCAATGTTGAGAGAATCATATGCAGTGACAGTAGACGACATGTCCGTAATCGTTGTCAGGTCCTTCAGTCCGGACCAGATGTCAGCATCAGCAGTCGCTCCAGACTGCCCTGCATCACCGCCAGCGGGTGGGCTCGGAATTCTGAGCCTTTTCCTCGCACCCCCAGTTGCGGGAGAATGTGAAGGAGGAGATGTTGACAGGTCGCGTTCCGCTTGACTTGACAATTTTGTCACCAGCAGGTCTTTCAACCCCAGCAGACCTGTGTCTGCCGGAAAGAGAGATCCAAGGTAGGCTTTAAATCTAGGATCGAGCACGGTGGCCAAAATGTAGTGCTCTGATTTCAACAGATTGACCACCCGTGAATCCTTGTTAAGCGAATTAAGGGCTGCATCCACAAGTCCCACATGCCTAGCGGAATCGCTCCGTGTTAGCTCCTTCTTCAATGCCTCCAGCTTCTTCTGCAAAAGCCTGATGAGGGGAATGACCTGACTCAGGCTGGCAGTGTCTGAACTGACTTCACGTGTGGCAAGTTCAAAGGGCATCAGAACCTTGCACAACGTTGAAATCATTCTCCACTGCACTTGAGACAGGTGCATTCCATCTCCTATATCGTGCTCAATTGTATAGGCTTGAATGGCCTTTTGCTGCTCCTCCAACCTCTGAAGCATATAGAGGGTTGAATTCCACCTCGTTACCACTTCTTGCTTCAGATGATGGCAGGGCAGGTTCAGTAGTTTTTGGTGGTGCTCCAGTCTTCTGTACGTGGTGCCTGTACGCCGAAAGTGTCCCGCAATTTTTCTGGCCACCGACAGCATCTCTTGCACGCCCCTGTCGTTTTTTAAAAAATTCTGCACCACCAAATTCAAGGTATGTGCAAAACATGGGACGTGCTGGAATTTGCCCATATTTAATGCACACACAATATTGCTGGCGTTGTCCGATGCCACAAATCCACAGGAGAGTCCAATTGGGGTAAGCCATTCCGCGATGATCTTCCTCAGTTGCCGTAAGAGGTTTTCAGCTGTGTGCGTATTCTGGAAAGCGGTGATACAAAGCGTAGCCTGCCTAGGAAAGAGTTGGCGTTTGCGAGATGCTGCTACTGGTGCCGCCGCTGCTGTTCTTGCGGCGGGAGTCCATACATCTACCCAGTGGGCTGTCACAGTCATATAGTCCTGACCCTGCCCTGCTCCACTTGTCCACATGTCCGTGGTTAAGTGGACATTGGGTACAACTGCATTTTTTAGGAGACTGGTGAGTCTTTTTCTGACGTCCGTGTACATTCTCGGTATCGCCTGCCTAGAGAAGTGGAACCTAGATGGTATTTGGTAACGGGGGCACACTGCCTCAATAAATTGTCTAGTTCCCTGTGAACTAACGGCGGATACCGGACGCACGTCTAACACCAACATAGTTGTCAAGGACTCAGTTATCCGCTTTGCAGTAGGATGACTGCTGTGATATTTCATCTTCCTCGCAAAGGACTGTTGAACAGTCAATTGCTTACTGGAAGTAGTACAAGTGGGCTTACGACTTCCCCTCTGGGATGACCATCGACTCCCAGCGGCAACAACAGCAGCGCCAGCAGCAGTAGGCGTTACACGCAAGGATGCATCGGAGGAATCCCAGGCAGGAGAGGACTCGTCAGACTTGCCAGTGACATGGCCTGCAGGACTATTGGCATTCCTGGGGAAGGAGGAAATTGACACTGAGGGAGTTGGTGGGGTGGTTTGCGTGAGCTTGGTTACAAGAGGAAGGGATTTACTGGTCAGTGGACTGCTTCCGCTGTCACCCAAAGTTTTTGAACTTGTCACTGACTTATTATGAATGCGCTGCAGGTGACGTATAAGGGAGGATGTTCCGAGGTGGTTAACGTCCTTACCCCTACTTATTACAGCTTGACAAAGGGAACACACGGCTTGACACCTGTTGTCCGCATTTCTGGTGAAATACCTCCACACCGAAGAGCTGATTTTTTTGGTATTTTCACCTGGCATGTCAACGGCCATATTCCTCCCACGGACAACAGGTGTCTCCCCGGGTGCCTGACTTAAACAAACCACCTCACCATCAGAATCCTCCTGGTCAATTTCCTCCCCAGCGCCAGCAACACCCATATCCTCCTCATCCTGGTGTACTTCAACACTGACATCTTCAATCTGACTATCAGGAACTGGACTGCGGGTGCTCCTTCCAGCACTTGCAGGGGGCATGCAAATAGTGGAAGGCGCATGCTCTTCACGTCCAGTGTTGGGAAGGTCAGGCATCGCAAACGACACAATTGGACTCTCCTTGTGGATTTGGGATTTCAAAGAACGCACAGTTCTTTGCGGTGCTTTTGCCAGCTTGAGTCTTTTCAGTTTTCTAGCGAGAGGCTGAGTGCTTCCATCCTCATGTGAAGCTGAACCACTAGCCATGAACATAGGCCAGGGCCTCAGCCGTTCCTTGCCACTCCGTGTGGTAAATGGCATATTGGCAAGTTTACGCTTCTCCTCCGACAATTTTATTTTAGGTTTTGGAGTCCTTTTTTTTCTGATATTTGGTGTTTTGGATTTGACATGCTCTGTACTATGACATTGGGCATCGGCCTTGGCAGACGACGTTGCTGGCATTTCATCGTCTCGGCCATGACTAGTGGCAGCAGCTTCAGCACGAGGTGGAAGTGGATCTTGATCTTTCCCTAATTTTGGAACCTCAACTTTTTTGTTCTCCATATTTTATAGGCAGAACTAAAAGGCACCTCAGGTAAACAATGGAGATGGATGGATTGGATACTAGTATACAATTATGGACGGACTGCCACGGTTAGGTGGTATAAAAAAACCACGGTTAGGTGGTATATATTATAATAATAATACAATTATGGATGGACGGACTGCCTGCCGACTGCCGACACAGAGGTAGCCACAGCCGTGAACTACCGCACTGTACACTGGTTGATAAAGAGATAGTAGTATACTCGTAACAACTAGTATGACACTATGACGACGGTATAAAGAATGAAAAAAAAACCACGGTTAGGTGGTATATATTATAATAATAATACAATTATGGATGGACGGACTGCCTGCCGACTGCCGACACAGAGGTAGCCACAGCCGTGAACTACCGCACTGTACACTGGTTGATAAAGAGATAGTAGTATACTCGTAACAACTAGTATGACACTATGACGACGGTATAAAGAATGAAAAAAAAACCACGGTTAGGTGGTATATATTATAATAATAATACAATTATGGATGGACGGACTGCCTGCCGACTGCCGACACAGAGGTAGCCACAGCCGTGAACTACCGCACTGTACACTGGTTGATAAAGAGATAGTAGTATACTCGTAACAACTAGTATGACACTATGACGACGGTATAAAGAATGAAAAAAAAACCACGGTTAGGTGGTATATATTATAATAATAATACAATTATGGATGGACGGACTGCCTGCCGACTGCCGACACAGAGGTAGCCACAGCCGTGAACTACCGCACTGTACACTGGTTGATAAAGAGATAGTAGTATACTCGTAACAACTAGTATGACACTATGACGACGGTATAAAGAATGCAAAAAAAACCACAGTTAGGTGGTATATATTATAATAATAATACAATTATGGATGGACGGACTGCCTGCCGACTGCCGACACAGAGGTAGCCACAGCCGTGAACTACCGCACTGTACACTGGTTGATAAAGAGATAGTAGTATACTCGTAACAACTAGTATGACACTATGACGGTATAAAGAATGAAAAAAAAACCACGGTTAGGTGGTATATATTATAATAATAATACAATTATGGATGGACGGACTGCCTGCCGACTGCCGACACAGAGGTAGCCACAGCCGTGAACTACCGCACTGTACACTGGTTGATAAAGAGATAGTAGTATACTCGTAACAACTAGTATGACACTATGACGACGGTATAAAGAATGAAAAAAAAACCACGGTTAGGTGGTAGGTATATAATAATAAATAATACAATTCTGGTCGGACGGACTGCCTGCCGTGTGCCGACACAGAGGTAGCCACAGCCGTGAACTACCGCACTGTACACTGGTTGATAAAGAGATAGTAGTATACTCGTAACAATTAGGATGACACTATGACGGTATAAAGAATGAAAAAAAAACCACGGTTAGGTGGTAGGTATATAATAATAAATAATACAATTCTGGTCGGACGGACTGCCTGCCGTGTGCCGACACAGAGGTAGCCACAGCCGTGAACTACCGCACTGTACACTGGTTGATAAAGAGATAGTAGTATACTCGTAACAATTAGGATGACACTATGACGGTATAAAGAATGAAAAAAAAACCACGGTTAGGTGGTAGGTATATAATAATAAATAATACAATTCTGGTCGGACGGACTGCCTGCCGTGTGCCGACACAGAGGTAGCCACAGCCGTGAACTACCGCACTGTACTGTGTCTGCTGCTAATATAGACTGGTTGATATTTAAAGAGATATTAGTAGTATACAACAATACTATACTGGTGGTCAGGCACTGGTCACCACTCCTGCAGCAAAAGTGTGCACTGTTAATTAATATAATTGTACTCCTGGCTCCTGCTAACAACCTGCAGTGCTCCCCAGTCTCCCCCACAATTAATTATAAGCTTTTAATTTATACATTGATGACTGTGCAGCACACTGGGCTGAGCTGAGTGCACACAGACTGAGTCACACTGTGTGACTGACTGTGCTGTGTATCGTTTTTTTTTTCAGGCAGAGAACGGATATAGCAGAGAGAAGTGAACGGATATATTATATTAAATAAAAGTTAACTAGCAACTGCACTGGTCACTGACTGTGGTAAACTAACTCTGTCTGCGACTCTGCACAATCTCTCTCTATCTAATCTATCTATCTCTATTCTAATGGAGAGGACGCCAGACACGTCCTCTCCCTATCAATCTCAATGCACGAGTGAAAATGGCGGCGACGCGCGGCTCCTTATATAGAATCCGAGTCTCGCGATAGAATCCGAGCCTCGCGAGAATCCGACAGCGTCATGATGACGTTCGGGCGCGCTCGGGTTAACCGAGCAAGGCGGGAAGATCCGAGTCGCTCGGACCCGTGGAAAAAAAAGTGAAGTTCGTGCGGGTTCGGATTCAAAGAAACCGAACCCGCTCATCTCTAATCCCGATACCATCTCATCTCCCCCGTAGCATTTGCCGATGGGTCAGATAGTGAGTTGTCAGTTGGAGAGATTCTTCCCAAGAAAGCACCAAAGAATCGTGTAATGAAACAGACCAAACCGGAGGACTAGAAAGCTCTAGTTGATCGCAGCAGCAAATTTGTTAGCAGTTGGGCAAAACCATATGCACTGCCGGTGGGGCAGATGTAACATGTGCAGGGAGAGTTAGATTTGGGTTGGTTATATTGTTTCTGTGCAAGGTAAATACTGGCTGCTTTATTTTTACACTGCAATTTAGATTTCAGTTTGAACACACCCCACCCAAATCTAACTCTTTCTGCACATGTTACATCTGCCCCACCTACAGTGCACATGGTTTTGCCCAATTGCTAACAAATTTGTGGCTGCGATCAACTCTGAATAAGGCCCTTTGTGTGAGAGTATACATGAAGAAAATGGGCAGGAAGAAGACTGACCATGGTGACTGTTTGATGACAAAGGTTTATATTTACTATTTATCACTTTGTCAAAGCAGCTGATCATCTACAACTTTGATGGACAGTTTTAAAATGCAATAGGAATTAATCTATATACTGTATATAAAAGAATACCTTTATTAATTTGTATGCAAATATCTACCACAGCTGGCAAGGTGAAGCTGCCAAATCTTACAGTTATTTAACATCGAAAAATTAAGCTATTGACGACATAGCGAGAAATATTGAAAACATCATCTTTTGGTTGTATATCTGTACATATAAAAAACTAGAAAGGTTGCGTCTATACATAACATTTTTTTTTTTTTTTTTCTAGAAATATACCTCTAGGGACTGTTTATGAACAGTGGAGATGAAAAAAAAAAATATTTTTTTTTGTCTGTCTGTCTATCTGTTCTTTCCGGCATCACTCAAAAGCTACTGGATGAATTTGGATGACGTTTTCACATTGTCTAGCTTAGTGACCTAGAAAGTAACTGAGGTATGTATGATCTCGATGTGACATCAGGGAGAAGAGCAATACATAAAAAAAACAGACGCTTGACACTTGGCGCACTGAAAGTTTGTGTTCCGATCATGCTTCTGCGGAACTTGACTTTTCTTTTCAATTCAAGCGCCTGCAGTTTCCTGTAAGCATCTACTTCATTATGACGATCAATAAGTCGCAAGGGCAAACGCTCAGGGCTGCAGGCGTATATCTCAGGACCAGCTGCTTCTCCCATGGGCAACTTTATATGGCTTGCTCATGAGTTAGCAGCCGTGAAGGAAAACAACAAATATTGTTTCCAAAGAAATGTTGTGATCAATATGTACAATAGAAAATGTGTACAATGTGTACAATAAAAAATATACATCACTAAATTAAATGACACTACTGTATTTGTAATATTTGTAATATATTATCTCCCCACCCTGCCCACTTCAGTATAAAATAGGTGGGATGCGGAGATCCACCCACTCTACCGAAGTCTGGAGGAGATCTTCAAAAATCGGGTAGGTGGGTACGTAAGTATGAACCTGCAGTAACAGTGGTATTAGATCATATATATTACAATTTTTTTTTGTTTCTTGACTTTATCACACAATCGATTATATTGTCTATTACCAGATTAGAGAGATAGAAACAAAGGAGATTGTTTACTGAATGTGTGTATGAGTTCTACTCAATATTAAAAATACGTGTTTACTTGCCATATCCGAAAGAGATTAAAAGATTGCCTCATTTATTCCTATAACTTGCTTGGACAGTAGGAGCGAACACACAGATCCGCTACAGTGTGAGGGAACACTCACATCTTCAGTAAATTACTCCCCTATTCAGACTTATATTTCTAGAAATGTGTGCACCTACGGTACTGCATCAAACCTTTCAAGCTATTGATATAAGAGGGAGATCTGTTCTGTAATAAAATGGCATTATACGAACAAGATGATTAAATATCGCCTTGGATTATATCTTGACCTTTTTTAGTAATTTTAAGAGAATGCTTGACATATAACAAGTAATCACATACATTACAGGGTCAGGGAATATAGGATTTCATATACAGGTTTTATTCAATTAAGACATAATAATATCATGCATTTTATGTATCACTGAAGTATCGATTATATATATATATATATATATATATACTGTATATACAGATGTAGCCACGCTCATCGTTGCCGCGATGCATGCATCGATGGCCGCAGTGGGCATTTGCTTCAAAGACTTTAATGTGTGCACGTGCACACTAGTCACTCCTTTGCTGCAGCAATGATGAGCGTGACTACATCTGTGTGTGTGTGTGTGCGTGTATATATATATATATATATATATATATGGGTCGACACACCTTAGGTCGACGACAATTGGTCGACACACCTTAGGTCGGCATGGACAAAATGTCGACATGGACAAAAGGTCGACAGGAACAAGGTCGACATGGAAAAAGGTCAACATGAGTTTTTTATGTTTTTTTGGTGTCGTTGTCTTCGTAGAGTGACCGGGAACCCCATGCTTCGGGCATGGTGCCTTCGCTCCGCTACCGCTTCGCTCGGCACAGATTACCGTTCCAATCGTAGTCCACGTGTATCGTTAAGTATGAAAAGGTTCCCAAAAAGATTTTTTTCTCTCGAAAAACTCATGTCGACCTTTTCCCATGTCGACCTTGTTCCTGTCGACCTTTTGTCCATGTCGACCTAATGTGTCGACCAATTGCCGTCGACCTAAGGTGTGTCGACCTTTTTGTTGTCGACCTGGAGTCCGGATACCATATATATATATATATATATATATATATATATATACACATTCAGCTGGGAGCCGCACAGGCTGCCTGAGGCTACTTTAAAAAAAAAAACGGGTAGTGGGGTTTCTAGGTACTCAGAAACCCCCTCTGCATGTGCGTATGTCAGGGAAGTGATACAGAGATGGCAATTACCAGTGGTCCTGGGAGGATGGGGCAGTACTAATTACCTGGGCTGCTGGAGGGGGCTGGTGGGGGCCTAGGCCCGCTGCCTCCCCTATCGAGCCATCTTCCATGTGATATCTTTGGGAAGATGGTGCCCACACATTGAAAGCAGAGCGCCAACGTCTTTGCTTTCTAGTGCACATGCACCATCTTCCCAAATACCACTGGGAAGATGGCGCTGGATGAGGATGAGGAACCCAACATCCCACAAGTAAGGTTTGATCCTATAGTATTATTAACCTCAATAACCACAATTTCCACTCATTTCCAGTCTATTCTGAACACCTCACACCTCACAATATTATTTTTAGTCCTAAAATTTGCACCGAGGTCGCTGGATGACTAAGCTAAGCGACACAAGTGGCCGACACAAACACCTGGCCCATCTAGGAGTGGCACTGCAGTGTCAGACAGGATGGCACTTAAAAAAATTGGCCCCAAACAGCACATGATGCAAAGAAAAAAAGAGGTGCACCAAGGTCGCTGGACGGCTAAGCTAAGCGACACAAACACCTCAATATCACAGGAATTATTCATTCTAATCAATGGTATTATTGGTCCAAATCACTGGAAGAAAATGACAAAATCACTGGAATTATTCGTTCTAATCAATGGTATTATTGGTCTAAATCACTGGAAGAAAATTACAAAATCACTGGAATTATTCGTTCTAATCAATGGTATTATTGGTCCAAATCACTGGAAGAAAATGGAATGGATACTTGCAGTGACACAGAGCTGCAAGATACAGCAATGGCCTACTGTACAACTATATACTACTGTTAGTCACCAAAATGCTGCACTGTAATACTAGAAGCTATAGAAAAGTATAGAAAAGTATATATATTATTGTATATATCAGTACAGACAGAGTGGTGTAACTGTGACACGTGTCCTGACAAGCAGTATAGAAGCTATAGAAAATAAGAAAAGTATATATATTATTGTATATATCAGTACAGACAGAGCGGTGTAACTGTGACCCATGTTGTCAGCGTCCGGAGTCTTACCGGTACGCTGGGGCCGCGGGGCTGGCTTCCTTGGCGATGTGCGGGCAGCGGAGGAGGTGGGCTGCTGCGCCGGATCCGTGGGCAGCAGTAGCGGCGGTGAGGGGGTCCGCTCGTAGCGGCGGGACGCCGCTACAGCGGGTTGCTCTTTCTGAACCGTTGCTTGGAGACCAGGGGCAGTGAGCAATGTGGTTTTGCAAAAAGGTCTGCATTACTGGGCGCCATGTTGAAGACCAAGTTTTAAGCATAGTTCCTGTTTCCTGTTTCTTCCAGCCAATCCAAGGAAAGCTCTCCCTATAAAAGGGGGCTGGTTTAGGACAGGGATGCCAGTGCTTCAAGTTACAACCCTGTTGTAGGTGCTTTAGCCTGTGCTCCCAGGATTCCTGCTGTATTCTGGTTCCTCCTGATCCTGCTTGGTCGGGTCTCTGTTGCTGCTGCAGCCCTGCCGTTTCTAGCCTGTTACTGCCTGTGGAAGCGCTCCTGGAAAACCCGGTCCAGTAAGACTCTTTGGGCACAGTCGGCCCCGGGTCTTATGCCTCATCTTTCAAGCCACACTCCACAGATCTCCTTCACCAGCCACGCCTTTGTACCACCGACCACAGCCTGCAGATTATTATCTTCAGCCTCGTTTAACAAACCACAGTCCACAGTCCTTGTCTCCAGCCACGTCTTCAACCACCATCCACAGTTCCACAGTTCATCATCTACAGTCTCGTCTTTAAAATCACAGTCCACAGATCTATGCCCCCTGCCACGTCTTTAACCATCGTGCTCCAGCCTCGGTCCTCTACCTCAGCCCTGTACATAATAAATACTTTCCATTGACTCTCAAATCCCGCCTACGTTCTTCATTGCTTCGTGTCCCATGCGAAGGAACTATATCCAGCCCCCTCATCTGGTTCATTCACAGCCTGCAAATCTCAGCTGCCGGATCCTCAAACTTTGCTAGATGTGACAGTAAGCACTGGCCCAATGGATTCGATGGGTGATCAGGCCTCAGGAGGGGATTCAACTGCAGATATCTGGTCTTGCTTAAGTAAGCAGGAGGCCACACAATCTCAAATCGTGCAGTTCATGCAGAGTATGTCAGAACGTCTCAATTCTCTCTGTGTTGCCATGACGGCTCCTCAAGTATCTACAGCTGCTCCCACATTAGCACCTCCGGTCCAGCTTCCTCCTGTACCAGTACCACTTCCACGGTTGCATTTGCCACCTCCCAGTAAATTCGATGGGAATCCAAAACAATGCCGCTGGTTTCTTAACCAGTGCGAAATCCAGTTCGAACTACAGTCGGACAACTTCCCATCAGCACGAACCAAAGTAGCCTATATAATTTCTTTACTTACCAGGCAAGCGTTGGAATGGGCTTCACCTTTGTGGGAGAGGATGGATTTCATCTTATCTAACTATCCAGAATTCGTAGCCACCTTTCGAAGAATCTTCGATGAACCGGGCAGGACTTCTGCCGCCTCACTGGAGATCCTGCGCCTGCGCCTGCGTCAGGGCACACGTACGGTCAGTCAGTACGTGATCCAGTATCGCACCCTTTCCTCAGAACTGAACTGGAACGAGGAGGCTCTCATTGCAGCTTTCTGGAGCGCTCTCTCCGAAAAGATCAAAGATGACCTCGCAACTCAGGACGTACCTGATAAGTTGGATAAACTAATTTCTTTATGCAATAAGTTAGACCTGAGGTACAGAGAACACTGTATGGAGAGGTTGCGGTCAGATCATCCTAAGCCTAGAGTTGTTCTTCCACCAACACCATCATCACCAACTGTGGAAGAACCCATGCAGATTAATCGCTCCCACCTCTCCAATGAAGAACGTCAGAGACGGCGACAAGGGAACCTCTGCCTGTATTGTGGTGCATGCATCTGATCACTTTGTTAAAACTTGCAATCTACGTCCGGGAAACGGCCGCTCCTAGTTTGTGCTGGAGAGGTCAAGCTAGGAGAATTCTCAGAATTACATACCAAGAAAGAGTCTGTCCTGTTAACCCAATTGGAGCTCCCTTCTTCTTCTCTTCTCATGCCTGCACTACTCGACTCCGGAGACGCCGAAAGCTTCATTACGTCAGCTCTGGTCAAACGATCTGGAATACAAATGGTTCCTTTGGATCGTATCATTTCTGTTACCGCAGTGGATGGAAGTTATATCCCTGAGGGTATTATATCCTTTCGTACTATTCCTCTTGAGATGAAGGTCAGAGTTCTCCATTCAGAAGAAATCTCTTTCCTTGTAATTCCTAAAGCCTCGCAAGAACTAATCCTAGGGTTTCCATGGTTAATCAGACACAATCGCCACATAGATTGGCAAACTATGGATGTTCTCTCTTGGGGACAAGACTGCTTTCAGAACTGTTTACCTTCAGTTAGACATCTCTGTTCTTCCAGCCCTTCCAGCCTTCCTGTGGAGTACCAAGCTTTTCAAGATGTTTTCAGTAAGCATGGGGCAGACACCTTGCCTCCGCATCGTACTTGGGATAGTCCCATTGAGCTAGTACCCGGTAAGACTCCTCCCCGAGGTCGAATTTACCCTCTCTCACTTCCCGAGACACAGGCCATGTCGGAGTATATCCGGGAGAACTTGGAGAAAGGGTTCATCAGGTCTTCTACATCTCCGTCCGGAGCAGGGTTTTTCTTTGTCAAAAAGAAGGATGGGGGGTTGCGGCCCTGTATTGACTATAGAGGTCTCAATGACATAACAGTTAAGAACAGATATCCGTTACCTCTGACTCCAGAACTGTTCGACCGTGTTAAAGGAGCTACTGTATTTACTAAGTTGGACTTACGGGGGGCCTACAATCTTATACGTATTCGCCCAGGGGACGAATGGAAGACGGCATTTAATACCCGCGACGGCCATTATGAATACCTGGTAATGCCTTTTGGCCTATGTAACGCCCCAGCCGTCTTTCAAGAGTTCGTTAACGAAATCTTCAGAGATCTCCTCTATGACTGCTTGGTAGTGTATCTGGATGACATCCTCATTTTTTCTAGGGATCTGAAGACCCATCAGGAACAAGTCAAAGAAGTGTTAACTCGTTTACGAAGGAATCAGTTATTCTGTAAGTTAGAGAAGTGCACCTTTGAAGTAGCCACGATTCCATTCCTCGGTTACATTCTTTCAGGGCAGAGGTTACAGATGGACCCCGCTAAAGTCCAGGCGATTCAGGATTGGGCACTTCCAGCTACCCTTAAAGGAATTCAAAGTTTCATGGGGTTTGCTAACTTCTACCGAAGATTCATTCAAAATTATTCTTCTGTCATAGCTCCTATAACCGCATTAACTAGGAAGGGAGCCGATCCTGCCAAGTGGTCTCCGGAGGCTTTGGAAGCTTTTTCATCTTTAAAGGAGGCCTTCACGACTGCTCCAGTTCTTCGACAACCCGATCTCAGCCGTCCGTTCTTGGTGGAGGCTGATGCCTCTACTGTAGGAGTAGGAGCAGTATTATCCCAGCTTTTCGAGGACAAGAAGGTCCATCCTTGTGCGTTCTTCTCGCGAAGATTCTCCCCCGCTGAACAGAATTACGCTATTGGGGAACAGGAATTACTGGCAATTAAGTTGGCCTTTGAGGAGTGAAGGTATTTGTTGGAGGGAGCTCAGCATCCAATTTCGGTGACCACGGATCACAAGGACCTCCTGTATTTACAGTCGGCCCGATGTCTGAACCCACACCAAGCAAGATGGGCACTCTTCTTTACCCATTTTAATTTTAAACTCAGTTACCGACCAGGTTCCCTCAACAAAAAGGCAGATGCATTATCGCGCTCCCTAAGTTCAGAAGAACCCTCCGACCGTTCAAAAGAGCAATTTATCCTGGAATCCACCTTTTTTTCTGCAACTAATACCTCTCCACTTCCTCCTCCAGGGAAGATCTTCGTTGCACCAAATCTTCGCAAAAAACTTCTTACATGGGCTCACTCCTCCTCCTTCATGGGCCATGCGGGCGGTCATAAGACACTTAAATTCATTCAGCGCTCCTACTGGTGGCCTCATCTCAGGACTGATGATCAGGAATTCGTAGCTGCCTGTCCAAAAAGTGCCCAGCATAAAAGTCCTAAAGGTCCACCAGCCGGGTTACTCCTTCCTTTGCCGGTACCACTAAGACCATGGACGCATATTTCTATGGACTTTATTACAGATTTACCTACGTCTGGTGGGTGGAACACAGTATGGGCCATAGTTGACCGATTCTCTAAAATGCACACTTTGTTCCTCTGGCTAATCTTCCATCTGCATCCCAGTTGGCAAAATTGTTTATAGCAGAGATCTTTCAACTCCATGGTCTACCACAGGAAATCGTGTCTGATAGAGGTCCTCAATTTGTGGCCAAGTTTTGGAGATCCCTTTGTTCTGCTCTTGGCGTGAAATTAAACTTCTCCTCAGGATTTCATCCCCAAATGGATGGTCAAACAGAGAGAGTGAACCAGTATCTGGAGACTTTTCTGCGTTTATTCATGTCCTCCTCACAGGACGACTAGCTGGACTTCCTCCCGTTCGCAGAATTTGCCCATAACAATCTTTATCACTCTGCCACAAAATCTTCTCCATTCTTCATTAATTATGGTTACCATCCAAGAGTTCCTGACTTCCAACTTCTGCCTACGCTTGAGGTTCCTGCCGCAGAGTCTACACTTCGACAATTTACTGAAGCTTGAAAACAAGTTCACAAGACTTTGCTCAAAACATCCAAGAGATATAAGACCTATGCATATCTGAAACGAAAAGCTGTACCAAGCCTTAAGGTAGGAGATCGTTTGGGTTTCCACACGTAACCTAAGATTAAAGGTTCCTACAAAAAAGTTTGCTCCCAAATTTATTGGGCCTTACCCAATCGAAAAAGTCTTGAATCCTGTGGCTTACAAAGTGAAATTACCTCCGCATTTAAGAATTCCTAATGCATTTCATATTTCTCTCTTAAAACCATTGGTACTTAATCAGTTCAGAGCCACTCTGCCTAAATCACCCAAGATCCAATCAGCACATGGAGACGAATTTGAGATTCACAAGATCCTCGATTCTCGCAGACGTTATGATCGCATCCAGTACCTGGTTGATTGGAAGGGGTATGGGCCAGAGGAGAGATCTTGGGTAGATGCAGAGGATGTCCATGCTCCAAGACTTCTTCAGACATTTCATGTCAAGTTTCCAACTAAACCACATAGGTGTCCGGAGTCCACCCGCAAAAGGGGGGGGGGGGTACTGTCAGCGTCCGGAGTCTTACCGGTACGCTGGGGCCGCGGGGCTGTCTTCCTTGGTGATGTGCGGGCAGCAGCGGAGGTGGGCTACTGCACCAGATCCGTGGGCAGCAGTAGCGGCGTGAGGGGTCCGCTCATGGTGGCGCGAAGCCGCTACAGCAGGTTGCTCTTGCTGAGCCGTTGCCTGGAGACCAGGGGCAGTGAGCAATGTGGCTTTGAAAAAAGGTCTGTATTACTGGGCGCCGCCATGTTGGAGACCAAGTTTTAAGCGTAGTTCCTGTTTCCTGTTTCTTCCAGCCAATCCAGGGAAAGCTCTCCCTATAAAAGGGGTCTGGTTTAGGACAGGGATGCCAGTGCTTCAAGTTACAACCCTGTTGTAGGTGCTTTAGCCTGTGCTCCCAGGATTCCTGCTGTATTCTGGTTCCTCCTGATCCTGCTTGGTCAGTTCTCTGTTGCTGCTGCAGCCCTGCCGTTTCTAGCCTGTTACTGCCTGTGGAAGCGCTCCTGGAAAACCCGGTCCAGTAAGACTCTTTGGGCACAGTCGGCCCCGGGTCTTCTGCCTCATCTTTCAAGCCACACTCCACAGATCTTCTTCACCAGCCACGCATTTGTACCACCGACCACAGCCTGCAGATTATCTTCAGCCTCGTTTAACAAATCACAGTTCACAGACCTTGTCTCCAGCCACGTCTTCAACCACCATCCACAGTTCCACAGTTCATCATCTACAGTCTCGTCTTTCAAATCACAGTCCACAGTTCTTCGCCCCTGCCACGTCTTTAACCATCGTGCTCCAGCCTCGGTCCTCTACCTCAGCCCTGTACATAATAAATACGTTCCATTGACTCTCAAATCCCGCCTACGTTCTTCATTGCTCCGTGTCCCATGCAAAGGAACTATATCCAGCCCCCTCATCTGGTTCATTCACAGCCTGCTACCTCTTCGGGCAAATCTCAGCTGCCGGATCCTCAAACTTTGCTAGACGTGACACATGTGTCTTGACAAGCAGTATAGAAGCTATAGAAAAGTATATATATTACTGTATATCAGTAGTAGTACAGAGCGGTGTAACTGTGACAAATGTGTGTCCTGACAAGCAGTATAGAAGCTATAGAAAAGTATATATAATATTACTGTATATCAGTACAGAGCAGTGTAACTGTGACACATGTGTCCTGACAAGCAGTATAGAAGCTATAGAAAAGTATATATTATATTACTGCATATCAGTACAGAGCGGTGTAACTGCAACCCATGTGTCCTGACAAGCAGTATAGAAGCTATAGAAAAGTATATATAATATTACTGTATATCAGTACAGAGTGGTGTAACTGTGACCCATGTGTCCTGACAAGCAGTATAGAAGCTATAGAAAAGTATATATATTATTGTATATATCAGTACAGAGCGGTGTAACTGTGACACATTTGTCCTGACAAGCAGTATAGAAGCTATAGAAAAGTATATATATTATTGTATGTATCAGTACAGAGCGGTGTAACTGTGACCATGTGTCCTGACAAGCAGTATAGAAGCTATAGAAAAGTATATATATTATTGTATATATCAGTACAGAGCGATGTAACTGTGACCATGTGTCCTGACAAGCAGTATAGAAGCTATAGAAAAGTATATATATTATTGTATATATCAGTACAGAGCGGTGTAACTGCGACCCATGTGTCCTGACAAGCAGTACAGAAGCTATAGAAAAGTATATATATATTATTGTATATCAGTACAGAGCGGTGTAACTGTGACACATGTGTGTCCTGACAAGCAGTATAGAAGCTATAGAAAAGTATATATAATATTACTGTATATCAGTACAGAGCGGTGTAACTGTGACCCATGTGTCCTGACAAGCAGTATAGAAGCTATAGAAAAGTATATATATTATTGTATATATCAGTACAGAGCGGTGTAACTGTGACACATTTGTCCTGACAAGCAGTATAGAAGCTATAGAAAAGTATATATATTATTGTATATATCAGTACAGAGCGGTGTATATGTGACACATGTGTGTCCTGACAAGCAGTATAGAAGCTATAGAAAAGTATATATAATATTACTGTATATCAGTACAGAGCGGTGTAACTGTGACACATTTGTCCTGACAAGCAGTATAGAAGCTATAGAAAAGTATATATATTACTGTATATCAGTAGTAGTACAGAGCAGTGTAACTGTGACACATGTGTGTCCTGACAAGCAGTATAGAAGCTATAGAAAAGTATATATAATATTACTGTATATCAGTACAGAGCGGTGTAACTGTGACACATGTGTCCTGACAAGCAGTATAGAAGCTATAGAAAAGTATATATATTACAGTATATCAATAGTAGTACAGAGCGGTGTAACTGTGACACATGTGTCCTGACAAGCAGTATAGAAGCTATAGAAAAGTATATATAATATTACTGTATATCATTACAGAGCGGTGTAACTGTGACCCATGTGTCCTGACAAGCAGTATAGAAGCTATAGAAAAGTATATATAATATTACTGTATATCAGTACAGAGCGGTGTAACTGTGACACATGTGTCCAGACAAGCAGTATAGAAGCTATAGAAAAGTATATATAATATTACTGTATATCAGTACAGAGCGGTGTAACTGTGACACATTTGTCCTGACAAGCAGTATAGAAGCTATAGAAAAGTATATATATTATTGTATATATCAGTACAGAGCGGTGTATATGTGACACATGTGTGTCCTGACAAGCAGTATAGAAGCTATAGAAAAGTATATATAATATTACTGTATATCAGTACAGAGCGGTGTAACTGTGACACATTTGTCCTGACAAGCAGTATATAAGCTATAGAAAAGTATATATATTACTGTATATCAGTAGTAGTACAGAGCGGTGTAATTGTGACACATGTGTGTCCTGACAAGCAGTATAGAAGCTATAGAAAAGTATATATAATAATACTGTATATCAGTACAGAGCGGTGTAACTGTGACACATATGTCCTGACAAGCAGTATAGAAGCTATAGAAAAGTATATATAATATTACTGTATATCATTACAGAGTGGTGTAACTGTGACCCATGTGTCCTGACAAGCAGTATAGAAGCTATAGAAAAGTATATATAATATTACTGTATATCAGTACAGAGCGGTGTAACTGTGACCCATGTGTCCTGACAAGCTGTATAGAAGCTATAGAAAAGTATATATATTATTGTATATATCAGTACAGAGCGGTGTAACTGTGACACATTTGTCCTGACAAGCAGTATAGAAGCTATAGAAAAGTATATATATTATTGTATATATCAGTACAGAGCGGTGTATATGTGACACATGTGTGTCCTGACAAGCAGTATAGAAGCTATAGAAAAGTATATATAATATTACTGTATATCAGTACAGAGCGGTGTAACTGTGACACATTTGTCCTGACAAGCAGTATATAAGCTATAGAAAAGTATATATATTACTGTATATCAGTAGTAGTACAGAGCGGTGTAATTGTGACACATATGTGTCCTGACAAGCAGTATAGAAGCTATAGAAAAGTATATATAATAATACTGTATATCAGTACAGAGCGGTGTAACTGGGACACATATGTCCTGACAAGCAGTATAGAAGCTATAGAAAAGTATATATATTACTGTATATCAGTAGTACAGAGCGGTGTAACTGTGACACATGTGTGTCCTGACAAGCAGTATAGAAGCTATAGAAAAGTATATATAATATTACTGTATATCAGTACAGAGCGGTGTAACTGTGACACATGTGTCCTGACAAGCAGTATAGAAGCTATAGAAAAGTATATATATTACAGTATATCAATAGTAGTACAGAGCGGTGTAACTGTGACACATGTGTCCTGACAAGCAGTATAGAAGCTATAGAAAAGTATATATAATATTACTGTATATCATTACAGAGCGGTGTAACTGTGACCCATGTGTCCTGACAAGCAGTATAGAAGCTATAGAAAAGTATATATAATATTACTGTATATCAGTACAGAGCGGTGTAACTGTGACACATGTGTCCAGACAAGCAGTATAGAAGCTATAGAAAAGTATATATAATATTACTGTATATCAGTACAGAGCGGTGTAACTGTGACACATTTGTCCTGACAAGCAGTATAGAAGCTATAGAAAAGTATATATATTATTGTATATATCAGTACAGAGCGGTGTATATGTGACACATGTGTGTCCTGACAAGCAGTATAGAAGCTATAGAAAAGTATATATAATATTACTGTATATCAGTACAGAGCGGTGTAACTGTGACACATTTGTCCTGACAAGCAGTATATAAGCTATAGAAAAGTATATATATTACTGTATATCAGTAGTAGTACAGAGCGGTGTAATTGTGACACATATGTGTCCTGACAAGCAGTATAGAAGCTATAGAAAAGTATATATAATAATACTGTATATCAGTACAGAGCGGTGTAACTGGGACACATATGTCCTGACAAGCAGTATAGAAGCTATAGAAAAGTATATATATTACTGTATATCAGTAGTAGTACAGAGCAGTGTAACTGTGACACATGTGTGTCCTGACAAGCAGTATAGAAGCTATAGAAAAGTATATATAATATTACTGTATATCAGTACAGAGCGGTGTAACTGTGACACATGTGTCCTGACAAGCAGTATAGAAGCTATAGAAAAGTATATATATTACAGTATATCAATAGTAGTACAGAGCGGTGTAACTGTGACACATGTGTCCTGACAAGCAGTATAGAAGCTATAGAAAAGTATATATAATATTACTGTATATCATTACAGAGCGGTGTAACTGTGACCCATGTGTCCTGACAAGCAGTATAGAAGCTATAGAAAAGTATATATAATATTACTGTATATCAGTACAGAGCGGTGTAACTGTGACACATGTGTCCTGACAAGCAGTATAGAAGCTATAGAAAAGTATATATAATATTACTGTATATCAGTACAGAGCGGTGTAACTGTGACCATGTGTCCAGACAAGCAGTATAGAAGCTATAGAAAAGTATATATAATATTACTGTATATCAGTACAGAGCGGTGTAACTGTGACACATTTGTCCTGACAAGCAGTATAGAAGCTATAGAAAATACGAAAAGTATATATATTATTGTATATATCAGTACAGACAGAGCGGTGTAACTGTGACACATGTGTGTCCTGACAAGCAGTATAGAAGCTATAGAAAAGTATATATAATATTACTGTATATCAGTACAGAGCGGTGTAACTGGGACACATATGTCCTGACAAGCAGTATAGAAGCTATAGAAAAGTATATATATTACTGTATATCAGTAGTAGTACAGAGCAGTGTAACTGTGACACATGTGTGTCCTGACAAGCAGTATAGAAGCTATAGAAAAGTATATATAATATTACTGTATATCATTACAGAGCGGTGTAACTGTGACCCATGTGTCCTGACAAGCAGTATAGAAGCTATAGAAAAGTATATATAATATTACTGTATATCATTACAGAGCGGTGTAACTGTGACACATGTGTGTCCTGACAAGCAGTATAGAAGCTATAGAAAAGTATATATAATATTACTGTATATCATTACAGAGCGGTGTAACTGTGACCCATGTGTCCTGACAAGCAGTATAGAAGCTATAGAAAAGTATATATAATATTACTGTATATCAGTACAGAGCGGTGTAACTGTGACACATGTGTCCTGACAAGCAGTATAGAAGCTATAGAAAAGTATATATATTACTGTATATCAGTAGTAGTACAGAGCGCTGTAACTGTGACACATGTGTGTCCTGACAAGCAGTATAGAAGCTATAGAAAAGTATATATAATATTACTGTATATCAGTACAGAGCGGTGTAACTGTGACCCATGTGTCCTGACAAGCAGTATAGAAGCTATAGAAAAGTATATATAATATTACTGTATATCAGTACAGAGCGGTGTAATTGTGACACATGTGTCCTGACAAGCAGTATAGAAGCTATAGAAAAGTATATATATTACTGTATAGCAGTA
Organism: Pseudophryne corroboree; assembly: GCF_028390025.1. Classification (NCBI taxonomy): domain Eukaryota; kingdom Metazoa; phylum Chordata; class Amphibia; order Anura; family Myobatrachidae; genus Pseudophryne; species Pseudophryne corroboree. The sequence continues at coordinate 51,618,640 of NC_086448.1, forward strand.
GAAGTACAGAGCGGTGTATATGTGACACATGTGTGTCCTGACAAGCAGTATAGAAGCTATAGAAAAGTATATATAATATTACTGTATATCAGTACAGAGCGGTGTAACTGTGACACATGTGTCCTGACAAGCAGTATAGAAGCTATAGAAAAGTATATATATTATTGTATATATCAGTACAGAGCAGTGTAACTGTGACCAATGTGTGTCCTGACAAGCAGTATAGAAGCTATAGAAAAGTATATATTATATACTGGTGGTCCCCAGTCCCCACAATGCAGCACACTGATCAGATATTTGGAGCACACTGAGCACAGATATGGAGCGTTTTCAGGCAGAGAACGTAGATATTTTCAGCACACTGAGCACAGATTATTTGCAGCACACTGAGCACAGATATTTTCAGCACACTGAGCACAGATTACGGAGCTGCCACGTCCTCTCCGTTCAATCTCCAAAGCACGAGTGAAAATGGCGGCAACGCTCGGCTCCTTATATAGAATACGAATCTCGCGAGAATCCAACAGCGGGATGATGATGTTCGGGCGCATTCTGGTTAACCGAGCAAGGCGGGAAGATCCGAGGCTGCCTCGGAACCGCGTAAAATGGGTGAAGTTCGGGGGGGGGGGGGGGGGGGTTCGAATCCCGAGGAACCGAACCCGCTCATCTCTAATTTAAATGGTTAAACACTCCAAGCTGTCTCTTAGCTGAGTGTTATTGTGCATGACTCATCAGCCTGAATAACATCACATCTGAGTCACCAAGGCTTAAAAGTCAGGCTGATTAGGCTGCAGGTGTATGTTGTTTACTTTACTCTATAAAAGACTGCATGTGTTCTAGCCTGTCACTGTATTTTTGGTAGCCCAGGAGAGATTGATACCTTTTCACATCACCTGTATTTCGTTATGGTCAATAAAACCTACACTGGTCAACATGTGGACTTACCTTCTTTCTCACATCTGCTATGCACCTGCCAACTTGTAGGCTTCTGCCAATAGCTACATTATTGGCTGACTAGATATTGTATTGCCTATAGTCCCCGTAGTTAGATACCAAGTGATCTGGCTACATTTGATATGACTGTTTCATTCTCTACACTACTGTATGTATTTTAGGTTGTTACTAAGGTAATCGCACCTTTGCAACCCTAGTTGTTCATATGGAAAAATTTTGACTGCTGAAACTAGCTTTATGTAATTAAGTATTTCAACTTTTGCAATGTAACACATGATAAATCAGGATGTAGTTATGTGACCGGCGGTCAGGAGGCTGCCGGTCACAATACCGTCGCCGGCCTCCCGACAGTCAGGGCAATTCCCGACAGACAGGGCAATTCCCACTTGTGGGTGTCTGCGACACCCATAGGAGTGGGAATAGACCTTGTGGCGAGTGCAGCTTGCCACCAAGCCTGCAGCATGGCAAACGCAGAGAGCCCGCAACGGACTTTATTGCGCTCACTCCCCCCCCACGCCTCCCCTGCTAGGCATCTAAAACCTGGGTTCCCGGCATTGGTATGGTGACGTGAACTCAACCCGGTAAAACAATATAATAAAAAATTATTTTATATGTAACAATGATAGTCAGAAATCAGTTGTTCATATACAGAGAGTAAAGACACTGTAATAATAATAATAATAATAATAATAATAACAACTAATATTATTATTATTATTATTATTATTATTATAATACAAAGTAGCTTTTAGAGATGTAATTTCTATAAACATGTCTATCTATCTATCTATCTATCTATCTATCTGAGTGATATTCTGTTTTATTTACTCACACATAATTTCATCCAAAATCTAATGTTTAGTTTTGGTTTAAGTTATTTCTTTAAATCATATTCCCAAATATATATTTGTTTATTTATTTATTTATTCATTCGGAAATCCATTTTCCCAGTTGTTCTGCTTAACTAACATCTTAAAGCTGGCTACATTTTATGCTCAGAGATTTCAGGCGACATGTACAGTATCAATTCATTTAGAAAAGAAGGAAGACTGAGCTCACACACCCTTGCACGCATGTAGCGTAACACAACTTGGCTGGCCGCCACCACTGCAGTTAGCGGTTAACATTTCCTGCACCCAATATTGCAAATCCATCCACCTTTCCTACTGCTAAGTGTAAATCTTCCTTTGCAACCACAACACTAAAAGAATTAATTACATTTGCTCATCATATAAACTAAGCAATATGGAGTGAACATCTCATTTAATTACATTTTTTACATACCACAGACAGAGCTATCAATTAATATTATCTCGCTTTAACTAATATTTAAGAATAAATTAGAAAAATGTTTACTAAGTAAAAAAAAAAAAACACCCCACAATGTTTCACGGTGGGTTGGTCATGAACGAAGAGGTTATGTATCTCTCGCATATCTGTCATCATTATAAGTTACCTCACCACCCCATTAACCTCTGTGTTGTATCAACGTAACATTCACATAAGAGTTCCTGTGACAAGAGAGGAACAATAGTCCAATTGTTATTTAATTAGTAGCTAAGTAGCAAGTCGTGCAGCCAAGCAAAGAATGGCCTTCACAACAAAGGCCTTTAATATAGATGGGTTTGACTTATTATTAATAGAATATTGACCTTCAGGTATTCCGTGAAGGGATTACTTTATGAATGTTGAACTGAGTTAAAAGAGGTGATCACATGGGCTTGACAGACATCAAAGTTGATATAAGTCACTACGTACTTTGATTTTATAAGACACTTGCCCTCTACTTTAAGACTCTCCAGTAATATTTGTAAGGTAAGACACGTACCTATTACTTTTCCCTTCAGTTGTTTTTGCTAATAGACTAATTACTGGCAGACTTTAATGTAATCTCTCTCTCTCTCTCTCTCTCTCTCTCTCTCTCTCTCTCTCTCTCTCTCTATATATATATACATATTACTTAGTTACTGCACCATTGTGTCTTTCTTCCCTTTTTCTCTTCTCTTCTTTACATTATTCTTGTTTGAATCTGAATGGTTTTATTTTCCTCTCCTAATTGTTCTTTATTCACATTACTGTGGTTCAGTATGCATAACTGAACTTCCATAGTGTTTTTCTATTACTAAGTAAAGTCATTAGGTTTTCCAAATCTTGAGGATGATTTCATGAAAGATAGACAAAATGTTTTGCATACAACACATGATTTTAAATAAGACTGTCTCAGATTATTACCTTTATGATTCATTGGCTGGTGTTCACAATTCTTTTTTAACCTCTTAATTTAATAAACATTACTTTGCCCTTTATGCCCAAAATTGTTTTTCTTAGGAGCTAGTTACTATTGTACAACTATTCTACAGTATATAGTAAAATCTAATTTTCTGTAATTTGACTCAATTTCAAACAGATCCAAAAATTTACAGATCAACAGATCAAAACCCTAAAATTTACTCTAAGAGATGGGTGTCTGCTTATGTATACTTTACACAAGCATACGTTAAGTCGTAGGACCATGTATGTAATTTAATTATTGTAGTATTATTTTAAAGGTATTATTTGACAGCCAGGATAACATTTGGTGGGGAATTGACGCTGTGCATATTGGTTTGGGAAATATATATTCTGTGTCACATTCAGACATTTGTCTATATAAAAATATAATGACAAATGCCTCACTGCTATGTGCAATGGGTGATGCTAGTTAAAGATGTGAATGGAATGGGTTGGGGGGGAGCAGTTTTAGCTGTATTATTTGACTGTTTTATTTAATTGCATGATATATACTGTATGTACAGCTTTGCTAGGTCAGTTATAATACTATAGAAATCACTCTTACAATTGACCGTGTACAGGAGCGCCATAGAATATTGCTCAGTCCTACCATTCTGTTAATGACATCATGATGACGTGGTCTAGATACCCTAGCAACCAGAATGTGTAACTAAATGGGGAATATTTTATTTGTATTAACACAAATAATGAGTCTAGGAGCTGAAGTTATAGCTACCGGTACTCTGGGGGAAATTATCAAAGAGAGATAAAGTGGAGAGAGATAAACTACCAACCATTTTACAGGCTGTGTTTGAGAAATGTGAGGAGCTGATCAGTTGTTACTTTATCTCTTTCCAATTTATCTCTCTCCAAGCTTTGATAAATCACCCCCAAATCTATTTTTCAAATCAATAGAAATTACTGAGGAAAATTTGCAAATTTTAACGTTAATTATTTTTAATAAACAAATCACCATTTTTCCCTGATAGTTACATGAAAAATATTCACCAAAAATAGTAAAAAGAATGTATTGATTTTTCTACCCATTTGTAATAAAGAAAGTGATTGTGTAAGTCTAAACTAGGCAAAAAGGCATAAACAAGAAACAGTTTGAAGACAGACACCTTTAATAGTTCTCAACTGACATTAAAAAAAGTTGAAAAATATAAAACCGCAAAATTGAAATTTTGTTCGGTGTCTTCAAAACATTTAATTCAAAGTTTAAAATTATTACAAGTCTCTGTTTATTTTCCTCTTTAAGGAAGATAAAAAATAAAATCTGTTCCTCCTGTAACATCTGACATACAACAGGTCTAGTTTTAAAAAATGCACAGAAATATATTATTGCGCTAAAGGCACAATAATGCAACTAAAATATTCTAATAAGTCTTACCTGAAAAGCAAATATTTCATCAATGCATTCTATCGCCACTCAGTAAATGATACATAATAATGTTTTATTTGTTCAGCAGAATTAAGCAATGGTTATTATACATCTGATCAGTTTGTTGATGGTTTTGCAGATTGGTAAGTTAAACTATTTCTTTTTTTTTTTACATTTTAAGAATATATTCTTTCCATTTCACAATGGTAAACTAGTCTAAATATTGCATACTGTAATATTAAAATAATTTTTTAAATGTTATATAATTATAAACCGATATAATCTTAATGATTTCAGATCATAAAAAAATTTTACGTTGCAAAATCTTTTTTTTTCCTTCCCATAATAATTTCTATTATTTCCTTTAATCAGTTATATCAACTTGGTTGATGTCAATTATTTTGTATAAATACATAAAAAAACTATTTTTGTTTTTATGTCGCTTATTTGTTCAGTCTTTAGCAAATTCACTGTCAATTGTGTGACTGAAAGTAACAGTGTCTCCTTGAAGGGGGGACAGCAGGCACAGGAATGCATGGGGCTGTCTGGCTTTGGGAATTTAAAAAAAGAATCTGTGTGGATACAATCGTACGTACTATATTTCATTCTGCCTGAACGAGACTTCACCGAAGTTCTGTTCCTGTTGAAAAAGACCCATTATTTTGTTCTCTGTAGAACGGGAGCAGATGGGATTTGTAATGGAAATTATTTCAATTGCAGTGAATATGATAGGGAAGCTTTGTATGTGTTCCATTATTTGCATTTTTAAATTTCTAGACTGTAAGCAAAACTGGCATGTAGTAGAACCATACCTGGTCATGATGCTGGCAGCAAATACAAATTAGCTCACTGGATTTTCCTTCTTTTGCTTTTATGGTTTTGTCTGTGGATAGACCTGTATCACCAGCTTGTGTATACTGTTTAGTGTTATGTTCTACTACAAATACTGGAAAACAGCTAATTTTTACACTTGAATGATTTAAAGATTTCCTCATAGCTGTATATATTTTGCTTAACTTTTAAATGGGTTCCAATTAAAGGTATATGCTCAAAAGGTCAACATTGGAGGGATGTTGATGGCAGTTTCTTTAACCACTTAACTGATGATTTTTCCCTTCAAAACCTTTCAGAAAATAGTTTTTTAAAAATTTTTTTATTTATTATAATTTTAAAAGTATTTTGTAAAATATTAAAATATTGTTATGCACATTTGCAAAATGGATCTCCTCGTCAAAAACTGAGGGACACAGTGGGGTGGCGCTGTCGCTTGTGATTTGACCATGCCAGTTAAGTGGTTTTAAAACAATTTTTGGATTTCTGTTAGTCTGCAGTCAGGGTTAGGCTGTGGTTAGAGATGGGGGGGGGGGGGTATTAAGTGTGGAGAAGTGATACAGCAGTGATAAGTTGAAGGTGATAACGCACCAGCCAATCAGCTCCAACTGTCATTTTTCAAACCCGAAATGATTGGCTGGTGCGTTATCTCCTTCCACTTATAACTGCTTTATCACTTCTCCAGGCTTAATACATCTGCCCCAGGGTTAGAATAGAATTAGCCATGATCAATATGGCATTGCAAATCAACATAGTCAACATACCAACCGTCTACATTCACAATGTCAACATTCTGGCAATGATGACATTATGTGGATGTTGACATTTTACATGTCAACCTCCCGTCCATGTCTATATTTTGAATGTTGACATCCTGAACCTCAACATTTTTGAATTATAGATTATACATTTATTACCTTATATTGCACAGGACTATGGTGTATTCTCTACAGTGCATTTCTGTTATTAATCTGGTACATTATAATGCATGCACTAGCAGTCCATGCACTCTTTAATGGTTAGCCAAGACTCAGAAGTTTGGCCACACCCCTAAACATGGGCCCCTACAAAATGCATGCCCCGGTGGGCCATTTATTCCCCAGTCCGACACTGTCTACAGTACATCTTTCCATCTGCAAATCTCTTTGTCTATTCAGCCAAGTGTTCTGCTATCCTTACATAATCACCAGCATGGTTTTAACATTGCTGTACTATATTAGTATACAGATTAATTCATTTCTATTCAATTCTCATAATCACTTTACATAGATCTTGTTTTGTGAGTGTTTCAATACGCTATGTTGTGCTATCAAGACTTCCTGTATTACACAGCTCTGTCTATAGCTTTGGGTCAGTATCGGAATCCTGGTGGTTTCGGATACCGACAGTCAAAATGCCGACAGCGGCATGTCGACATTCAGAATACTGGCAGATTCTGGTAAGAATTTAAACCTACCGCTAAACCTAACCTACCACTCCCACAGCCTAACCCTCCCCCTAGTGCCCAACCCTAACCTAAGTTGGGATCCATCAGGATTCTGACCGTCAGGATGCCGGGATTCTGACCCCACCCCATAGCTTTAGCCTAATTATTTTCCGAATAATAGTTTCCTAATTTGTAGACATTTAAAGTGAATAGCCATTTTCTAACACTGACCATTTTGAACACAATAGCAGTTACATAATGATATATATTTTAGAGCATCTCTGTGTAAAATGGCTATGATACAATTATGGCTGCAATACAATTTCTGGTCTCAAAGCCCCGACTTATCTACAGTACTGTAGGTGCACAGTTGATGTGGATTTGAGTAGGTTCTGGTACTATGCCAAGGTCTACTGTGCATGTGCAGATCTCCGGGAGCATGATGCGCCTGCACATTTTTTTAAACAAATTTCCACTTTAAAACTCATAGTGAAATTGCCAAATCATCAGCCAGGGACTATTAGCTTTGGCCTGAAATAAGTATGTCACCCATCCCCAATTTAAATATAGGAAACCGTGGAATGGCACTGTAACAATTAACACTTATCTAACTAACTTAATTTAATTATTAGTTATTAGTAGTCTGTGAGTTCAACTGTCCAATGAGAATGTTGACATGGTCCTAATGTCAACATGTTAAGCATGTCAAAGGTGACCATGTCAATGTTCATCTTGTCAACTCTGATGACATGTAGACATGATTAGAATGTCAAAATTAACTGGGTTCCGATGGTGGAGAGCTAACATACCTATGTTAAATCTTCGTCAGTGCGGCAGTGTCTTCTGGTCCTTCCGAGTCATCCGATCAAGTGGTTCTAACCCTAATTTGAGCATTTTGCAGAATGTTGGCATTTCACATGTCAACATTGTGAACGTGTCAATATTCTGCAGATGTCAACATGCTCCATGCATCCTGCATCCAGAAGTACAGTAGTGACAGAGAAAGATCAATCTTGCTGCAGCTTTAGGCAGAGAATGTAGAGGAGGGGCAAGTGAGGAAAAGACAAGGTGGTTTCAATCAGTGGTGGATGCAGCTCCAACCACACATTACAGGTGGGGTGCCAGTCAGCACATATAAACATACATGTGATGTTGTATGTAATATATGTACTGGCTGCCTTACCCAGGGATCAGCAGCTGCCGCTGTGTGTATCACTGACCTGCTGGCTACTGAAGCACGGGAGACATCACTCGGCTTATCTATCATCTTCTATAAGCCTGCTCCAGGCTCCTGTAAGCTAATGGGCACTGTTTTGTTAATTTATTTATGTAATTTGTTAGGCGCTGTGGAACCCTTGTGGTGCCATATAAATAAAGGATAACAATAATAAATAATAAAAAGATGTGTCGGAAAAGCTGGAGGTTAAAACAAGGAAAGATTGTTTGAAGACATAGGAGTTGAACCTACAGATGTGTTCACATACATCTTTCCCCAATTTAGCCATATGGCCAAATTAGCGATGCAATCTAATCTGCAATTTAGCCACGTCTTGCGATTTTTCTTAAAATATGCTGCTTTATTCTGCGACTATTCAAATTCAATTGCAGGGGGAAAAAATTGTGAACCCATCCAATCACTACTTGTGGTGGAGCATCTTAGCTATGCTGAGCATTTACTGCCAAATAAAAGCAAAAAGGGAAAGGTGCATATCTGTATTTCTCAAATTGATCCTAAATATATGTAACAGTAAGATTAGTCATATTCAAATATTGTTTAATCATCATTAACCATATTGTCCAACCTCAAAGTATATTCTCAGTGCATTGGGTATGTATATAGCACAAGCAACAGTATAACATGTATCCTTGTACATTGTAGCCACTAGGCTATTGTTTATTATGTCAAAAACAGCGCTACCAACCCTGCTGCTTAAAAAATGTGTAGGTGACACTTCTAACACTCAATGTGAATAAACAATAAAATTAAATTAAATTTTTCATGAACTGAGCCTGGATATTTTCCACTCTCCTTTTGATATTGTCAAATTTTTCACATTAATAACACATAAACTAAAAAAAAAAACATATATCAAACAAAGTGTAGTATTTTCAAATAGCCTTCAATAAATCTTTGTAGGTGTATCTGCTCCTCCACTGGGGTTTCTCGTGAAGTATAAAACAAAAAAAGAGAAAAAAAAATAGCAGCAAAATAGATAGGAGACCAATATTTGAATCAATACCCTTCAAAAAACATTGATAAAAGTCATTCCAAAGGGGATAATCTGGAAATGGTTATCATTAAAACCAACGGTAGAATCAGTTGTTTGAACCAAATGATGTAGAGGAAGTCATTTTACGTTCAGAACAATAAACAATAATACACAGGTACATTTTAAAAGACAAATTCCTATTTAAACAAAAGGAAATAAAGTATGTAAACAACGAATCAATTTTATTTTTAATTTGGAAAGTTGTTCATCCAAATCTTTGTCTCCACTGATGTTTATTATGCTCTATCCCAATAAAATTATTTATGTGATATTCTAAAGATTCCTATTTTTTTAAATGTACAGATAAATTGTGACTTTCTAGACTTGTTTATAATATTGTTTATATGTTCTGACATTCTTATTTTAAGTGGCCATTACAAAAATGTATAATGTATGGTGGTCAATTTTTCTTACAGAACAATTATTTTTATTTTGACAAGATTTTGTTCTGCAATGCAATGGGCACAGCTTTGCACAGTTATGCCAATCTTTTATAGCTTATTGGGAGAATCTTACCATCTGTCCCCAGTATAAGGCTGGGGCGGGGCTGGTGCTATGGGGTCATTTCCTTGATGACATTTTATAGTTGGAGATGAGGGAAAAGATATTTCGACATTTTGTCTGGCCAGAGGTTGTCTTCATGGAAGAATTGCAGCCAAAAAGCCATACCTTTGAGGTGGAAACAAGGCCAAGCAACTCAACTATGCACAAAAACATAGGACCTGGGGTGGAGAAAAATGGCAGTGGGTGCTTTGAAATGATGAGTCAAAATGTTAAATATTTGGCTGTAACAGAAGGCAATTTGTTCACCAGTGTCTACAAGCAACAGTGAAGCATGGTGGAGGTTCCTTGCAAGTTTAGGGGATCATTTCAGCAAATGGAGTTGGGGATTTTGTCAGGATTAATGGTGTCCTCAATGCTGAGAAATAAAGGCAGGTACTTATCCATCATGCAGTACCATCAGGGAGGTGTCTGATTGGTTCCAAATTTATTCTGCAGCAGGACAACGACCCCAAACATACAGCCAATGTCATTAAGAACTATATTCAGCATAAAGAAGAACAAGGAGTCCTGGAAGTGATAATATGGCTCCCACAGAGCCCTGATCTCAATAGCATTGAGTCTGTCTGGGATTACATGAAGAGACAGTGGATATGAGCAAACCTACATCAACAGGAGATCTGTGGTTAGTTCTCCAAGATGTCTGGAACAACCTCCCTGCCAAGTTCCTTCAAAAACTGTGTGCAAGTATACTTAGAAGAATTGATGCTGTTTTGAAGGCAAAGGGTGGTCACACCAAATATTGATTTGATTCAGATTTCTCTTCTGTTTATTCACTTTGCATTTTGTTAATTGCTAAAAAAATAAACTTAACACTTTTATTCTTGAAAACATTCTTACTTTGCAGCATTTTTTTCCATACCTGCCTAAAACTTTTGCACAGTACTGTATGTACAAAAAAAACTACTTACTGTAACAACTATACTCACACCAAAAAATGAACATCATAAAAATTGGCTGGGTAATATACCCTTAAGCCAATTTAAATGTGTAAAAAGAAATTATATAGAAGAGGATGAATCTAAAATTTTAATTTATCAAATATATTATATATTTTTTTAATGGCTACTGTAGAGAACTTTTAGACAAATTTTAAAGAACAGTGAAAAATACAGAAAGAAAAGTTCAAAATAAAAAGGAAAATGTAGAAGCCCAGAAACTAGAGTGCCCATTAATCATAAAAGAATTAAAGTTAATTTTGATAAATTTGGCTTATGTAATATTTGTAAGATCTCACAATGTAAAAAATGATAAAATGTGACTTCACTGTAAATGGAACTACATGCAAAATTATAGATTTTATATCATGTCTAACAAAAATATTATATATATTTTATATATATATATATATATATATATCCAAACAAAAAAGTCCCGGCACTCCCTGCTCTTTAAGTTACTGGCTGCGGTGCCCTCCTCGAGAAGGTAAGAACTTTCCCAATGTAGGTAGTAGAAATAGGCGGCACTCAGGCAGACTTGTGATGAAGAAAAATGGTTAGTTTAATCCGACATGTTTCGGGGATACCCCCGTCCTCAGGGCCTAACTAGCCAAAAGTGAGTTACATAACAGGTATAAATACACTTAGACAGATACAAGACGTAATGAGACAATTATACTCACCTGTTCAACGGCGCCGAACACCCGCTCGTGGATCCGGCCACCCGCCGCGTCGCCTTCCGCTGACGTCAGTAGCAGGCCGCGCCGCCCTGCCGCCCGCCTCTCAGGGGGGACGCTTTGCTAGTGTGTCCATCCACCGCTGAGTGTCGTGCCGCGTCACAGGTGTCCCATAGCAACCTAAAAGAAACAATAATAACAATAATGACAGTGAACGAAAAACACAGAATCAAAATGCTGTTAAAACACTTATACAGTGAACACAATAAATTCTATCTAGTGGGGTATGTTAACCTCCGGTACCCACTCCTATCCACTTGGCTAATGAACAATATAGACATACCTATAATCCTTACACTTACTAAAGTTATAATAAATCTATCAATCAAACAAATCTATTAATTAATTAATTAATTAATTAAATGTCTAAAGGAAACACTGTATGCCTAGGTTCTCGTTGAGACCCCCAGGCGACAGGGTACCCAATTGAAAAATCCAGCGCGATTCCCTCTGCAAAAGAATCCTATCCCTATTGCCCCCCCTGAGGGTGCTTGGTACATGGTCTATCAGTATAGCCCTATGCTAGCCACCCCATGTTTTGCCTGCAAGCAATGGCGGGCAAAGGGTTGATCACTCACCCCCTTTTCATATGCTTTTTTAATTGCACTTCTATGTAATGCCATGCGTTCGCGAAACTGTCTAATGGTCTTGCCAACGTAGGCAAGACCACAGGGGCAAGTAAGTAAATAAACCACATGTGTGGTGGTGCAAGTGAGGCGATGTTTAATAAGGTACTTCTTGCCCGTTAAGGGGTGTTTAAAGGAAGTGCCTGTGATCAAAGTGTTGCATGTTGCACAGCCTAAGCACCTATAACACCCGTTCTTGGACCTTGATTTTTAGCTCTTTTGACTCTATCCCCGGTTGCAGTGGTATATTTATTAACCCAGGGGAGTTTAGGGCTAGGCTGGGTCTGTGGTCTAGCTTTAGGGCACAAGGCTTGTTCTCTGGGCATTAAAAATTCCCAGAGAACAAGCCTTGTGCCCTAAAGCTAGACCACAGACCCAGCCTAGCCCTAAACTCCCCTGGGTTAATAAATATACCACTGCAACCGGGGATAGAGTCAAAAGAGCTAAAAATCTGTGGCCTATGGTACAGACTGATACAGCCTTGTCATCATTAGCTGACACATCATTATTACCGAGCCACACTCGAGGCAGGAATATTGGTGATTATGTCATGAAATTGGATATTTCAGATCTCACTAGAAATCGAGAAGTTCATTTTTTAAGGTCCAAGAACGGGTGTTATAGGTGCTTAGGCTGTGCAACATGCAACACTTTGATCACAGGCATTTCCTTTAAACACCCCTTAACGGGCAAGAAGTACCTTATTAAACATCGCCTCACTTGCACCACCACACATGTGGTTTATTTACTTACTTGCCCCTGTGGTCTTGCCTACGTTGGCAAGACCATTAGACAGTTTCGCGAACGCATGGCATTACATAGAAGTGCAATTAAAAAAGCATATGAAAAGGGGGTGAGTGATCAACCCTTTGCCCGCCATTGCTTGCAGGCAAAACATGGGGTGGCTAGCATAGGGCTATACTGATAGACCATGTACCAAGCACCCTCAGGGGGGGCAATAGGGATAGGATTCTTTTGCAGAGGGAATCGCGCTGGATTTTTCAATTGGGTACCCTGTCGCCTGGGGGTCTCAACGAGAACCTAGGCATACAGTGTTTCCTTTAGACATTTAATTAATTAATTAATTAATTAATTAATTAATTAATAGATTTGTTTGATTGATAGATTTATTATAACTTTAGTAAGTGTAAGGATTATAGGTATGTCTATATTGTTCATTAGCCAAGTGGATAGGAGTGGGTACCGGAGGTTAACATACCCCACTAGATAGAATCTATTGTGTTCACTGTATAAGTGTTTTAACAGCATTTTGATTCTGTGTTTTTCGTTCACTGTCATTATTGTTATTATTGTTTCTTTTAGGTTGCTATGCGACACCTGTGACGCGGCACGATGCTCAGCGGTGGATGGACACACTAGCAAAGCGTCCCCCCTGAGAGGCGGGTGGCAGGGCTGCGCATTGACGTCTCTGGGGGCGTCCATGGAGACAGGCTGGCGGCGCGGCCTGCTACTGATGTCAGCGGAAGGCGACGCGGCGGGTGGCCGGATCCACGAGCGGGTGTTCAGCCCCGTTGAACAGGTGAGTATAATTGTCTCATTATGTCTTGTATCCGTCTAAGTGTATTTATACCTGTTATGTAACTCACTTTTGGCTAATTAGGCCCTGATGACGGGGGTATCCCCGAAACATGTCGGATTAAACTAACCATTTTTCTTCATCACAAGTCTGCCTGAGTGCCGCCTATTTCTACTACCTATATATATATATACTGCTCAAAAAAATAAAGGGAACACTAAAATAACACATCCTAGATCTGAATGAATGAAATATTCTTATTAAATACTTTGTTCTTTACATAGTTGAATGTGCTGACAACAAAATCACACAAAAATTATCAATGGAAATCAAATTTATTAACCCATGGAGGTCTGGATTTGGAGTCACACTCAAAATTAAAGTGGAAAAACACACTACAGGCTGATCCAACTTTGATGTAATGTCCTTAAAACAAGTAAAAATGAGGCTCAGTAGTGTGTATGGCCTCCACGTGCCTGTATGACCTCCCTACAACGCCTGGGCATGCTCCTGATGAATGGCGGATGGTCTCCTGAGGGATCTCCTCCCAGACCTGGACTAAATCATCCGCCAACTCCTGGACAGTCTGTGGTGCAACGTGGCGTTGGTGGATGGAGCGAGACATGATGTCCCAGATGTGCTCAATTGGATTCAGGTCTGGGGAACGGGCGGGCCAGTCCATAGCATCAATGCCTTCGTCTTGCAGGAACTGCTGACACACTCCAGCCACATGAGGTCTAGCATTGTCTTGCATTAGGAGGAACCCAGGGCCAACCACACCAGCATATGGTCTCACAAGGGGTCTGAGGATCTCATCTCGGTACCTAATGGCAGTCAGGCTACCTCTGGCGAGCACATGGAGGGCTGTGCTGCCCCCCAAAGAAATGCCACCCCACACCATTACTGACCCACTGCCAAGCCGGTCATGCTGGAGGATGTTGCAGGCAGCAGAACGTTCTCCTTGGCGTCTCCAGACTCTTTCATGTCTGTTACATGTGCTCAGTGAGAACCTGCTTTCATCTGTGAAGAGCACAGGGCGCCAGTGGCGAATTTGCCAATCTTGGTGTTCTCTGGCAAATGCCAAACGTCCTGCACGGTGTTGGGCTGTAAGCACAACCCCCACCTGTGGACGTCAGGCCCTCATACCACCCTCATGGAGTCTGTTTCTGATTGTTTGAGTAGACACATTCACATTTGTGGCTTGCTGGAGGTCATTTTGCAGGGCTCTGGCAGTGCTCCTCCTGTTCCTCCTTGCACAAAGGCGGAGGTAGCGGTCCTGCTGCTGGGTTGTTGCCCTCCTACGGCCTCCTCCACATCTCCTGATGTACTGGCCTGTCTCCTGGTAGCGCCTCCATGCTCTGGACACTACGCTGACAGACACAGCAAACCTTCTTGCCACAGCTCGCATTGATGTGCCATCCTGGATGAGCTGTACTAGCTGAGCCACTTGTGTGGGTTGTAGACTCCGTCTCATGCTACCACTAGAGTGAAAGCACCGCCAGCTTTCAAAAGTGACCAAAACATCAGCCAGAAAGCACAGGAGCTGAGAAGTAGTATGTGGTCACCACCTGCAGAACAACTCCTTTATCGGGGGTGTCTTGCTAATTGCCTATAATTTCCACCTGTTGTCTATTCCATTTGCACAACAGCATGTGAAATTGATTGTCAATCAGTGTTGCTTCCTAAGTGGACAGTTTGATTTCACAGAAGTGTGATTGACTTGGAGTTACATTGTGTTGTTTAAGTGTTCCCTTTATTTTTTTGAGCAGTGTATATATATAATATAATGTTCATATGATCTTTATTATATTGGGTGGACTTCATGGCCACTAAACATAGAATAAGAATATCAGAACATATAAACAATATTAAAAAAGGTCTATAATTGCATGTTTTATCTGCACATTTTTAAATAAATCATAGTTCTTCAGGACTTCATATAAAAATGCAATTGGGATAAAACATATTAAACTTCAAGATTTGAATACAGTGCAACCTGACAAATCATAATGGATTTATTGTTTAAGTACTTAGTCTCCCAAACACTTAAATCTTCATTTTGAGAGAGATTTTTTTTATGCTTTACTATCATATGTATTATTTGAGCTGTTTATTTATTCTCTTTATTGATCTTGTTTTTTTATGTTTTATAACTGCTCTCATAATTTGGAACACACATCTGATTCCATCTCAGTTTCAATGATGACCATTTTCTCTGTGTTTATATCTGGTAGAGGCCAGCTATTACTGCACTCTCATGTATTTTTATCAATGTTTTTTGTAAGTGTATTGATTAAAATATTGATCATCCATTTATTTTAATGGTATTACACAAAGGTTATTTTTATTTTTTATTTTTTTTATACTTCATGAGAAACACACAATGGAGAATAAGATACACGTACAAAGCTTTATTTGAAGTCTGTTACTTGTTTTTCAGCTAGAGTACTGTATATAAATTAAACCTTACTGTATGGTTCATTTTGCATTATTGGTTGTGGAAATTTTGAATGGCTCTAGCCCAGGCTTTTTCAACACCAGTGTGCCACGACCAGTTGCAAGGTGTGCCGCGGAGCCAGAGCCGCTTCCTGCACCTTCACAGTGAACTGTTGGCCCGGGCTCTTCTTAGAGGATCAGTCATGCTCCGGCCGTGACCTATGCCTTGAAGACGTGGTGGTGTGATATCATAGGTCACGGATACAGAGATCATACTTCAAAGTTTCAACCCACACAGGATTTTCGTCAGGAATGAACAAACGTCACATACATCTTACCTTATACCCCACAAGGACATACAGTACATGGACAAACACACAGATTGGCCACGATCTCTGGAGCAGTAATCCACCCCGAAACACTGGTGCAGAGAAATTATGTCAGTGCGCATATTCACGCCACACGTCAGAGACACATTGTTATGACAACAAGTAAACTATAGAAAGAATAGAGAAGTGCATTTGATAAATAGAGTGCAGTGTCACACCATGTCAGATGTAATAAAGAATGGGGATGAGAATCAGACAGTGAGAGATTTTGGGAGATTTCCAGGCTGATTTTGCCATGTAGAGATGATTGCCGCTTTAAAAAAACAGGAGAAATCTCCCAGTATCTCTCACTTTCTGATTCTCACACCCTATTCCATGCCCCCCATCTCTCTATATCATCACATTTGTCCACTTTTGTAAACAACATACATGTGTCTCTTTATAGCAGTTTAACCACTTGCTTGACATGGGGGCATCATATACGACCATGCCTGCAAGTGCTTTATCTGACCTGGTCGCACAGGATGCGACCAGTAAGATAAACAGTGTTAGCAGTGGCGGGAAAGGGAAACTTCCCCCCACTGCTGCTGTCAGAGGGACCGTAAGTGCAGGGAGGCAGAGGGACCAGAAGCCCCCTCTTCCTCCCTGCACTCTCCCCTACTGATTGCCATGCTGCTGATCACTGCTGATTGGTCAGCACAGCAGAATCCCCCACCCCCAGCGGCTGCAGACAATAGCAGCTGCTGGTAAGTGTAAATCATCGCCCTCAACCCCCCCCCCCTGTGTACTTGGCAGATGTCTGTGCTCTAAAAACTAAAGTTGCAGTGGTCGCGATTTTACCGATGTTCCGATGGTCTCAATGTTCCGATGTTTGGGGGAAAATATTTAAAAAATCAACTTTATTTTTTCATTTTTTTAACTAAAATCATTTTGGATAGGATTAAATTCATGTTCTTCACCTAATTCACTCATAAAAACCCCAACAATTTCTGAGCGGTTTTTGGGGGATAAAATTGTCAGTTAATTGGTTAACCAACTTGTTTGAACAACAGCTTTTGTCCATTTTTCAGTGTTTGTCAGCAAATGTTCGATTGTCATTTGTTCTCATACATTACCAGATTTTCTTTCCAAGCAACCACATCTGGCAGATGATCTTCCAGATAATTGTATAGTGTATGCCTAGCATTAGTTACATATTTTCCTTGAATGCACCATTTGCACTTTCTACTTTTCCGCTAAGGGTGAAAGGGTGTATGTAGCTGTTTTTATCTGTGATGGTTCAAAAATATTTTTAACTAGCTGTTCTACCCATTCTTCACATATTAGTTTTTGATTTTCACGGTTGTACATATAAATTAGTGTTACAACTTTGGTAAATCTATAGATATGTACTGTACATATGAGAGGCCTTCATGTTAGCAAATATTAATCCATGGTTTCTGGCGTTACTAGCGGAGCACCCGTAGCAGATACGGTAAAAAGTGACAGGACTATTTTTGTAGTTTATTAAATTCTACATGCTGGGGGTGCAATCCAAATTTTTATCCGATTGTCCGTTTGTATGTTATCGTTCATGCAACGCGAGCCACACATCGGTGATGACGTCATTATGTTAACCCCCTGTTCATCCCCAAGGGGAGGTTTATTAAAATTCTAATTACGTAGTTTTCATATTTCTCAACTGTAGAATACCTGTGTTACATTTTAGCTTCCTAACATATCGGGAAGTAAGAGAGATAGTGATGAGTGAGTGAGTGAGGGCTTTCGCATTATATATAGATGGTAGTAGCTGACCTGCAAAATACAGAATGTTCCTGAATCTGAACTTTTAATAGCCATTATACCAAATCTACTGCCAACCTATTTCGGTAGTCTGTTTTGCCAACTGTGAAAACATCTTCCTTTGCACATGGATAAGCTTCTCTCTAACTAGTATGCACATCAACTCTGGCCAAGACATACTCAAAAATGTTGACAACTACAGGATTTGAATGTAGAAATGGGACCAGGCTATAGGGACAACCAGGTACTTTTGTTTTAAAGGCTTGTCCACGTTGTACTTTTAGTAAATAACATATTAAAGTGCCACTTTGCAATTGACTTACTTCCAGCAACAAATGGGACAAAGCTAACCTTATCATGAAGCAGGGACAGAGGTCTCAAACTGGGACTGTGTCACCTAACGCAGACAGTTGGGATGTATCATTTTATCAAACTGATCAACTCTAATTACCGAGAGAAACTACTAAAGTACCTTGACCATTTTTAAAATATTTTTGAATATGTATCATATAAAAATAAGTACTCCTAAGGTTTTTTTTCTAACTTTAAATCATGTTCTTTATTGCCATGCAGCTTCTTTGTCATATGCCATTTAAAGGTACATCATGTGCTGTCAGCATAGATGATTGCAGTGTGTTCGTTGGCTTACCTTGCTTGCTTTAATAAGGATTACACAATCATTCACTTACATTGGGTAAACAAGCATCTTCTTCTAAATCACAGTCACTGGCTATAGGACTATATTTTATATGCAATCCTTTGGGTGGCAGTACTTACTGTATTTACTGCAACTATATTATGCATTAGCAGAGAATTTAGAATTGTTTGTTATATTTCTTCTTAACAGTGCCTAGAAATATAGCCTAAACATCATACAATATAGAAATTATTTATGCTAATATAATAATAATAATAATAATAATAATAATAACATTTTTATTTATATAGCGCTTTTTCTCCAATAGGACTCAAGGCGCTTAACAGATACATAGCATAATATAGTACAGAAAATAATTAAGTACAGAAAAGCTTTTCATAAAATACAGAAGCATGTAGATACTAAAGGGACATTATGGAAATGCTTGAGTAAACAGGAAAGTCTTGAGTTTACTTTTGAAGGATTCTATAGTTGGGGCCTCTTGCACTGTGCGGGGAAGTGAGTTCCATAGAGTCGGAGCTGCATGACTAAAAGCTCGACCCCCAGATGAATTACGGGAGATTCTAGGTACTGCTAAAAGTCCTTCATATACAGATCGCACTAATCGAGTGGGGCAGTATGGGGTCAGAAGCTGCTTCAGGTACCTTGGGCCCTGTTCATGTAGTGCTTTAAAACTCAGTAAGCAAATCTTGAAGATGATTCGCCATTTTACAGGCAGCCAGTGAAGGGAGTAGAGTATGGGTGTTATGTGGCTAGAACGGGGCTGGTCGGTTAACAGCCTGGCAGCTGTGT
This sequence comes from Pseudophryne corroboree, assembly GCF_028390025.1. Taxonomy (NCBI): domain Eukaryota; kingdom Metazoa; phylum Chordata; class Amphibia; order Anura; family Myobatrachidae; genus Pseudophryne; species Pseudophryne corroboree. Next base: position 51,638,172 of record NC_086448.1, read on the forward strand.
TTTACACCAGCTGTAAGTGGTGCAATTCTTTTGCTGGGAGACCAAGGTACAGGGCAGTACAGTAGTCTAATCGAGATGATACAAATGCATGGATGACTTTTGGCAAATCATCTGAGGGAATTAAGTGCTTGATTCTTGCTATGTTCCTCTGGTGAAAGAATGAGGATTTGATTGTGGCTGATGTCTGATGTTTAAGTGTCAAGCCACCATCCAAGACAACGCCAAGATTTCACACACAATCAGTGGTTTGTAATTCTGAATCCCCAAGTGTAAGTCCAATTGTCTGGCTATGCTGCAGTCTTGTCCTTTGATGTTGAGGTCCTATCATAAGGACCTCTGTTTTATCCGGGTTCAGTCGCAGCCAACTGGCACTCATCCACTCCTGGAGTTCAGCTAGACAGCCATTTAGGGTTGCTATTGGGTTATCAGTGCCCGGAACAAAGGACAAGTACAGTTGTGTATCATTTGCTTAGCATTGGTAGACCAGGCCATGGCGCCTGATTATTTCACCCAGTGGGAGCATGTATATGGAAAAAGCATGGGGGATAGTTTAGAACCTTGTGGGTTACCACATGGCAATGGCACTGTTGGTGATGACTATACTCCAGACGATACTCTCTGTGACCTGCCTGTGAGAAATGATTTGAACCAGCTTAGAACTGTGCCATCCAGACCACAGAAATGTATCAGTCGCTCAATCAGAAGCCCATGGTCCACGGTATTAAATCCTGCAGAGAGATCCAGAAGGATTAATATTGAACAGTCACCTCTGTCTCTTGCCATCAGAAGATCATTTAACACACATACCAGGGCTGTTTCAGTGCTATGTCTTCTCCTGAATCCTGATTGGAATGGATCATAGATATCATGGGTTGTCAGGCGGGTTTCCAGTTGATTTGCAACCACTTTCTCAATAACCTTTCCTAGAAAAGGAAGGTTTGATACCGGTCTGTAGTTGGTCATACAGTCGGGATCTAAATGAGGTTTTTTAAGAAGAGGTCTAACATTTGCTTCCTTTAGGGGTCCAGGAAAACGCCTGTCTGCAAAGAGCATTGAACAATTTTTGCAAAGACAGGACCAATTATATCCATACAACCTATTAGAAGCTTGGTTGAGGCAGGGTCCAGATCACAGGTGGTGGGACGCAAAATCCGAGCAATTTAAGCAATGTCCTTTACATCCACTGGGTTAAAGCTGGCCCATGAAGGCAGGTGGCTTATATTGGCACTCCTTTGATGGCACTGTGGAGATTCCAGCCCGGATGGTGGGAGAGGGTTTCATCAGTCTGCAGGCATGCTGGCTTGCAAAGCATCTCCACTGTGCGGAAAAGTTGAGCTGGCCTATTGTTTGCTGCCATGATCTCATTTGACAGGAACTGTGATTTCTTATGGGTGATTGTCGATTGATATTCTTCGTTATGCTTTATTAGTTTTATTTTGTCATCCACTAGGTTAGTCTTCCTCCATCGTCTTTCCAGTCTACGCCCCCTTTTCTTGAGCTCACTAACACTGTTGTCGAACCAGGGAGCTCGACGTTGTGGTTTACAAGGTCTTATATGTACAGGGGCGATAATATCAATTGCAGCCATAACATCCCTATTATAATAACAGACGAGGGAACAGGGATCTTCACAGGCACCCTAAACAAACATTATCTAAGTATAAACAAACATTATCTAAGTATAAACAAACATTATCTAAGTATAAACAAACATTATCTAAGTAAACAAACATTATCTAAAGGTGGGTACACACTGATATATATATCTGCCGATCAATTGATCGGCAGATATATCTATGGACGGATCGGGCAGTGTGTTGAGCATACACACTGCCCGATCCATCGGGGACTGACGTCATGAACTTGCTGGGCGTGTACACATGCTTACCCAGTTCAGCTGTCAATCACCGCCGGCTGCCGCAGCATGTGTACTGGTGGCCGGCCGACCGCCCGTACACAGACAGCAACGCGCCAATATATCGGTAGATATATTGTCCGTCGGCTGTGCTGCGGGGCGACGCAATATGTCTGTGAACGACGGAGTTCACAGCCAATCGCCCGTACACACTGGCCAACAGGCCCGCGATATATCGGCCGTTCAAGAGAACGGCCGATATATCGACCAGTGTGTACTCACCTTAAGTAAACAGACATTATCTAAGTATAAACATTATACTTGTAAATAAATGTCTAATCAATAATATAATTGTTTGTTTCTAACGGGCATATTTCTAAAAAAGAATAATTTTGGAATGGCTTTTGAAAACACAGTTTTTCAAGGATACTCATGAATATTAATTACCACCTGTATAAATGTACAAGGGATCGCAGGGATCATACACTAAACAGCTCCCATATGGAGGCTACTAATTCCGAATTTGCCAAGATCTGGAATGTTTTGCATTCTACCATCTGGCGCCAGTACCTGTAGCTAATGCCATCTGAAGACTTTTCAAAATTTACTGGGAGAGGATCTATAGGACAGAACATAGGGGGTCATTCTGACCCGATCTCACGCTGCACTTCTTCGCAGCCGTGAGATCAGGTCGGAAATGAGAATTCGCGGCGGCCGCATTGCGCAGGTGTGTCATTGCCCGGCGAGCCGCGACACCGCAAATGAAAAAAGTGGTCACAGCGGCGACCGCAAGAAGACTGACAAGAGTAAGGCGTTCCGGGGTGTCAACTGACCATTTTCTGGGAGTGGTGCGGCGAACGCAGGCATTTCCAGGCGTTTGGATGGCGGATGTATGACGTCAATTCCGGGACCTGCATCGCTGGATCGATTGCACAGGGTAAGTAACTCTTACCATGATCTACTTCTACACAAAACTTTTTTTGCATGGCAGGGCTGCACAAGCGTTCACAGCCTTGCTATGCAAAAAAAACCCTCCCCCCATAGGCAGTGTCTAGTTGATCACACAGGCAGCAAAATGTTGCTACGTGCGATCAACTCGGAATGACCGCCATAATTCTGTCCTATGGACAAAATGACAGAACGTAATTGGGTGCTATAGACAACCTCTCTATTATTATTATTATTATCCTTTATTTATATGGCGCCACAAGGGATCCGCAGCGCCCATAACATAATCAAATGAGCAAACAAGAAAACAGCACTTACAGTACAAGACAATATAGGACAGGTATAGAAAAGCCGGGGTTAGGTGCCATCAAAGGGAGTATGGAGTATAAGATAGTGTAAGTAAGAAAAGGAAAGGCACATGAGGAAAGAAGTCCCTGCTCTTGCGACCTTACAATCTAAAAGGTGAGGGGCTAACAGACCGGAGTGACACAGAAGGGGTAGACAGTGAGTATAGACAAGAGGGTTAGGAGGAGAGTTGGCTGGGTTTGGTGAAGAAGTGGGTCTTGAGAGCCCGTTTGAAGTTTTGTAGAGAGGTGGAGAGTCGGATGGGGAGAGGTAGAGAATTCCAGAGATAGGGAGCAGCACGTGCAAAATCTTGTAGGTAGGAGTGGGAGGAGGTAATCCGTTGGCAGGAGAGACGGAGTGCAAAGATCTATCTTTCTCTAAGGTTTGATGCATCTCCCCCCAAGGCAGCGAAGTTGAGGTGTAGAATTATACATGTCAGGCAGGTAGATTTTGGTGGTTAGTAAGAATATCATTAGCTCTGGTTTTGAGGAAGTACAGTTAAGTAAAGTTACTGAGATATATTTTACATCTAGGGCCCCTATCCTCTACTTTTAATTGGGTGGTTGGTGATGTCACAAAATGAGTAACAGTCTACATAGCAGGTTAGTCTGTGGTGTGGATGGTGATGTCATCTCACCAGCTTGATAACATAGTCACACCATAACCCATATTCAGATAAGGTATTTTTTTTAATCTCCTGTTATTGATTATTTCTATGATTTTTACTGTGCTAGGTATCGTACCCATTTCTGTATATTTATTGTATTTAGAGTTTTGTGAAACTACAGGAGCGTAATATACAGGCTGCTGGTTTGTTGAGAAGTGCTAGGTTTTGTCATATATCTCTATATGATCACATGAAAACCAACTAATTGGCCATGCTCTCACGCAAGCAGGATGGCTGGTGTAGTGGTTAGCATAACTGCCTCACAATGCTGAGGTCTTGGGTTCAATTCCCACTCAAGCCCCAAGTGTGTGGACTTTATGTGTGTTTCCCCTGGGTACTCCAGTTTCACCCCCTAAAAATATATACTAGTAGGTTAATTCACTCATGACAGATATGAACTGTAGTGTGTATTTTCGCGAATATAGATTGCAAGCTCCACTGGGACAGGGACTAAAGGGAATGGTCAAATAGTCTCTATAAAGCGCTACAGAATATGTGTGCGCTATATAAATAACTGGTAATAAAATAAAGGGACCAGATACTTCTCATAAAGGTAAAGTTATGATGTTTTGAAACGAGGTCCATTTGTGAATCCCTGAATAGCGTCATGATGTTCACAGCTGAGCTGATGTATTAAGTCGTTTCTTGGGTACTAAACACGATCGTTCCTCCTTGTCTTCTAGAAACCACATATGCTCAAGAATCCGGAGTCTCCCCTGTTTTATCAGAACTTACTGATCTACCGTTAAGAAACATTAGTAAGTATGAGAGAAGAAACGATTGTGAACATTTCTAGCAACAAATGCCCCAAACTACAACCGGTTTACCTGCAGGTCACTTCTGCTAGGGCCTTAGTTCACGTGGAGGTGAGCACTAGCTCGTAATATAGACACCCATATATGAGTGGCAGGTGGAAGGAATCCTCCTATAAAAAAATCAGAAAATACATTGCACGTCCATTAATGACAATGCACAAGAACGGGACCAGTGATTGTGCAGAGCAGGATCATTTCAATATTATAGTAGAGCAGAAACGTTTGCCATGTACATTGTGTAGAGTATTTGCAGAGTAAATAAATATATAAAATGTGCATATTTTGGGAAAAACAAAATTTGCAAAGTCACGTCAAAGTTCCTTTCTTACCCCTGATAGCAATCTCTAAAAGAGCCATAAAAAAAGGAAGAATGGTTGAGGCTCCTATAGTCCAGATCATGATGTTTTCAATGTAAATCCGGCCAAGCCTATAGCTTCCAGATCAATGTATAATTGTATTATCTATGATAGCTTCAAGATAATTATACTGTGGTGCAACCATTACAAGGAAGGCCAACCTGTGGCTCTCCAGCTGTTGTAAAACTACAAGTTCCATCATGCCTTGCCACAGTTTTGCTATTAGGGAATGCTAAAACTGTGGCAGGGCATGCTGGGATGTGTAGTTTCACAACATCTGAAGAGCCACAGGCTGGCTGGCCTGGTCTACAATGTCTATGTAGACAGTCAATAGGTGGACACCATATGGTCAACTAGCATTAGGTCAACAGGTACAAAATGTTGACAGATGAAAGGCTGACAGTGCTTAAGGTCGACAGGTTCAAAAAGTTGACATGACAATGGTTGTCGCACAAATGGTCGACACATATTTTTCTGGGTTTTCACATTTTCCCAACATTTGCTTGATTTACTAGCCATGTAGACTATGATTGGGAATGGTAACCTGTGGCGAGTGAAGTAATAGTGGTGCGAGCCACTTTGCATGAAGTATGACGAGCGAAGTGAGCCTGCGAGGGTCTACATTTGCACTAACTGGGATCACATATGGCTGGACATGGTGGTCACAGAACGTGAAATATACAAGATTTGGCCCCAAACCCCACAAAAAATGATGTGACCATTTTTGTGTCGACCATTGTCACGTTGACCTTTTCATCCTGTTAACCTCTTTTACCTGATGACCTTAATCACTGTTGAGCTTTCAATAGTCAACCTTTTGTACCTGTTGACACTATGTTGTTGACCTATTGACTGTCTACCCAGACATTGTAGACATTTGACCACACCCATAAGAAAAATATCAGATTTGACTATCGTCCCTATATATTCTGTGTCATTTCACCTGAAGCTTCCCTCTCTTTCTCCATTCTGTTTGCCTTTTCTTCACAGGCCACCTGTGTGTAGCAGTCACCTTCAGCCCCCCTGGTCCCTCTACCCATTTCCTCTACATTTGCAGCTTGGCTCTGCTACTTTCTCTCCTTTGATCTCCTTCTCTCATCCTTGGTGACTTTATCATCCCCATTGACAGCTCCTCTGACACTGCTGCCTTCAAACTTCTCTCCCTCACATCCTTTATTTTGTCTGTCCCGATGGCCATCCTCTTACACCCAAAGCCTCAGTCAATCTTCACCTACTTGTTTTAACTTTCTGACATCTGTGTCTCTTCAGTCTCGCTCTCCAACCACCCTCTTCTCTCCTCACCTACTCCTCCATTCCCAACTCCCAAAACTTTTTTCATTATTCATCAAACATAATCTTGACAACCTTAATCCAGCCACCTTCTTCTCCTAACCCAAATTCCCCCTCTAGCCCAGTCACTGATCTGACTTGCTCTAACCAGGCTGTCATCCTGAACAACCAAACCCTTGCCTCCACCCATGATACGTCTGCCCGCCCCACCTCGATCAGCTTTTGCCGGACTGAACTCCAACCATTGCATACTCCTCTTTCTGTCCCTCTCCCGCTCCCCTCCCCCATCCCTACTCGTCCCTGGCTTTGCCTCCTTCTTCACCTCCAAAATACAATCTTTCAGGCAGGAAAACTCCCCCTTCACTCCTCCCATCTTCCCCATCCAGCTCCCCATCCTTGTGCTCCTAACTCTCCACCACTGGGGAGGAGATCCAAGCTCTTCTCTCTACCTTTCTTCACTCCAACTGCCGCCTTAGTCCCATCCTCTTCCATCTCCTCCTTTCTGTCTTCCAGCATCTGCCTGCAGCTCACCCACCTTTTTAACCCCCCACCCCACCCCCACCCAATTCTTCAAACACGCCATTGTGTCCCCCATTCTAAAAAACAAAATGCAGAATTCCCATGGTAAATGAGAGAATTACATGACAGTTTGGATATTTACTAAGGTAATCCCATGCATATTCTAATAACGGTAGCATTATTTGTTATCTACTATATAAAAGCGAAAATCCGTCCTTCTGTCTTTCTATACACATCCACAGTTTACAAGCGAAGATCATGACATTTTACATACAAACGTATTAAAACACTGTGGAGGCAACTAAAACAATCAGAAATCCCTAGCTTCCCTAGGGGGGCAGACAGCAGCACAGAGTATTTCAGCAGACAGCATAACTCTGGAATGCCTGCAGCAATTTACAACAAACTTGGTACACATCTGACTTACAATCTGGGAACAAACACTGTGGGGGGAAGACACCCCTAGCAACCCTAGGGGTGGGACAGCAGCACAGAGTATATCAGCAGACAGCAAAACTGTGAAAGGCCTGGAGCAATTTACACCAAACTTGGTACACATCTGACTTACAATCTGGGAACAAACTCTGTGGGGGTTAGACACCTCTAGCACCCCTTGAGGTGGGACAGCAGCACAGAGTATTTTAGCAGACAGCATAACTCCCGAATGCCTGGAGCAATTTACACCAAACTTGCTACACATATGCCTTACAAGCTGGGAACAAACACTGTGGGGGTAAGACACCACTAGCACCCCTAGGGATGGGCCAGCAGCACAGACTATATCAGGACATGATGATATGTCAGTGAGGACAGGGCTGCATGTGACAGGGCCAGTGACATGATGTGAGGAGGGGAATGGAGGTAGCACAAACCCACACACTGAGAGTTATATAGTGAAAGTAGCACGGACCCTCAGCAGCATAGGAGATACATAATGTGCTGCACTATATAAGAAAGTTAAGAAACTGTAAAAAAATTGATCATTTGCACTGATATGATGAAAGGGGTCCGGCCACTACACAAAGTGCGTCAGGGAAGCAAGATATGCCTATATACTAGATCTCCAACCAACGTAAATTAACGAACTATCATTCTTATTTACCATCCTCATTCCGTAGTGAAGCACGGGTATTCAGCTATCTACAATGTTATTTATACTGTGTGTTTAATATTTACATTTATTTTTGTAAACAGACATTCTTAAAATCCCGGGTAACGCCGGCTACTCCAGCTAGTATTCAATATAGTAGGAATACAGAATGTATTTGTTTAACCTTTTTTGCTTCTTCTAGATAACTTTACCTTCAATGGAGTCTTCAAAAATATAGAGGGTGTTTCATCATTTCTTGGTAAGTACAAGTAACGAGATCACAATAAGGTACTATCATTCACTGTATTTAATAAAATGACTGCGCGTGTTGTTATTATTATTATAACATTTTTGTTATAGGGTGCCAGAACACCCCCCATTGCCCCTCAGTAGGGTGCACATAAAACATACATGCCACAAGGGCATGCAAGGTAGATGGGTAGATGCGGACAGACTGTAGGAAAGATTCTGATTACAATATACAGATGGTAGGGCAGCACGGACGGTGTAATGGTTAGCATTACCGCCTCACAGCACTGAGGTCATGGGTTTGATTCCCACCATGGCCCTAACTGTGTGGAGTTTGTATATTCACAATCCAAAAATATACTGATAGGTCAATTGGCTCCCAACAAAAAGAATTAACCCTAGTGTGTGCATGGGTAGACTAGATGGACCTGCTGTCAAATTCTATGTTTCTATGGGTCCTTATACATCATTGCTGCAATCACGCCAAACAATCCCTCTTGGAGCTCCAGGACCCGTGAGAGTCTGCTAGCGCCAGATGTCTTAATGGCAACTCAATGTGACTAGGGTGCACGGGGAGACTGTATTGATTAATTTGATATACTGTACTGTATGACACTTGTATATCTGTGTGCGACTGTACACGAATGGCTACAATGTAGCAGCCGCAATACAATTCTCAACAAACTCGGATTACGGACTCAGTCACACACAACAGTCACGTTGCTAATTAAGACGAATGTTTGATGGCAAAATGACGACTGAAGTTAGCGAAGCTACATGGGACCTGTCTGCTCACTCACACCATGGGCCAAATGTAATAGAGTGAGAGTTTCAGAAAGTGAGAGATTTGGTAAGGTTTTTCAGTTTTTTTTAAAGTGGCAATCATTTACACTGCAAAACCAGGTTGCTCTCGCTGTGTAAATGATTGCCACTTTAAAAAAAAAAAACCACTGCAAAACCTTACCAAATCTCTCACTTTCTGAAACTCTCACTCTATTACATTTGGCTCCGAGTATCTCACGCTGCATGGTGTATTGAGGCTGGATGTATGAGGTCGAATCTGTAGTGATTTTATTAATTATTCTGAGTTAGCCTGGAGCCATGGCAGAAGGCTGAAGAAACCTTCCTCACATAGTTAGTCCTCCCAATACAAAATGACCATGCCGTTGGAACAAGAACAGTGTCTTGGCAAAACAAAGTCTATTGTTTTTGAGTACTATATCTATGTTTCTGTATTATTGATGTCAATTGCATCTGGAGCTTTCATAGATATAACAGGTGTGAAGTGTAAAGGAGTCTAATAAATACACCAGTCTATGAACAAATCACAGCTGTATGAATGCAACCAGTGGACGTAAATGAGACCAGCTCCTAGTTAATTAGAATTTATCACTGAATACTGAAAGTTCCAGCAATTGTTTTTGCAGACCTATCATCTGAATTTGATGGAGGAAGAAGAGATGGAAGAAAATTCCAATGCAACAAATAGGAAGTCCCTAACAGATGGGATTACCACATACTTGCCTACCTGACCCTCTCCATGAGGGAGAAAATGCTCTGTTCCTGGACTTTCCTGGTAATGTATGATTGCCATCACCTGTGGTGAGCTAGTTAATTGATAAGAAAGGCGTTTCACCACAGGTGATGGCAATCATACATTACCAGGAAAGTCCAGAAACAGAGCATTTTCTCCCTCATGGAGAGGGTCAGGTAGGCAAGTATGGATTACCAATAGGGCATAGAATGGGCATAGACTGGCTTTTACAGCGGCATCTACTGTCCTACAGATTGCTTCAAATAACGTGTTGGGGGCATTTCTGTTTTGGAGTAGTGATTAGCATCGTGCCGGATTGCACACCCTCCTGTCATTTATTCTAAATGGAGATATAGAAATTTTTCAGAGCCCTATGGCGTAAATGACATTATGACAGGATGGAGGGTATTCCCATGTTGATAGAGTAAATTACACATCTTTTCTGTCCTTGGACAATCATGAGCGAGAGAGATCTTTTCTCAAATGATACTAAAATGTTATCATCGCATAGTACCCATCGTCAGCCTATGACGGCCACATAACCCCACTTATAGATGTTGCTGGTAGACAGAATAGCCTCGGAACCTATGCATGGACAAGTGGATGGCATGCTCCATCAATGTGTCCATTTAGTTATACAGTATCTAAATCCTGGACATCTTCTTTACGTGGAATGACCTAGTATTAATGCTATTACTTTATTGAAATTGGACTTTCTCTAACATCCTAAGTGGATGCTGGGGACTCCGTAAGGACCATGGGAATTAGCGGCTCCGCAGGAGACTGGGCACAACTATAAAGAAAGCTTTTAAACTACTGGTGTGCACTGGCTCCTCCCACTAAGACCCTCCTCCAGACTTCAGTTAGATTCTTGTGCCCGGCTGAGCTGGATGCACACTAGGGGCTCTCCTGAGCACCTAGAAAGAAAGTATATTTAGGTTTTTTATTTTACAGTGAGATCTGTTGGCAACAGACTCAGCGAGGGACTAAGGGGAGAAGAAGCGAACCTACCTAACAGTAGAGATGAGCGGGTTCGGTTTCTCTGAATCCGATCCCGCCAGAACTTCATGTTTTTTTTCACGGGTCCGAGCGACTCGGATCTTCCCGCCTTGCTCGGTTAACCCGAGTGCGCCCGAACGTCATCATGACGCTGTCGGATTCTCGCGAGGCTCGGATTCTATCGCGAGACTCGGATTCTATATAAGGAGCCGCGCGTCGCCGCCATTTTCACACGTGCATTGAGATTGATAGGGAGAGGACGTGGCTGGCGTCCTCTCCATTTAGATTATAAGAGACTGAGAGAGATTTACTGGAGCTGACTAGGAGGAGTACTGTTACTGTAGAAGTGTAGAGACTGAGTGGAGAGAGTTTACTAGTGAGGACAGTGCAGTTTACTTTATAATCCGTTCTCTGCCTGAAAAAAGCGATACACAGCACACAGTGACTCAGTCACATACCATATCTGTGTGCACTGCTCAGGCTCAGGCCAGTGTGCTGCATCATCTATATATATTATATATCTGTCTGACTGCTCAGCTCACACAGCTTATAATTGTGGGGGAGACTGGGGAGCACTACTGCAGTGCCAGTTATAGGTTATAGCAGGAGCCAGGAGTACATAATATTATATTAAAATTAAACAGTGCACACTTTTGCTGCAGGAGTGCCACTGCCAGTGTGACTAGTGACCAGTGACCTGACCACCAGTATATATAATATTAGTAGTATACTATCTCTTTATCAACCAGTCTATATTAGCAGCAGACACAGTACCGTGCGGTAGTTCACGGCTGTGGCTACCTCTGTGTCGGCACTCGGCAGCCCGTCCATAATTGTATATACCACCTAACCGTGGTTTTTTTTTCTTTCTTTATACATACATACTAGTTACGAGTATACTATCTCTTTATCAACCAGTCTATATTAGCAGCAGACACAGTACAGTGCGGTAGTTCACGGCTGTGGCTACCTCTGTGTCGGCACTCGGCAGCCCGTCCATAATTGTATATACCACCTAACCGTGGTTTTTTTTTCTTTCTTTATACATACATACTAGTTACGAGTATACTATCTCTTTATCAACCAGTCTATATATTAGCAGCAGACACAGTACAGTGCGGTAGTTCACGGCTGTGGCTACCTCTGTGTCGGCACTCGGCAGCCCGTCCATAATTGTATATACCACCTAACCGTGGTTTTTTTTTCTTTCTTTATACATACATACTAGTTACGAGTATACTATCTCTTTATCAACCAGTCTATATTAGCAGCAGACACAGTACAGTGCGGTAGTTCACGGCTGTGGCTACCTCTGTGTCGGCACTCGGCAGCCCGTCCATAATTGTATATACCACCTAACCGTGGTTTTTTTTTCTTTCTTTATACACACATACTAGTTACGAGTATACTATCTCTTTATCAACCAGTCTATATATTAGCAGCAGACACAGTACAGTGCGGTAGTTCACGGCTGTGGCTACCTCTGTGTCGGCACTCGGCAGCCCGTCCATAATTGTATATACCACCTAACCGTGGTTTTTTTTTCTTTCTTTATACATACATACTAGTTACGAGTATACTATCTCTTTATCAACCAGTCTATATTAGCAGCAGACACAGTACAGTGCGGTAGTTCACGGCTGTGGCTACCTCTGTGTCGGCACTCGGCAGCCCGTCCATAATTGTATATACCACCTAACCGTGGTTTTTTTTTCTTTCTTTATACATACATACTAGTTACGAGTATACTATCTCTTTATCAACCAGTCTATATTAGCAGCAGACACAGTACAGTGCGGTAGTTCACGGCTGTGGCTACCTCTGTGTCGGCACTCGGCAGCCCGTCCATAATTGTATATACCACCTAACCGTGGTTTTTTTTTCTTTCTTTATACATACATACTAGTTACGAGTATACTATCTCTTTATCAACCAGTCTATATATTAGCAGCAGACACAGTACAGTGCGGTAGTTCACGGCTGTGGCTACCTCTGTGTCGGCACTCGGCAGCCCGTCCATAATTGTATATACCACCTAACCGTGGTTTTTTTTTCTTTCTTTATACATACATACTAGTTACGAGTATACTATCTCTTTATCAACCAGTCTATATATTAGCAGCAGACACAGTACAGTGCGGTAGTTCACGGCTGTGGCTACCTCTGTGTCGGCACTCGGCAGCCCGTCCATAATTGTATATACCACCTAACCGTGGTTTTTTTTTCTTTCTTTATACATACATACTAGTTACGAGTATACTATCTCTTTATCAACCAGTCTATATATTAGCAGCAGACACAGTACAGTGCGGTAGTTCACGGCTGTGGCTACCTCTGTGTCGGCACTCGGCAGCCCGTCCATAATTGTATACTAGTATCCAATCCATCCATCTCCATTGTTTACCTGAGGTGCCTTTTAGTTGTGCCTATTAAAATATGGAGAACAAAAATGTTGAGGTTCCAAAATTAGGGAAAGATCAAGATCCACTTCCACCTCGTGCTGAAGCTGCTGCCACTAGTCATGGCCGAGACGATGAAATGCCAGCAACGTCGTCTGCCAAGGCCGATGCCCAATGTCATAGTACAGAGCATGTCAAATCCAAAACACCAAATATCAGTAAAAAAAGGACTCCAAAACCTAAAATAAAATTGTCGGAGGAGAAGCGTAAACTTGCCAATATGCCATTTACCACACGGAGTGGCAAGGAACGGCTGAGGCCCTGGCCTATGTTCATGGCTAGTGGTTCAGCTTCACATGAGGATGGAAGCACTCAGCCTCTCGCTAGAAAAATGAAAAGACTCAAGCTGGCAAAAGCAGCACAGCAAAGAACTGTGCATTCTTCGAAATCCCAAATCCACAAGGAGAGTCCAATTGTGTCGGTTGCGATACCTGACCTTCCCAACACTGGACGTGAAGAGCATGCGCCTTCCACCATTTGCACGCCCCCTGCAAGTGCTGGAAGGAGCACCCGCAGTCCAGTTCCTGATAGTCAGATTGAAGATGTCAGTGTTGAAGTACACCAGGATGAGGAGGATATGGGTGTTGCTGGCGCTGGGGAGGAAATTGACCAGGAGGATTCTGATGGTGAGGTGGTTTGTTTAAGTCAGGCACCCGGGGAGACACCTGTTGTCCGTGGGAGGAATATGGCCGTTGACATGCCAGGTGAAAATACCAAAAAAATCAGCTCTTCGGTGTGGAGGTATTTCACCAGAAATGCGGACAACAGGTGTCAAGCCGTGTGTTCCCTTTGTCAAGCTGTAATAAGTAGGGGTAAGGACGTTAACCACCTCGGAACATCCTCCCTTATACGTCACCTGCAGCGCATTCATAATAAGTCAGTGACAAGTTCAAAAACTTTGGGTGACAGCGGAAGCAGTCCACTGACCAGTAAATCCCTTCCTCTTGTAACCAAGCTCACGCAAACCACCCCACCAACTCCCTCAGTGTCAATTTCCTCCTTCCCCAGGAATGCCAATAGTCCTGCAGGCCATGTCACTGGCAATTCTGACGAGTCCTCTCCTGCCTGGGATTCCTCCGATGCATCCTTGCGTGTAACGCCTACTGCTGCTGGCGCTGCTGTTGTTGCCGCTGGGAGTCGATGGTCATCCCAGAGGGGAAGTCGTAAGCCCACTTGTACTACTTCCAGTAAGCAATTGACTGTTCAACAGTCCTTTGCGAGGAAGATGAAATATCACAGCAGTCATCCTACTGCAAAGCGGATAACTGAGTCCTTGACAACTATGTTGGTGTTAGACGTGCGTCCGGTATCCGCCGTTAGTTCACAGGGAACTAGACAATTTATTGAGGCAGTGTGCCCCCGTTACCAAATACCATCTAGGTTCCACTTCTCTAGGCAGGCGATACCGAGAATGTACACGGACGTCAGAAAAAGACTCACCAGTGTCCTAAAAAATGCAGTTGTACCCAATGTCCACTTAACCACGGACATGTGGACAAGTGGAGCAGGGCAGGGTCAGGACTATATGACTGTGACAGCCCACTGGGTAGATGTATGGACTCCCGCCGCAAGAACAGCAGCGGCGGCACCAGTAGCAGCATCTCGCAAACGCCAACTCTTTCCTAGGCAGGCTACGCTTTGTATCACCGCTTTCCAGAATACGCACACAGCTGAAAACCTCTTACGGCAACTGAGGAAGATCATCGCGGAATGGCTTACCCCAATTGGACTCTCCTGTGGATTTGTGGCATCGGACAACGCCAGCAATATTGTGTGTGCATTAAATATGGGCAAATTCCAGCACGTCCCATGTTTTGCACATACCTTGAATTTGGTGGTGCAGAATTTTTTAAAAAACGACAGGGGCGTGCAAGAGATGCTGTCGGTGGCCAGAAAAATTGCGGGACACTTTCGGCGTACAGGCACCACGTACAGAAGACTGGAGCACCACCAAAAACTACTGAACCTGCCCTGCCATCATCTGAAGCAAGAAGTGGTAACGAGGTGGAATTCAACCCTCTATATGCTTCAGAGGTTGGAGGAGCAGCAAAAGGCCATTCAAGCCTATACAATTGAGCACGATATAGGAGGTGGAATGCACCTGTCTCAAGTGCAGTGGAGAATGATTTCAACGTTGTGCAAGGTTCTGATGCCCTTTGAACTTGCCACACGTGAAGTCAGTTCAGACACTGCCAGCCTGAGTCAGGTCATTCCCCTCATCAGGCTTTTGCAGAAGAAGCTGGAGGCATTGAAGAAGGAGCTAAAAGGGAGCGATTCCGCTAGGCATGTGGGACTTGTGGATGCAGCCCTTAATTCGCTTAACAAGGATTCACGGGTGGTCAATCTGTTGAAATCAGAGCACTACATTTTGGCCACCGTGCTCGATCCTAGATTTAAAGCCTACCTTGGATCTCTCTTTCCGGCAGACACAGGTCTGCTGGGGTTGAAAGACCTGCTGGTGACAAAATTGTCAAGTCAAGCGGAACGCGACCTGTCAACATCTCCTCCTTCACATTCTCCCGCAACTGGGGGTGCGAGGAAAAGGCTCAGAATTCCGAGCCCACCCGCTGGCGGTGATGCAGGGCAGTCTGGAGCGACTGCTGATGCTGACATCTGGTCCGGACAGAAGGACCTGACAACGATTACGGACATGTCGTCTACTGTCACTGCATATGATTCTCTCAACATTGATAGAATGGTGGAGGATTATATGAGTGACCGCATCCAAGTAGGCACGTCACACAGTCCGTACTTATACTGGCAGGAAAAAGAGGCAATTTGGAGGCCCTTGCACAAACTGGCTTTATTCTACCTAAGTTGCCCTCCCACAAGTGTGTACTCCGAAAGAGTGTTTAGTGCCGCCGCTCACCTTGTCAGCAATCGGCGTACGAGGTTACATCCAGAAAATGTGGAGAAGATGATGTTCATTAAAATGAATTATAATCAATTCCTCCGCGGAGACATTGACCAGCAGCAATTGCCTCCACAAAGTACACAGGGAGCTGAGATGGTGGATTCCAGTGGGGACGAATTGATAATCTGTGAGGAGGGGGATGTACACGGTGATATATCGGAGGGTGAAGATGAGGTGGACATCTTGCCTCTGTAGAGCCAGTTTGTGCAAGGAGAGATTAATTGCTTCTTTTTTGGGGGGGGTCCAAACCAACCCGTCATATCAGTCACAGTCGTGTGGCAGACCCTGTCACTGAAATGATGGGTTGGTTAAAGTGTGCATGTCCTGTTTTGTTTATACAACATAAGGGTGGGTGGGAGGGCCCAAGGACAATTCCATCTTGCACCTCTTTTTTCTTTTCTTTTTCTTTGCATCATGTGCTGATTGGGGAGGGTTTTTTGGAAGGGACATCCTGCGTGACACTGCAGTGCCACTCCTAGATGGGCCCGGTGTTTGTGTCGGCCACTAGGGTCGCTAATCTTACTCACACAGCTACCTCATTGCGCCTCTTTTTTTCTTTGCGTCATGTGCTGTTTGGGGAGGGTTTTTTGGAAGGGACATCCTGCGTGACACTGCAGTGCCACTCCTAGATGGGCCCGGTGTTTGTGTCGGCCACTAGGGTCGCTAATCTTACTCACACAGCTACCTCATTGCGCCTCTTTTTTTCTTTGCGTCATGTGCTGTTTGGGGAGGGTTTTTTGGAAGGGCCATCCTGCGTGACACTGCAGTGCCACTCCTAGATGGGCCCGGTGTTTGTGTCGGCCACTAGGGTCGCTAATCTTACTCACACAGCTACCTCATTGCGCCTCTTTTTTTCTTTGCGTCATGTGCTGTTTGGGGAGGGTTTTTTGGAAGGGACATCCTGCGTGACACTGCAGTGCCACTCCTAGATGGGCCCGGTGTTTGTGTCGGCCACTAGGGTCGCTTATCTTACTCACACAGCGACCTCGGTGCAAATTTTAGGACTAAAAATAATATTGTGAGGTGTGAGGTATTCAGAATAGACTGAAAATGAGTGTAAATTATGGTTTTTGAGGTTAATAATACTTTGGGATCAAAATGACCCCCAAATTCTATGATTTAAGCTGTTTTTTAGTGTTTTTTGAAAAAAACACCCGAATCCAAAACACACCCGAATCCGACAAAAAAAATTCGGTGAGGTTTTGCCAAAACGCGTTCGAACCCAAAACACGGCCGCGGAACCGAACCCAAAACCAAAACACAAAACCCGAAAAATTTCAGGCGCTCATCTCTACCTAACAGGTGGTAGTTTGGGCTTCTTAGGCTACTGGACACCATTAGCTCCAGAGGGATCGACCGCAGGACCCGACCTTGGTGTTCGTTCCCGGAGCCGCGCCGCCGTCCCCCTTACAGAGCCAGAAGCAACGAAGAGGTCCGGAAAATCGGCGGCAGAAGACTTCGGTCTTCACCAAGGTAGCGCACAGCACTGCAGCTGTGCGCCATTGCTCCTCATGTACACCTCACACTCCGGTCACTGATGGGTGCAGGGCGCTGGGGGGGGGGGGGGGGGGGCGCCCAGAGGGCAATATATGACACCTTGGCTGATAAATATACATCATATATAGTCCTAGAGGCTATATAGATGTAAAATTACCCCTGCCAGTATTCCAGAAAAAGCAGGGAGAAAGTCAGCCGAAAAGGGGGCGGGGCTTCTCCCTCAACACACTGGCGCCATTTTTCCCTCACAGTTCCGCTGGAAGGAAGCTCCCTGGCTCTCCCCTGCAGTCTGAAGGAACACTACAGAAGGGTAAAAAAGAGAGGGGGGGCACTAAATTTAGGCGCAGTATAGATAATATATATATGTGATATATATAAAAAAGCAGCTATAAGGGAAAACACTCATTGATAGTGGGATCCCTGTGTTATATAGCGCTCTGGTGTGTGCTGGCATACTCTCTCTCTGTCTCCCCAAAGGGCTTTGTGGGGTCCTGTCCTCTGTCAGAGCATTCCCTGTGTGTTTGCGGTGTGTCGGTATGGCTGTGTCGACATGTTTGATGAGGAGGCTTATGTGGAGGCGGAGCAAATGCCTGTAAATGTGATGTCACCCCCTGCGGGGTCGACACTTGAGTGGATGGTGCTGTGGAAGGACTTACGCGACAGTGTCGACTCCTTGCATAAAAGGTTTGACGACATACCTATTGTGGGACAGCCGGCTTCTCAGCCTGTGCCTGCCCAGGCGTCTCAAAAGCCATCAGGGGCTCTAAAACGCCCGCTACCTCAGATGGCTGACACAGATGTCGACACGGATACTGACTCCAGTGTCGACGACGATGAGACTAATGTAACTTCCAGTAGGGCCACACGTTACATGATTGAGGCAATGAAAAATGTGTTGCACATTTCTGATGTTACCCCCGGTACCACAAAAAAGGGTATAATGTTTGGAGAGAAAAAACTACCAGTAGCTTTTCCTCCGTCTGAAGAGTTAAATGAAGTGTGTGAAGAAGCGTGGGCTTCCCCTGATAAAAAGCTGGTAATTTCTAAGAGGTTACTAATGGCGTACCCTTTCCCGCCAGAGGATAGGTCACGCTGGGAAACATCCCCTAGGGTGGATAAAGCGCTCACACGCTTGTCAAAGAAGGTGGCGCTACCGTCTCCGGATACGGCCGCCCTGAAGGAATCTGCTGATAGAAAGCAGGAGGCTATCCTGAAATCTATATATACACACACAGGTGTTATACTGAGACCGGCTATTGCTTCAGCCTGGATGTGCAGTGCTGCTGCTGCGTGGTCAGATTCCCTGTCAGAAAATATAGATACCCTAGACAGGGACACTATATTGCTAAACGTAGAGCATATAAAAGATGCACTTTTATACATGAGGGATGCACAGAGGGATATTTGCCGGCTGGCATCCAAAATTAGTGCAATGTCCATTTCTGCCAGGAGAGGGTTATGGACTCGGCAGTGGACAGGAGATGCAGATTCCAAACGACACATGGAAGTTATGCCTTATAAGGGTGAGGAGTTGTTCGGGGATGGTCTCTCGGACCTCGTTTCCACAGCAACAGCTGGGAAGTCTACATTTTTACCCCATGTTCCCTCACAACCAAAGAAAGCACCGTATTATCAGGTACAGTCCTTTCGGCCCAATAGGGGCAAGCGAGTTAAAGGCGCGTCCTTTTTGCCCAGAGGCAGAGGTAGGGGAAAGAAGCTGCAGCATACAGCCAGTTCCCAGGAGCAAAAGTCCTCCCCCGCTTCCTCTAAGTCCACAGCATGACGCTGGGGCTTCACAGGCGGAGCCAGGTACGGTGGGGGCCCGTCTCAAAAACTTCAGCAATCAGTGGGCTCGCTCACGGGTGGATCCCTGGATCCTTCAAGTAGTATCTCAGGGGTACAAGCTGGAATTCGAGACGTCTCCCCCCGCCGTTTCCTCAAATCTGCCTTGCCAACCACTCCCTCAGGCAGGGAGGCAGTGTTACAGGCAATTCACAAGCTGTATTCACAACAAGTGATAGTAAAGGTGCCCCTACTTCAACAAGGAAGGGGTTACTATTCCACAATGTTTGTGGTACCGAAACCGGACGGTTCGGTGAGACCCATTTTAAATTTGAAATCCTTGAACACATATATAAAAAAATTCAAGTTCAAGATGGAATCGCTCAGGGCGATTATTGCAAGCCTGGACGAGGGGGATTACATGGTATCACTGGACATCAAGGATGCTTACCTACATGTCCCCATTTACCATCCTCACCAGGAGTACCTCAGATTTGTGGTACAAGATTGTCATTACCAATTCCAGACGTTGCCGTTCGGTCTATCCACGGCTCCGAGGGTCTTTACCAAGGTAATGGCCGAAATGATGATACTCCTTCGAAAGAAGGGAGTTTTAATTATCCCGTACTTGGACGATCTCCTGATAAAGGCGAGGTCCAGAGAGCAGTTGTTGGTAGGGGTAGCACTATCTCGGGAAGTGCTACAACAGCACGGCTGGATTCTAAACATTCCAAAGTCACAGCTGGTCCCTACGACACGTCTGCTGTTCCTAGGGATGGTTCTGGACACAGAACAGAGAAAAGTGTTTCTCCCGGAGGAGAAGGCCAAGGAGCTGTCATCTCTAGTCAGAGGCCTCCTAAAGCCAAAACAGGTGTCGGTGCATCACTGCACGCGGATCCTGGGAAAAATGGTAGCTTCCTACGAAGCGATTCCATTCGGCAGGTTTCATGCAAGAACCTTTCAGTGGGACCTGTTGGACAAGTGGTCCGGATCGCATCTTCAGATGCATCGTCTGATAACCCTGTCTCCAAGGACAAGGGTGTCTCTGCTGTGGTGGCTATGGTCAAGTCAGGAGACTTCCTTGCACATAAATATTCTGGAACTGAGGGCCATTTACAATGCCCTAAGTCAGGCAAAACCCCTGCTTCAAAACCAGCCGGTACTGATCCAGTCAGACAACATCACGGCGGTCGCCCATGTAAATCGACAGGGCGGCACGAGAAGCAGGACGGCAATGGCAGAAGCCACAAGGATTCTCCGATGGGCGGAAAATCACGTGTTAGCACTGTCAGCAGTGTTCATTCCGGGAGTGGACAACTGGGAAGCAGACTTCCTCAGCAGGCACGACCTCCACCCGGGAGAGTGGGGACTTCATCCAGAAGTCTTTCAAATGATTGTAAACCGGTGGAAAAAGCCACAGGTGGACATGATAGCGTCCCGCCTAAACAAAAAGCTAGAAAAATATTGCGCCAGGTCAAGAGACCCGCAGGCGATAGCTGTGGACGCTCTAGTGACACAGTGGGTGTACCGATCGGTTTATGTGTTCCCTCCTCTTCCTCTCATACCAAAGGTACTGAGGATAATAAGGAGAAGAGGAGTAAGAACTATACTCATTGTTCCGGATTGGCCAAGAAGAGCTTGGTACCCGGAACTTCAAGAAATGATGTCAGAGGACCCATGGCCTCTACCGCTCAGACAAGACCTGCTGCAGCAGGGGCCCTGTCTGTTCCAAGACTTACCGTGGCTGCGTTTGACGGCATGGCGGTTGAACACCGGATCCTGAAGGAAAAGGGCATTCCGGAGGAAGTCATTCCTACGCTGATTAAAGCTAGGAAAGAAGTAACCACAAACCATTATCACCGCATATGGCGAAAATATGTTGCGTGGTGTGAGGCCAGGAAGGCCCCAACGGAGGAATTTCAGCTGGGACGTTTCCTGCACTTCCTACAGTCAGGGGTGACTATGGGCCTTAAATTGGGTTCCATTAAGGTCCAGATTTCGGCTCTATCGATTTTCTTCCAGAGAGAACTGGCTTCACTACCTGAAGTTCAGACTTTTGTTAAGGGAGTGCCGCATATTCAGCCCCCTTTTGTGCCTCCAGTGGCACCTTGGGATCTCAACGTGGTGTTGGATTTCCTAAAGTCACATTGGTTTGAGCCACTGAAAACCGTTGATTTGAAATATCTCACATGGAAAGTGGTCATGTTGTTGGCCTTGGCTTCGGCCAGGCGTGTATCAGAATTGGCGGCTTTGTCATGTAAAAGCCCTTATCTGATTTTCCATATAGATAGGGCAGAATTGAGGACTCGTCCCCAGTTTCTCCCCAAAGTGGTATCAGCTTTTCATCTGAACCAACCTATCGTGGTGCCTGCGGCTACAAATGACTTGGAGGCTTCCAAGTTGTTGGATGTAGTCAGGGCCCTAAAAATCTATGTTTCCAGGACAGCTGGAGTCAGAAAGACTGACTCGCTCTTTATCCTGTATGCGCCCAACAAGTTGGGTGCACCTGCTTCAAAGCAGACTATTGCTCGCTGGATCTGTAGTACGATTCAGCTTGCACATTCTGCGGCTGGACTGCCGCATCCTAAATCAGTAAAAGCCCATTACACGAGGAAGGTGGGCTCTTCTTGGGCGGCTGCCCGAGGGGCCTCGGCTCTTCAACTTTGCCGAGCAGCTACTTGGTCGGGGTCAAACACGTTTGCTAAATTCTACAAGTTTGACACCCTGGCTGAGGAGGACCTTGAGTTTGCTCATTTGGTGCTGCAGAGTCATCCGCACTCTCCCGCCCGTTTGGGAGCTTTGGTATAATCCCCATGGTCCTTACGGAGTCCCCAGCATCCACTTAGGACGTTAGAGAAAATAAGAATTTACTCACCGGTAATTCTATTTCTCATAGTCCGTAGTGGATGCTGGGCGCCCATCCCAAGTGCGGATTGTCTGCAATACTTGTATATAGTTATTGCTTAACTAAAGGGTTATTGTTGAGCCATCTGTTGAGAGGCTCAGTTGTTATCATACTGTTAACTGGGTATTGTATCACGAGTTATACGGTGTGATTGGTGTGGCTGGTATGAGTCTTATCCGGGATTCAAAATCCTTCCTTATTGTGTCAGCTCTTCCGGGCACAGTATCCTAACTGAAGTCTGGAGGAGGGTCTTAGTGGGAGGAGCCAGTGCACACCAGTAGTCTAAAAGCTTTCTTTATAGTTGTGCCCAGTCTCCTGCGGAGCCGCTAATCCCCATGGTCCTTACGGAGTCCCCAGCATCCACTACGGACTATGAGAAATAGAATTACCGGTGAGTAAATTCTTATTATTTGGGGAAGATTCAAATGTTTGAAAAGTCAGTTGGGTGTCTATTTTTCCTATCTAATAGACAGGAAAAAACAGACACCCAACAGACTTTTCAAACATTTGAATTCCACCCTTTATGTTTCAAATACTCATTTTCAGTTGCCAGCCATGTGACCAGTGCTACCCAATCCCATGTGGCCTATTTTATGAACTCAGAATTGAATGGGAACCTGCGAGCGATTGGATTGTTGATTGGTTATAGTTGTTTGTATTATACTGGCATGTGAAAGGTCACAATGTGGTCTGAAACACCACTATTTTTACAGTATGTTGATGTTCATTTAACAATACATTTGGCTTGTTGACTTCTGAAGCCAGTCCACCTACAGTATGTGTCGCATTGTATCTGACAATTCCTGCTAAATGACTGTATCAACCATCGTTACTGTGTCTTCTTTGTTACGCAGATTGCCTTGGTTCCCACTTTACTTGGTTACAAGTTATATTTACAAATTTTCCTGCGCTGCTTAATTTTGTGAGCAAGTTGAAGTGTGTGACCGGGCTATGCCCCAAAGACCTGGAGGATTACGGCTGCGCCTGTAGATACGAGCTGGAGGGGCTTCCTGTAGATGCGGCTGACAGGTGAGGTTTATGTGATGGAGGTAATAGTGTACCTGGTGCATATTAGACATGGGATGATGCAACCATTACTGTCATTGATTAGGACATTGGAAGTTCCTTAGAAGTTCCATCTCTGTATTAAGGCCCAAGGCTTTGGGTGCAGTGCTGCTATACAGGTTATAGGCATCACTGATTTCCAATTTCTGCAATAATCTATGGTAGGCAGCTGCATATAGAAACCAGCAACAGTGCACATTTCAGTTCCTTATTTCCAGGAGATTATATTATATATATCTATATATATCTATATATCTATATCTATATATATATATATATATATATACATATATATATATATATATATATATATACATATATATATATATATATATATATATATATGTCTATCCATATATATATATAATTCATTAATTTAAAGGACAAAGGGGTCTACTTACTAAGCCTTGGATGTAGATAAAGTCGCTGGAGCCAATCAGCTCCTAACTGTCATTTTTCAAACCCAGCCTATGACATGGCAGTTGGGAGCAGATTGGCTGGTACTTTATCTCCAGCAACTATATCTTCATCCAAGGCTTAATAAATAGACCCCTAAATAACTAAAGATGTGCGGTTTGGTACTCCAGAAATCCGAATCCACCTGAATTTTGTGGCTCTGAACTGAACCTACACCCGGTCTGGATCTTCCGAGTAGAGCCTATCCCAAACGAGACCCAGTTTGGAATTCAGATTTTAAATCTGAATTTCGGGGTTTGTATTGCAAAAATTACATGATTTTAGCTCTTTTTTTGTAAATATATTTTTATCGGTTTTATCAATGGTTATTGATTATTAGCTATTTGTTTGAAATGTATTCTATAAAATGCAATGGAACTGCGCGTCTTAGCGACAGAACTGTTGAGAACAGGGAGGCAGTGATTTTGTTGGCTAGATCCTAGTGAATGTGTAGGCCGAAATATTTAATCAGGTTACAAAATGGCTTCCGTAAAAAAAAAAAATGCAAGTTCTTCATCAATTTACAGCTGGCAAAATGTGCAAATAAAGGCAAAGCAATTCTGAGTTGGATGCATCTGCAGAAATGGATGCATCTCAAGATTTTCCAACCAGTGCGTCACACAATCGCACCTTCAACACTTGGGACAGCTTATGGCCTGCTCAGTGTTTCTTTCTCAAGTTCATCTAAACATGGCCTCTGCGGCTGTGGATCTGCGTTTGGGAACAAAGCCGCGCTCACTGACAGGCCCATTATTTATTACCCTCCCATAACACGCACATGAGACACTTTTTTTTGCGAATACTTCAGGCCACCACCCAGTCACCAATCTCTGGCTTTCCAAACACCAGTATCCTGTATCACATCCAATCACACATATTGTATATTTATTCGCAACCAGGACTTCTGCTTTTATTACTAGAGGCTGCTGCTTGCCAGATGAGTGCAGGGAACTCCTGTCTTTGTAACTGTGTAACCTGGCTGCCTCCATCTTGTGTAGGTGAAAGCTGCACTATAAACAACATATAGGAGTAGGAAATCCAGTGATTGTGGAAAACATTTAGCAGAAATTGCAGTATAACGTCAATGCCCTACTTATTATTTTCTTACCGAGACAACATTGTGGTCTTTATGTTCTAGCTGCTGTTTCCAGCATCGGAAATGTTATGAAGAAGCTCAGGAGATGGACTGTGCCTGGGACCCATCCCAAATTGTTGCAGATGCCAGCTGCCTCTCAAAGAACATAACATGTGGTAAGACACCGAGGAGATAAGGCCGCAATCCTCAGCCGCAAATGAGTTTCAGCCTACTAACAACAAAGGGAATAATTATTATCCATCGCCAGGTCTAGCTTAGGCCTTGCTACTGAACAACCCAAAGCAATTTGGCAGTACACGTGACGAGCCAATTGCACAGGTATGATAGTTCCAGACCAGAGGAAGACCGCACACATTGGATGTTGCTCAGCCATCAAATGGTTTTGTGATTGGCCCATTGGACTCAGTGTACGTTTTTATTGCCCAAAAGGACAGATTGTAGGTTCATATTTGGTGCATTGGCCAGCCACCCAAACTGTCCAGAAAACTTGGCACATGTTGTTTGAATTCAGGGCTGTTTCATTAGATAATTGCACTTTTGCACATTTCAATTGGACCCAAGACTTAGCAATTGAATAAAGAATTAGCACACAGGTCCAAGAGGCCCAACACTGCACATCCTGCACCCTTGCATTATACTCACCTCTCAGGAGGTCTGTATTTGCGTTGGCACTGTAAAAATGGTGTGGTGGCCATTTTCCTGTAGATTTGCACTAGTGCAGTTGAAATTTCAGTCGGAACATAGCATGGGAGCCATATTCCAGGAGACCTACGCATGCACTGTGGAGAGTCTACTCACCTGCGCTGCCCATGAATGATGAGGGGCACTCACATGGTCTCCCTCCTCTTATCAGCCGCCCCTGACCCACAGGTTTGTGTAATTGTGTGGTGCAAAATTTAGACTGTAAGCTCCAGTAAGGCAGCAACATATGTGAATGACTCAAATATTCTCTGTACCATGCTGCGTAAACTGAGAGTTACAGTCTGTAAATGACAAAGGTATACATGAATTGTACACATAATTATTCCCCCGAGCCATCATTGTAAAGCCGGACAGATGGTGGAAAGCAGATCTGTAAATGGGGTCTTGTGTTCCTTGTACCCTCCAGAGTCTGGCCACGAATGTGAGAAACTCCTATGTGACTGTGACAAAGCTGCCATTGAGTGTTTTGTGAACACGCACATTAACTCCTCAACAAAAGGAATGGATATCGCCTTCTGCCCAGCTCCTGTTACAGGTAATATATTGCACAATGTTAATCTGTGAGACCAGGCGACATTCCGGAGACGCAGGTGGCCCGTAGACTTAGAGAAAATCCCTGTTGCCCCCACAAGGCGTTTTTCATGTTGCAAGCCATTGATTTATCGACAAGAATATGTCAAAAAGTGACAAAAGCATGAAATGGTTTTAATAGCAACCGTACCCCTCTGGTTAATCCGTCTCCGCCTATATCTATATTTTCTCTCCAAATTGCCTCCTTTACCATTAGTACTTTTGAGTCATTGTTTAATAGCGTCATTTGTCGTAAGGTGCTGTTAGACAAGCCAACTCCTTCACCCTAGTCCCATCTATGGACTTAAGTATAGTGGGTGCAAGGGATGCCACTCCTATGTGGCCCAGAGGCTTAGGGGGGCCTGGACCCAGGTTATATAGTTGCATACCAATTTCCCAGATTTGTCTGCAAAGCTTTTGGCTCTGATCCATTGCCCAGCCTGAATTGTGTGACATTACACTATCAGTGAGCAGAGTGTATAGTGGATGTTGTAAATGATAAGGGGGCACTGAAATGTGGCATAATCTGATCTGCTCATTGTAATGTGGAGGGCACTATAATGTTACATAATAAAAACTGACACACTTTAATGTGGCACAATATGAAATGGAGGCACTATAGTGTAGTATATATAATATGAACTGAGGCACTGTAACGTGGCATAATTTGACCTGAGGGGCACTCTAATCTAACACAGTATGAACAGGAGGCTTTGTAATGTCATAATGTCAATTGGGGGTACTGTGTGGCATAATGTGTACTGGCAGCCCTGCAATGTGACATAACGTGAACTAGGGCACTACTGTGGTTCATAAAATAGACTAGGGTGCTGCTATGGGGCATAACATTAACGAGTGCACTGCTATGGTTCAGAAAATGAACTAGGGTGCTATTATGGGGCATAAACATAACTACTGCGGAGAGATATCTCTTTAGAACCATTGGTACAGGGGCCCCCTCAAAATGTTGCTATGGGGCCCACAAAGTTCTAGTTACGCCCTGGTCCCATCTAAGAACTTTGGGGCAGATGTATTAACCTGGAGAAGGCATAAGGAAGTGATAAACCAGTGATATGTGCAAGGTGATAAAGGCACCAGCCAATCAGATTCTAACTGTTAATTTACATATTGGAGCCGATTGGTTGGTGCCTTTATCACCTTGCACATATCACTGGTTTATCACTTCCTTATGCCTTCTCCAGGTTAATACATCTGCCCTTATATGCCTCAGTGATGTCACTAGTTCCTATGTTTATTTACTGAGCCGATATAATCGTTGCCCCCGTGGTCAGTATTGAAAGTGTACTTTAATCTGGCTAAACACACGTTACCTTCTGATATAGTTTTCACCTGGGGTACCGTCATATCCATGTAAATAAGTTATAAAGCATTTGGAAGCGATTTCCATTCAGCTCAGGCACAACAGCAATAATAAACTTTTTTTAATTTATTTTTTTATTTTAGTTTTCCCAGAAACTACAGTCAAGAAAAGTGAGATGATGTTGGATTCAAAATGTAAGTTCTATTCCCTGAGGGCCATTATTGCGGCATTGACGCTATCCTATCAAAGATGAACGCAGATCCAAGGCTTTGGTTTGCTGGGTGCGGCAGCTGCATTTGATAATTTATTAATAAGATTAGTCATGTCTAGTATACTTATTTGCCTTCTAGAACCAGCAGCAGAAGGAATGGCTCTTCAGCAGTAAGAACAGCATAATCTCAGCATAGTTACCCTCCAGTTTAGTACCCACAGCCAGGCTTGGACTGGCCCACAGGGGTACAGGGGAAACCACCTGGGGGCCCCACTGCCTGGGGGCCCACCTCCTGCTATTGTGCACTTGAATTATACATTATATATATGTTACCTTATACTGGACTATGGTGTATTTTCTACAGTGCATTGCTGTTATTACTCTGTTATTAATCTGGTACATTATCATGCATGCAGCAGCTGAATTTACTGTGTATATTTACGAAGGGGCCCAGACATTACACTCTCTAATGGTTAGTCAAACCAATGAGGTGGCAGACCCCACCCCCTCTGCAGACTGGCCACACCCCTAAACATGGCCCCCTACCACTCCAATCCCCCGGTGGGCCCTACATACCCCAGTCCGACACTGCCCACAGCTGGCCACTTAACCCTTTCAAGTGCGACTTTACCCACTGTAACCCTGCCACAAAGAAGTAACTCGCCTATATAGTATTTTAGATGGGACCAGCATTAAGTCTATAGTGTATTTGGACCCTCAGTATAGTACAGACTGAACTGCTCATCAGAGTAGTCAGGGGGATTGAGAGAATATGGGCTACATTTCCTAAGTGTTGGTTTTGGTTCTCCGGCGAATATATGGTTTTCTGGTGGGTTTGCAACCCGTTGATTTAACGAGGACAAAATCGCCAAGAAACCACAGTTTAGAACAGTGATGGCTAACCTTGACACTCCAGCTGTTGTTGAACTACATATCCCAGCATGCCCTGCATCAGTTTTAGCAAGCTGTGTAGTTCAACAACAGCTGGAGTGTCAAGGTTAGCCATCATTGGTTTAGAGTAAGACTAAGGGACTAATTCAGACCAGATCTCTCCTCTGCGATTTTGCAGAGGTCTACGATCAGATAGCTGCCGCCCACAGACAGTGAAAACCTGCCCCGTGCAAGTGTGTGAATGCATGTGTACGCCGTGCAAAAACTTCACCATACAGCGGACACCTGCAAATCCATTTGCAACTCACTCACCATCGAATGAATTTCCAATCTGTGCGCAGCCCTGGACTTACTCCTACAGTGCGATACAAACAGGCTGATCATGCCGGAGCTGACGTCACACACCCTCCATGAAAACGCTTGGGAACGCCTGCGTTTTTCTTGACACTCCCAGAAAATGGCCAGTTACCACCCCCAAACGTCCGCTTCCTGTCAATCAGCCTGCATTAGCCTAGCGATAAAAAAAAAACCGCAGGATTTTTTTATGCAGTTTGGCCATGCGCCTGCGCATTACAATCCATACGCGTGTGCAGTCGTTCAATAATTGGCCACTGTGAGATTTCGCACAACAGTGATCAAGGGGTATATTCAATAAGGGTCGAAAGCTGCCATCTGTCGAAAAGACGGCAGTTTTCAACTTCTTAAGGTTGAATCGTGATTCGACCTGTTCAATCCCTGCTGTTTTTATTCGACAAGTCGGGCAATTCGACTTGTCGAATAGTACGTGAATCAGCGGTATAGCTGCCGATTCACGTACTTTTGAGGGAAACGGGGCCAAATTCGACAGGATTTGGCACCGTTTCCGACCATCGCAGTCCGACATAAAAAAATGTAGGACTAAGACGAGGGACCTTAGTGGAGGAGAGTCGCCGTGGGCAGCCAGACGGGGAGAGCCGCGGGCAGCCAGACGGGGGGAGAGCAGTGCTGGAGACGGGGGGGAGCAGCGTAGGAGACGGGGGAGCCGCGGGCAGACGGGGAGAGCAGTGTTGGAGGATGTCACAGCTGCCGCTCACAGCTGTAGCGCTGCTCTCCCCAGTCTGCCCGCGGCTCCCCCGTCTCAGCTCCTGCATCTCAATTCGACTTTTTTAAAACTCGAATTGAGATGCCCATTGAATAGCCCAAGTCAGATCCATTCCAAAAAATGAATGTCGGAATGGATCCGACTTCAATTGAATATACCCCCTGGTCTAAATTAGGCCCTAAATATCAATGCACCATTGACATTACAGACCATGCAAAGAATAGAATGGATAATCCAAATTTATCAAGCAGCAGGTTTTAAAACCGCAGGCAAACCCTCCCAAGAAAATTATTTGATTTTCACAGGCAAGATTGATTGACAGGAACATTTGAAAATTGGATCTTGAGACTCCTTGCGCAAGCCAGGGGCCCTAAAACCGCCATCAATCTGCGGTGGTTCTAAACCAGGTTCTAAACAGCAACAAACCCACTGCTTAGTGAATATAGGCCCTCATTCCGAGTTGTTCGCTCGGTAAAAATCTTCGCATCGCAGCGATTTTCCGCTTAATGCGCATGCGCAATGTTCGCACTGCGACTGCGCCAAGTAAATTTGCTATGCACTTAGTAATTTTACTCACGGCTTTTTCATCGTTCTGGCGATCGTAATGTGATTGACAGGAAATGGGTGTTACTGGGCGGAAACAGGCCGTTTTATGGGCGTGTGGGAAAAAACGCTACCGTTTCCGGAAAAAACGCAGGAGTGGCCGGAGAAACGGAGGAGTGTCTGGGCGAACGCTGGGTGTGTTTGTGACGTCAAACCAGGAACGACAAGCAGTGAAATGATCGCAGATGCCGAGTAAGTCTGGAGCTACTCAGAAACTGCTACGAGGTGTGTAATCGCAATATTGCGAATACATCGTTCGCAATTTTAAGATGCTAAGATTCACTCCCAGTAGGCGGCGGCTTAGCATGAGCAAATCTGCTAAAATCCGCTTGCGAGCGAACAACTCGGAATGACCTCCATAGTGTACCTTTGCATGGCTGATAGGCATGTTCTAAATTCAGCCTGCGTAGCTCCTGAACTGCCTCCAACTACAAAACAGCTGTCTGTATAATGTTACTCCATGTTATCTCCAAGGCTGTGACTCGTGCTTGTCCGTAAGGGCATATTTTCGGATAAATGCAGGAGAATATATTTATAAATGACTTTTCCCCATCTGCAATTACAGTTGTAGTCACAGAGAATACCAGATGTAGGTGTAAGTGATAGGAGGCGGAATTATAATCTTTCTGTGTAGTATGACAGGTCATATTTATGTGTGATTAAATTGCATGCGTAATATTCCTATATTGCATGGCGCATAATGACTATTTCCCGTATCCTATATATTTTCAGCACAGCAAAATAGAAGTGTGGATACACCTTATGTTGCAACAGAAGAAGGTATGTCTTTACTCTTTTCTGTATTGGTTAATCAAATCTTACAAATAGTTTCAGTAAGATCTACTGGCATCACGGAGACACTTGGTGCCTCATACCTCAATGATGGCTCAGCAACCAAATGCTACTGTTGTGAAACGAGGTTTGTTTAGTTTGAAAAAAAGATGCTTTAGTGGCCAGTATGAAAATTTGTTCAATTAATTTGTGATACCAAAGACTATTCAATGGAAAAGAGGTCAACAGGTGGAAGAAGACTGTTTCACAATCAGCATAGGGAAGGGTTCTTTACTGTAAGAGCAGATACACTGTGAAATTACTTAACACTTGAGGACACTAACAGTTTTATTTGTCATTCATACATAAAATGGCAAATGTAAATATAATTACACTACTCAACAGCCATTTTGCATCTGAAATGATATATGGCAATTTTCATGTGATTTTGCACGTAGGATCCAAACATACCATCAGAAATTTTATATCATGTACGGTTTTTGAGATATTTAGAAAAATGTAAATCAGAAAATTTTAAGTATTTAATCACAGTAAGTGCTCGGCAAGACTCCCTTCTGGGTGCGTTATGGGGTACACATCTTGCCCAGATTCCTCATCCTCCACGTCATCAGAACATTTCGTGAAAACTCTGGATAAAGATGAAGGAAAAGTTTATGAAGTTAAGCGAAGCAAAGCTAAAAGCAGCCGTATTTTTGGCCCCCAAACTAGGAAACTGCTTACGGATTAAATATTTAATACTAAACTGACGACACTTGAGTTGGCTGCTTGGTCCTCCTCCAAGGCTGCTGTGCGTGGATTCTTAGGGAACAGAAGAGAGGCCACCTACATGCCCTTCGTGAATGAACTATTGGACAACTACAAGAATATGGGCTGTAGACAGGAGTGTAACGAGGGTAGCTCCAGTGGAACACGAGCTCCGGGTGCTGGAAAAGATAAAGGGTGACGTCTGCTATACCATGGGCCGCTGTACAGACAGCCATAGAACAGGAGGAGGAGAAGTAGAGAGGCGGACACTGATTCTGATTTAGAGACTGGGTAGGGTACAATGCAGACCAGAGGCGATGGCAGGAGACACTGACAGCCAGCACATGCAGGAGCTCTGCCATCCTCATTATATGTCTCACTGTCTGCTTGTAGCTATGTAGAAGGGTTATTTCTGTCCTGCAATACCACTCTCTGCCCCAGCTGCTGCAGCACCTCTCTATATCCAGATGCTGCAGGACCTCTTTCTGCCCCAACTGCTGCAGCACCTCTTTCTGCCTCACCTGCTGCAGCACCTCTTTCTGCCCCAACTGCTGCAGCACCTCTTTCTGCCTCGCCTGCTGCAGCACCTCTTTCTGCCCCAACTGCTGCAGCACCCCACTCTACCCGCCTGCTACAGCACCTCTCTCTGCCCCAGCTGCTGCTGCAGCACTTCTCTCTCTTGGCATAATGTGTATTTGCATCTCTACGGTGGTGTAATGTATATAAGTGGCTCTACTGTGATGTTACGTGTATAAGCGGCTCTACAGTAGTGTAACATGTATAAGGGACTCTACTGTGTGTCATAAAATGTATAAGGGGGGTCATTCCGAGTTGTTCGCTCGGTAAAAATCTTCGCATTGCAGCGATTTTCCGCTTAATGCGCATGCGCAATGTCCGCACTGCGACTGCGCCAAGTAAATTTGCTATGCAGTTAGGAATTTTACTCACGGCATTTTCATCGTTCTGGCGATCGTAATGTGATTGACAGGAAATGGGTGTTACTGGGCGGAAACAGGCCGTTTTATGGGCGTGTGGGAAAAAACGCTACCGTTTCCGGAAAAAACGCAGGAGTGGCCGGAGAAACGGGGGAGTGTCTGGGCGAACGCTGGGTGTGTTTGTGACGTCAAACCAGGAACGACAAGCACTGAACTGATCGCAGATGCCGAGTAAGTCTGGAGCTACTCAGAAACTGCTACGAGGTGTGTAATCGCAATATTGCGAATACTTCGTTCGCAATTTTAAGATGCTAAGATTCACTCCCAGTAGGCGGCGGCTTAGCATGAGCAAATCTGCTAAAATCCGCTTGCGAGCGAACAACTCGGAATGACCCCCAAGGGGTATTACCGTGTAGTGTAATGTAACGGACACTACTAAGTGGTGTAATGTGAATAATGGACTATACTGTGTGATGTAATAGGTACTATTATGTGGCCAAGCCCCTTCCCCATGAAGCCACGCCCCCATATTTTGGTGCGCGACTTCAATGTGCACTGTCCCTACATTAAACATAAGGGCACCCAAAGGAAACTTCCACCCTTACCTCCACAAGGTCAATTTAGGATTTTTAATATATTTTCTTTTCAAATATAACATGCCACCACATGTTGGTCAGGCCCCCAATTCAGTACAGGGGAGGGGGCGCAAAAACATACCATTGCTCCGGGCACCACGGCACCTAGCTACAGCTCTGGCTGTAGAATGTCACTTAGAATTCACTACTGGGTAGTGTAAGTGATGAACAGGGGGGACGATTTCACCAATACATTCTGACAATGGAGCATCACTACTAAGGAACGCTGGGACCCGCAAACGATGGGGAGCTACTGCTGGTTCCTTTTCAGAGGGACCAATGAGACACTGTACAAATGTTTCTGCAGTTTTATTAGTATTTTATAAATTAACACAATGAGAATATTTAAATTCTATAGAGATTAATTGAAACTTCCAACGATCTTACTTGTTTTCAGATATAGCTATTACCGCTTTTGTTTTTGGTGTGTGTCTAACAGATGTGACATTAAAATCAGAGTTTTCCACTGAATTCTGCATCCCTAAATCAGGCAAAAACACATATTTTCAATGGGATGTAGTTAGTATCCCGGTGGTCGGAATCCCGGCGGTCAGCATACCGACGCCGGGATCCTGAACGCCAGAATGCCGGCAGGGGGCCGAGGGCTATTCCCACCCGTGGGTGTCCACGACGGTATCCGTTCACATGGTCGACCATGTTATGGTCGACAGTCATTAGGTCGACCACTATTGGTCGACATTGACATGGTCGACATGGACGACACATGAAAATGGTCGACACATGAAAAGGTCGACATGAGTTTTTTAACTTTTTTTTCTTTTGGGGAACTTTTCCATACTTTACGATCCACATGGACTACGATTGGAACGGTAAAGTGTGCCGAGCGAAGCGGTAGCGGAGCGAAGGCACCATGCCCGAAGCATGGCGAGCAAAGCGATCCATGCGAGGGGACGCGGTGCACTAATTGGGGTTCCCAGTCACTTTACGCAAAAAACGACACAAAAAAGGTAAAAAAACTCATGTCGACCTTTTCATATGTCGGCCTTTCATGTGTCGACCATTTTCATGTGTCAACCATGTGTCCATGTCGACCATGTCAATGTCGACCAATAGTGGTCGACCTAATGACTGTCGACCATAACATGGTCGACCATTCATACCGGAACCGTCCACGACACCCATAGAGTGGGAATAGAACCTGTGGCAAGTGCAGCGAGCTACGGAGCCTGCGGCGTGGTGAGCGCAGCGAGCCCACAAGGGGCTTCGTTGCATTCTCCCACCTGCCGGTATGCCGGAATCGCGGCCACCGGTCAAGCATACTCAGCGCATTTTCAACATGCAGAGAATTTTAAAAAATTTGTTGAGTAGTGTAATTAGAGATTAGATTACTGGGGCAACTGGAAGTGTAAAGCACTACAGAATATTTGCCTAAAGAAATGTTAATGAAAATAATACTTCAAACTGTCAAATTCAGAAAAGTGAATTCAGCATAGGGAAGGGTTCTTTACTGTAAGAGGAGATACATTTTGTTATTACTTAACACTTGAGGACACTAACAGAGTTTTATTGTCAGTCATTCACACATAACATGGCTAGATCAGGAAATGACAGTATTACTGAGAAGGTAAGATATGTTACGTGGTGGTATTGCGCTCAGAAAAATTACAAATGTACTTATTTCAAATCCACCATTAGTGGCTTAAGTCAATGTACTAAAAATGGATCTTGGCTTGGATAAAAAAAAATTCTCAACTGTTCTGTTCATGACTTACTGTGAGAATCATATAAAGGACTCCCTCCAATACATTTGTTATAGTGCAACACGTTAAATGTCACTGACTGACCTTAGGATCCCACTGTGTTCTGCTGCCACCTGCTGGCCTGTGGCTGTCTTACATGTCCTCTACCCTGTTCACATTAGCTGTCTGTCTCTAAGTTGCAGTAATTCTGTCATGTGTCGTTTTTCTTTCCTTAATAACATCATTACAAGTAAGACAGTATTCTCATGAGTCAATACACTGCAAACAATTCTCTGATCACCCGTTGACAATCATGTCGACACCACAATATCAAAAGTTATGATGTTGATGTTGTTGGAATGTGGACATGGAAGATGCCGACATCTGCAGTGTCTTGACATGTCAAATGTTGGCATTCTGCAGAGATCAGAGGGTTAGGCTGCGGGAGGGGAGGGCTAGGGTTAGGCACTAGGGTGGGTTAGGCTGAAGAAGAGGAGGTTAAGGTTAGGCACGGGGGGGGGGGGGGGTAAGGGTTAGGCTGCAGGAAGAGAGGATTAGGGATAGGCTACAGGAGGGAAGGGTTAGTGTTAGGCACTAGGGTGGGTTAGGCTGTGGAGGTGAGGTTAGGGTTAGGCACGGGGGGTTGGGGTTAGGCTGAAGAAGAGGAGGTTAAGGTTAGGCACGGGGGGGGTAAGGGTTAGGCTGTGAGAGGATGGTGTTAGTGTTAGGTACTAGGGGGAGGGTTAGGCTGCAGCAGGGGAGTTTAGGGTTAGGCACGGGGGGTTAAGGGTTAGGCTACAGGAGGACATGGTTAGGGATAGGCTACAGGAGGACATGGTTAGGGATAGGCTACAGGAGGTGAGGGTTAAGGATAGGCACTATGGAGGAGGATTAGGGATAGGCTACAAGAGTTGAGGTTAGGGTTAGGCACTAGGGGGAGGTTTAGGGTTAAGCTACAGGGGGGAGGGATAGGCTTAGGATGTGGGAGGGGAGGGTTAGGGTTAGGCAGTAGGGGAGGGTTAGGGTTAGGCACTAGGGGAGGGTTAGGGTTAGGCACTAGGGGAGGGTTAGGGTTAAGCACTAGGGGAAGGTTTAGGGTTAAGCTACAGGGGGGAGGGATAGGCTTAGGATGTGGGAGGGGAGGGTTAGGGTTAGGCAATAGGGGAGGGGAGGGTTAGGCACTAGGGGAGGGTTAAGGTTAGGCTGTGGGAGGGTTAGGATTAGGCACTAGGGGAGGGTTAGGGTTAGGCACTAGGGGAGGGTTAGGGTTAGGCTGTGGGAGGGGAGGGTTAGGCACTAGGGGAGGGTTAGGGTTAGGATGTGGGAGGGGAGGGTTAGGCACTAGGGGAGGGTTAGGCTACAGGATCGGAGGGTTAGGTTGTGGGAGGGGAGGGTTAGGATTAGGCACTAGGGGAGGGTTAGGCACTAGGGGAGGGTTAGGGTTAGGCTGTGGGAAGGGAGGGTTAGGCACTAGGGGAGGGTTAGGGTTAGGCTACAGGATCGGAGGGTTAGGTTGTGGGAGGGGAGGGTTAGGATTAGGCACTAGGGGAGGGTTAGGGTTAGGCTGTGGGAGGGGAGGGTTAGGATTAGGCACAAGGGGAGGGTTAGGGTTAGGCTGTGGGAGGGGAGGGTTAGGCACTAAGGGAGGGTTAGGGTTGGGCTGTGGCAGGGGAGGGTTAGGCACTAGGGGTGCTGGGAGGGATCCCTCTCAATGGGGAAGTGCAGTTGAAGCCTACAGGCTTCTATAGGACAACGCCATCTAAACATGGCATTGTCCACCACATCCAAGCTCCAGAATCTGTCACATTCCGGGGCTTGGTGCATATGCGGTACGCGACCAAACTTCTGGAAGCTGCATTTTCGGAGGTTCATCCGCAGGTTTCTGCTTGCTGCATCTCGCTCCAGGAGTTTACAGATGTTCAGCAAACCATGTGTATGTAAGTGGATTGAGTGAAAGCTGTATTACAATTGTTTGCCTGAGATTGTCACACAGCGGGTACTCACCGCCGCGGGTCCCGGGAGTCGTCCCCTGCCGGCGTGGCTAGCAGTGGTGCTCGGTGGCCACATGGTCAGCGGCAAGAGTGACGGCTTCCTGGAGACTGGAGGGAGGACCTAGTGGCCCGCAGCCTCCCTGCGTGTCTGCAGTATGGGGGCGGCCCAATGAGCGCAATGGGTGAGTGTCAGCCAATCCTGTTTTTCTGCTGCCTATAAATAGGCTGGGATGTTTGCATTCTGTGCCAGTGCTTTGTTGTGGTTATTCTGTACCCTAGCTCTGTGCTATCGCAGATTACCCTGTGCGTCTCTAGGTAATTTGGTCCCATCTTGCTCTCCGAGTTGTCAGACGGCTCTCGCTGCACTACGCCCGCCAGCTCCCCAGTGCACGCTCACGGTCGAACACTCTCCCGCCGGTGTCTTCGAGTTCTCCAGGATTCCCGTGGTGGTTCGTCAGCCTCAGTCTGTCGGTCACAACTCCACATCATCCAGTGGACGATCCTCGCAGCTCCTCAGTTACGTCTTCGCTTCACCTAGCTAACCCGTCTTCACAGCTCTTCATTCCCGTTTTCACATCATCCTGCAACCAGTCTTTACAGTTCTCCTTCCATGTCTTCGTATTATCCAACAACCAATATTTGCAGTTCCTTAAGCTATGTCTTCGCATCATACAGCAACTTAACTTCACAGTTCTTCAGCCACGTCTTCGTATCATCTAAAGCAAACTCTTCACAGTTCTTCAGTCTCGACTTCGTATCATTCACTGGACATTCTTACAGTTTTTCACTCACGTTATCATGACATCCAGAAACCTATTCTTCGCAGTTCATCTCACGCCCCGCGTCACCCTGCAAACCTCGTCATAGTTCCACAGTCACGCCCCTTCTTCAAACCATCTCTCTCTGCAAGCACCAGCCTCCTTCCTTCAGGAGTTCAGAGACTTCATTCTCTACAGTTTATCAGTCCCGAGCCAGTTTGACTTCCTACCGCTTTATTCTGTTTGTTGCCGTTAATAAATATATGAAAAGGATTTTCCTGCACTCCGGAGCATCTGCTCCTTCGGTTGGTCTGAGTCCAACGGATTCACAAAAACAGCCTGCCCTGACAGAGATAATATGAAATCTCCCAAAGAATGCCATGAAGTTCCCCCCTCCCCACTAACCCCCATAGCACACGACACAATTCGTTTTATTTTGTCTCCATTTATTGTCCCAAATCAATTCCCGAGCCGCTGCTCACTTATTGTTTATTCATATAGTATTTTGTTAGTTCAAGGGATCAACTCAGTTGCAAAACAGACTTGCACAAAAACGTAAAAAAAAACTTTTCAAGAGATCCTTTGAAATGACTTTCTGCATTGGAACGAGATATAAAAGATTTGAAAAGAATTCAACAGAAGCAGAACCATTGTTCCAGCACTGCCGATATGTCTTTGAAGGGACGCTTGGAGGACGGAAGCACACTTTATTAGGCTAGAAAGCCGTACAAATAAATAGAACGCTTTGTATCGTAAAGTAACTACAAGTTCAAGCTTTTTCTTTTTTAAGATATATCAGTTTAGGCAACACAACAATGCAGAGGTTTGTTACTCGTCCCCAACATGCGTCTTATATAAATGATGACAGCTAGCTATTAAAGCTGTATAGTTCTTATTTTATATCATTATATCTAGTCAAAGACAAATCTTCACAGCGTGGGTAAATGACGACCATGGAGGCAATTATTTTAGGCTCCTGGAAAGTGTTTCCGTAATGGCTATGTCCTTTTATTCTAATACAAAGCTCTTGGGAGACGACATCACGGATACGTTTTCCAGAGCAGAAAATAATCCCACTTAGTGACAGTCTCTCCCACAGGCGCGCTACACTCAGCCATTGTATATTGAGCACTGTACAGAGACTGGATGGAAAAGAATCCTCAACACAATTGTTGCAATTTGTGGGTGAGACAGAACGTGTTGTTCTTACATTAGCGTCTCACCTGAATGTTCAGGTGTTTATTATACATACTTGTAAGAGGTCAACTCTCCTGTATCCTGCCGGTGGATTCACTAATCCTCTCTGCCAGAATAACAATGGCAGGAGGGGCGGGGGCCCAGAAACCTCCACTGGGGGCCACACACATAGCTACCAGAGTGGCTGCTTGGGGGCACTGTGGTGTCTATGGTTTTAAGCTTCTCTGTGACATATAGTGGTAGCACTACAGTGTGTTTAACACATATAGATGGAGCCCTGCTCATCTATCCCTTTAATTGATTAACTAAGCCAGTGCTGTCGGACTTAATCCCCTGCTGTAATGACTTGAGAACTAATTCAGAGTTGATCGCAGCAGCAAATTTGTTAGCAGTTGGGCCAAGCCATGTGCACCTTGGGGGGTGGGTGGGGGGGAATATAACATTTGCAGAGTTAGATTTGGGTGGGTTATTTTGTTTCTGTGCAGGGTAAATACTGGCTGCTTTATT
Organism: Pseudophryne corroboree; assembly: GCF_028390025.1. NCBI lineage: Eukaryota > Metazoa > Chordata > Amphibia > Anura > Myobatrachidae > Pseudophryne > Pseudophryne corroboree. Next base: position 51,677,651 of record NC_086448.1, read on the forward strand.
TTTACACTGCAATTTAGATTTCAGTTTGAACACACCCCACCCAAATCTAACTCTCTCTACACATGTTACATCTGCCCTCCCTGTAGTGCACATGGGGGGTAATTCCAAGTTGATCGCAGCAGGAAATTTTTTAGCAGTTGGGCAAAACCATGTGCACTGCAGGGGAGGTAGATGTAATATGTGCAGAGAGAGTTAGATTTGGGTGTGGTGAGTTTAATCTGCAATCTAAATTGCAGTGTAAAAATAAAGCAGCCAGTATTTACCCTGCACAGAAACAAAATAACCCACCAAAATCTTACTCTCTCTGCACATGTTATATCTGCCTCCCCTGCAGTGCACATGGTTTTGCCCAACTGCTAAAAAATTTCCTGCTGCGATCAACTTGGAATTACCCCCTTGGGGCCTAATTCTGAGTTGATCGCAGCAGCAAATATTTTAGCAGTTGGGCAAAACCATGTGCACTGCAGGGGAGGCAGATGTAACATGTGCAGAGATAGATAGATTTGGGTGTGGTGTGTTCAATCTGCAATCTAAATCGCAGTGTAAAAATAAAGCAGACAGTATTTACCCTGCACAGAAACAAAATAACCCACCCAAATCTAACTCTCCCTGCACATGTTATATTTGCCTCCCCTGCAGTGCACATGGTTTTGCCCAACTGCTAAAAAATTTCCTGCTGCGATCAACTTGGAATTACCCCCATGGTTTTGCCCAATTGCTAACAAATTAGCTGCTGCGATCAACTCTGAATTAACCCCTTAATCCCCTTCTGTATTGTTCTCTCTATATTGTATTGCAGCTGAGAACAATAGATGAAAGGCTTATGCTAATAAGACATGGTGCACCTAGGTGCAGCAGAGGAGGATAGATGACTGAGGCTCCATCTGTATGTGATGTTGGGAGTATTTACACATTATACCAGCATATCATTATGATACTGTAATTTTATTGGCAGGGGCCCCCACAAGTTAGTTGCCTTGGGGCCCGCACATACCATAATTCGGCCCTGGTCTCCATATGCAAAACAGCGAGTTAATGAGGAATCTAAATACTAGACTAGGATTATGGTACAGTAAATAAAGTGCATATTTTTCAAGTAGCTAACAATGCCTGCCTATACATCGGAATTCTAAATAGCAGATGGAATTAACGTTTTCAGCATGTATGATTGTATATGTTTAGTAATGGAGTAGGGGAGTGCATACAACACAGGTATATAATGGAAACTTTTCTGAACCAACTTCCATTGCTAAATGTATACTACGTATACCACTGATACCCCTTTCAGACTAGCATAAAATTCCCGGGTTATTGCACATGAATGTGCCTCACCCAGGATTTTGCTTAGTCTGAAAGTCTCCTAAAGCAATATCCCAGGTCGAGCGTTCCGACATTTCATCACAGGTTGAAGCTGGAATGGACCTGGGATGGACCTGGGATCAGAGCCGGATTAAGGCCCCGGGAGGCCTGGGGTACTAAAGAGCAGGGGGCCCCCATGGACTAAAAAACTAAAATAAATAAATAAATAAATATATATATATATATATATATATATATATTTTTTTTTTATTTTTTTTTGTTTTTGTTTTGTTTTTTTGTTTTTTGTAGCTGTGAGTCCAGGCTGTGTGTATGTGTGTGCAGGTTATATGCCTGTTCCCCCAATACACCCTGCTGGGACTGATAGTTCCACAACTATATGATACAGTTTGCTTACCACTGCCTATGGCAAGTTGCAGGCACGATAGTTCATGATACCTGCTGCTGGTACCTGCAGAGCTGGCCGATGAGGGTCCCTGCAGAACTGCACATAATTGGTTTAAATCCGAGGAGCCTATTTATCAATATTGGCTGAAAAGTTTTCTCTCACCTGTTCATCACAGCGATAGCAAATCTATTACATATGTATATGTATATATATATATATATATATATATAGCTAAGAATCCCTCCTCCTTCAGTACAGCGTGCGGCGCGCCAATGACTGAGCCGCAGGCTTGCTGAGCCGGACAGCAATTGGACAGCTGAGCCGTCGCTCAGCTGCCCTGACTACACCTGTTAGAGCACTCTTCTTAGAGCTGTAGTCAGCGCAGCTGAGCGACGGCTCAGTTGTCCAATTGCTGTCCGGCTCAGCAAGCATGCGGCTCCATCATTGGTGCGCCGCACGCTGAACTGAAGGAGGAGGAGGGACAGGGTAGCGGGGCCGGGGAGCCGAAGAAAGATCCGATCTGTGGTGTGGCAGGGGGCCCTTTTGGAAAGGGGGGCCTGGGGTCAGTATCCCCGGGACCCCCCATTAATCCGGCTCTGCCTGGGATGCGTGCAGTGTGAACGGGTAAGCAGAGGCAAGGCGACCCGGCACCCGTTCTCTGCATAGGAGGAGGCGGCGCTTGAAGATGATCAAGCGCAGCCTCCTGTAGCGCCAGCGGTGACGTCACCAACCCGGCAATATGCCGGGTCGGGGCGCAAGTCTGAAAGGGGTCTCAAGCTAGGTTGCACCCGGGAAGCACCTGTGTACACATTCCCGGGTGCGACCCGGATATGTAAGCCTGAAAGGGGCATAACTGACATACAAGTATACTTATCCCAATATTGATATTCTTAGTGAATGGATAGGCTTCATTCTCAGTGACGTCACTGGTTCCTAGTGACTGGATAGGCTTCATTCTCAGTGATGTCACTGGTTCCTAGTGACTGGATAGGCTTCATTCTCAGTGACGTCACTGGTTCCTAGTGACTGGATAGGCTTCATTCTCAGTGATGTCACTGGTTCCTAGTGACTGGATAGGCTGCAATCTCAGTGATGCCACTGGTGGCTAGTGAATGGATAGGCTGCATTCTCAGGGATGCCACTGGTGGCTAGTGAATGGATAGGCTGCATTCTCAGGGATGCCACTGGTGGCTAGTGAATGGATAGGCTGCATTCTCAGTGATGCCACTGGTTTTCAGTGAATGGATAGGCTGCATCCTCAGTGATGTCACTGGTTTTCAGTGAATGGATAGGCTGCATCCTCAGTGATGTCACTGGTTTTCAGTGAATGGATAGGCTGCATCCTCAGTGATGTCACTGGTTTTCAGTGAATGGATAGGCTGCATCCTCAGTGATGTCACTGGTTTTCAGTGAATGGATAGGCTGCATCCTCAGTGATGTCACTGGTTTTCAGTGAATGGATAGGCTGCATCCTCAGTGATGTCACTGGTTTTCAGTGAATAGTTATGTACTAAACTGTTTAATTTATTCAGCTAATATAATACTATTTACAATGTCATTTCTGTCGCCTAAAGAACATATAAATGATGGATTTTCCTGCTTCAGAATGATTACAATAATTATACAGTATAATTAATCATATATTATATGATTCCATTTAATTGGTTTGTGTGAATATATTTTCTTATTAACAGAATTGTTATGCTATTTTCATTCCAAATCAGCGCTTAGTTTTCCTTATCCTCAAGCTGTTACGCCTTGGAAATATCTACATTTTGATTAATTGAAGGGATCGCAGGCAATGCGAGAAGTGCAGATGTTCTAGACTTACTGTACGCTCCCCTGAGCTGCGGAAGAATGTTTTTGTCTGTGGGACTGTGGCAGCTGTCACTCCTATTTATGTGCTGGTGGGCGATCTTCTACTAGAAAACTAAACGCAGCATTAATCCCCAGACCCCGGATGCCAAGGCCTCTATGTCTAGATTTCTCTCCCGTCTTACAAGGGTTGCCACTTGCCAATGAACAATACAAGATACACAGATATATATTACAGACAACAAATATAATACTGCAGCACCTACATGAATTGCATATTTTAAAATTGGTCAGAAACCTCATTTTGTTTGAATCTGTTGCTGAGTTATTTATAGTAAATGTTGGCGCACTAGACTTATCTACTTAGTTCTGCAAGAACTGCTGTTTTATGGGGTGTGATACACGTTGATGGCGTTCGGGATGCTGGCGGTCACATGAGTGACCCTGGCATCCCGAATATTATAATACCGGCTGTTTTGGGGTTTAACTATCCTAAATCCCCCACCCTAACCCTAACCCTCCTTTGGTGGTGGCTAGAGCTAAATCTAGGAGTTGGCGGTTACTGCTAACCACCCCACCTAGTGCCTAACCCTAACCCACCCTCCCCAGCAGGGACGCTTTAACAGAGGAGGGGCCCGTGTGCACCATTGGGTGGGCCCCCGCCTATGCGCGGCGCAGCAGTCTCCAGCAATATGTCGGAGTCTACTGCGCATGCGCAGGTCTTTGGAAACATAGTGCCCGCCATGTTACGGAGACCAATTTGGCTACTGTGCATACGCGGTTGCCATTTTGTCTGTGATCTTCGCTGTGAGAGCAGCGCCCGCGCTGAACTCCGGAAAGGTGAGTATTAGAATATGGGTGCAGTGTGAGCGGTGTGGGCCCCCCCCTAGACCCAGGGGCCCGTATGCACCGCACACTTTGCATCCATTATAGAAACGCCAATGCTCCCCAGGGCCCAAACCCTAAAACCCACCCCGATACTTACCAGCGGGATATAGACTGTTGGGGTTCCGGCATCGGTGTTACGATCGGTGTCTGGATTCTGACGTCCGTCACCTGACCACCAGCATCCCGTCCGTCAGGATGGGAAATGTATTATGTTTTATGGCTAGAGAAGAGGGACGTACACTGAGATATAAGCTGTGTCCGTCTCCTATAGCAAGGGTGGAGAACCTGCGGCCCTCCAGCTGTTGTTGTACTACACATCCCAGCATGCCCTGCAACAGTTTTAGCATGGCTAAATAGCAAAACTGTAGCAGGGCATGTTGGTATGTGTAGTTCAACAACAGCTGGAAGGCCAAAGGTTCCCAACCCCTGCCCTACAGGAAGTGTATTATTGACTGGGGTGTAGGAACCTTCTGACCATGTCTCTATCTTTTGTGTGATATTTTCATAAGATACAGTAGCGCATGCACAGAAGGTAGCGAAGTTTCTGGTACAATGCCTGATTTACTGTCACTTGCGCCATCTTTCTGAATATATCACACAGAAGATGGCGTTGCTGGCAGGTTGAATAGGGGAACATGCACTGTAGGCACACCATGATGTCCGTTCTAGGCGCAGAAAATCCATGACATGATTCTCTTACAGGGTTACCCAAGGTCATGAGCGTGGGAAAATCCTCATGTTATGATATTAATGGTATTCTGCCACATTGTTTTCATTGTTTTATTTTCGGGACTCTGTAGACTAGTAGGGGGAGATTCAAAATTGAAAAGTCAGTTGGAAGTCTGTTTTTTCCTATCTAATAGACAGGGAAACACAGACACCCAACCGACTTTTCAAACATTTGAATCTCCCCCGTAGAGTCAACTTGCAAATTATTTATTAACCCTCAGTGAATTAATAGAGGAAGATTCTTCAGTATCCCCATGAAGGAAGGAATGTAATAAGTGAGGGCTAGATGTTTTTTTTTGAATATATCTTGTTTTTACTTGTTTAAACTTGTGTAATTGTTTTGCCATCTTTCCCTTGTGTACTGGAGGTGCCAGGGTATGCTGGCTTTTGTGGTTGTCTAAGTACCATCTTGCACTGCTAGACATTTGAATCACCAGCCTATGGGGGTCATTCCGACCTGTTCGCGCTGCCGTTTTTCGCAGCGTAGCAATCAGGTCACTACTGTGCATGCGTATGCACCACAATGCGCACGCGCCTCATACGGGTACAAAGCGGATTGTTGCTGAGCGATGGATTTAACGAAGAATCCATTCGCACAGCCGATCGCAAGGAGATTGACAGGAAGAAGGCGTTTATTGGTGTCATCTGACCGTTTTCTTGGAGTGTTTGGGAAAACACAGGCGTGTCCAAGCATTTGCAGGGCGGGTGTCTGACGTAAATTCCGGGCCCGGACAGGCTGAAGTGATCGAAAGGGCTGACCTACTCAGAAATTGCATAAAATGTTTTTGCAAAGCTCGGCTATACAGACGTTCGCACACTTGCAAAGCAGAAATACACTCCCCTATAGGCGGCGACTATCTGATCGCAGCGCTGCAAAAAGTAGCTAGTGAGCAATCAACTTGGAATGACCCCCCCCCCCCCACCCCCCACCCACCCCTTCCCCCTTCAATGCTATCTGTAATCAGCAATGGACAAACTGCTGTTTTTCTACCCAATATGACTTTTACTCCAGTGGGGTAGCACATCTTCTGCAGTAATCCAGCCCGGGTGTCAACTTGGCTAGGCCTGGTTAGAATCCTGACGGGGCCCCCACACTATGTGTCTCTCCTTATGGTTGCACCAGCCTTAGTCTAGCACTGGTTGTCCTAGAAGCGGTGGGAACCCACCATCAGCATTTTCCCCTGATTATGGGGTAACCCGACCTAGGATCAGAGCCGGCCCTAGCCAATTTGATGCCCTAGGCAAAATTTTGTCTGGTGCCCCCTAGCTCCGCCGCTAGTTCTGCATCTGTACCTGTAACGCTCAGATAGTGGGGCCCACCGGGGGGGTTACCCTGTGGGCCAGTTCAACTCTGCACAATGCCACACAGTAATGACCATAATACATATAATTCCACACAGTAAAGGAACCTTACACATATGCCCCACATTAGTAATGCCCATAATACAAATAATGCCACACAGTAATGCACCTTACACATATGCCCCACATTAGTAATGCCCATAATACACATATACTGCCACAGATACTGCTACACTTGCTGGTTATACAAAAAGATCAGTATCAAACATGTAGAAACTGTCCATTCTCTTCACTATTCAGTGTGTTTGCTGGTGTCTGTTACTCCCGGCAACTGCATGCCCTTTATTTTATACTGTGGGAGCGATATGCTCTGCCCTCCAGTCTGATGTGTCCAAAAGTCACGCTCGACTGATGTTTCATATAGAAATAGCACAACGCAACTTACTGACCACGTTACAGTGCTAGATGGCAGGGGAATTTTACGGTATGGACTGACTAGGAAATAAAGTGTGGGGAGAACACTGCCCATGTTATGTCCCTGCAGACACCTGGGGTTTGCACAGGGATAAGGGACACACACAGGATGGCAGGGTCCCCCTCCCCCATGTGCACAAGCAGTATAGGTGATGTCAGGTTTCTGTGAAGCAGTCTTCCAAAATACACATGTGGTATCATAAGGATCCATCCAGTAATAACCTTATATAGTCAGTAAAAATGTCACAGGTCCAGGAATTGTATTTACTGGGCTTCTGCTGTCTGTCTGAGGTCTCACAAGTCAGGGGCATTCAAGCATGTCGGAGGAAGTTTAAGGCACAGTGTGCATTTTTTTTGACAAATGTAAACAGCAGTGTATACAAGTACTGATTGAATACATTTGGAAAGTAACAGTTAGTTTGCGGACTGTCCCTCTCAGCATGAGATGCTGCAGGGACATACTTGGATGCCCCTAGACATGCTTGAATGCCCTAGGCAAATGCCTAGCCTGCCTATAGCTAAGGCCAGCTCTGCCTAGGATGAATGCGTTAGTTACTATGTAGAATAGGTCACACACTAAGCTAATTCTGTCCAGCCCACTATCTAGATGTATTACTATTCCACTAATATGAGCCCAGATTTATCAAGCCTAAGGAGGACATGTACTAAGCGGTGATAAAAGTAGAGAAGTGAGCCAGAGGAGAAGTTGCCCATGGCAACCAATCAGCTGCTCTGTATACTTTTGTAGTGTGCAAATGATAAATGTTACATCAATGCTGATTGGTTGCCATGGGCAACTTCTCCACTGGCTCACTTCTCCACTTTTATCTCTGCTTAGTACATTTTCCAGTCCTAAATTGCACGGTGGCAAAGTACCAGCCAATCAGCTCCTAACTGCCATGTCATAGGCTGTGCTTGAGAAACAAAAGTTAGGAACTGATTGGTTGGTACTTAATCACCGTGCAATTTATGACTCTCCGAGGCTTGATAAATCTGGGCCATATCGGATGGAAAATCCAATTGGTGTTCCGATGGTCTGATCATCTAAAACAAATCTCTAGTGGATGGGCAATTTAAGCCCTACTTTCCTTATAGCGTATAGCTGAAAATAAAAGTACACAGCAGCTGTATAATCATTTGCAATGTATGTATTACTATTTTGCTGCTGTTGGTCATAAATTAGGTTTCTCTATAGCATGACTTGAGAAGGATCATGATTAAGTAATGTAATTGGCAAACATGGCAGGAAAACAAGCACACACTAACGTATTCAAGTCTTCTGGAGGCTGAAGAAACCTGAAAAAGTTGTAATCTGAATGCTGAAGAAACCTGTAAAAATTGTAATCTGGATGCTGAAGAAACCTGTAAAAGTTCTGTTTAGCATAGCATGACTTTACGCAGATTAAACAGCAAGGTCATACATAGGGAATTTGATCATTATGAGTCCCACTAATCCCCTTTCTTTGCGCACACACGGCCCTCAGACCATTGGATTCTTATTGCTGCATTACAGGGTTTGCAAATCGGATGCAAGGAAGGACATAAAGAGCACTTTCATTACCGGTGTGGATGTTAGCAGCTGGAACTGCAGAAATAAAATTATACTGACTCAATGTTTCCTTATGAAGTCTTGCATTTAAAACTATAGTTATATTTGGCAACACATGATATTAATACATATGTGGCCACTGTCTCAACTCTAGGAGAACAGATTGGTTTGCAAATTGACGTGACCGCATTCCCTTCCGCAGAAGAGATAATCACACCGGTTACAAGTAAGTATAAGATATAATATAATAATAAGTATAATATATGTCTCATTACTTCTTGCAAATAGCACTGAATCTGCAGCTTCATGGAAATGACAAAATATTGTATATTATTATTGCACAGAGAGAATTCTCAATAGATTTGTATAGAATAAAGTGATGACTTAGTACTGTTGCTTCGCTAGCGCTAAGATGTACAATATAAACAGGTTCATCATCACATTTTAGAACATAATGACAACTCAATATTAATCAATACTCAGGGAACTGAGCTTTATTCCAAACACACTGAGACAGCTAATGTTTCAGGAATCTTACAGTTTTTCCCCTCAGATGTACTAACAAGATATTAGGGGCCAAACGTAATAGAGTGAGAGTTTCAAAAAGTGAGAGATTTGGTAAGGTTTTGCAGTTTTTTTTAAAGTGGCAATCATTTACACTGTAAAACCAGGTTGATCTTGCTGTGTAAATGATTGCCACTTTAAAAAAAACCTGCAAAACCTTACCAAATCTCTCACTTTTTGAAACTCTCACTCTATTACATTTGGCCCATGGTCATCCAGCCATTTACAATGTAGTGTGACACCTCAAGAATAGGTATATATACTGTACAATATGTTATACATGGTAAAGACAGATGTTAGGAAGTGACTTTAGAAAGATGTTTTTGGATAATGTCAAATAAAGAACAATGTGAAGGGGATTATTTTAACCTCCAGTGTTCTGGTGCAGACAACGCTGCTAGGCAGAGCCGTAACTAAACCTTTTGGTGCCCTGTGCAGAGCATTGGTGCCCCCTCATTTTTTCAATAGGGACATAAGGCGCATGCCTTGCGGGGAAGGGGCATGGAAAAAAGGGGGCCTGGCCTGCACATCCTATTACTAAACATATCAAGAGGTGCTATCATGCTGAGGCTTCTAATACGGTTCTGGATGAAGAGAGATGCAGATGCACACTCCCAGCACTAAGAACACTGATAGTAAAAATAATTTAAATAAACCCTCACAATTAACATGGAGTATAATTGAAGTGGGCATGACAAGATTGATCCTAGAGAAAGCCCAAGCTATGATGTCCCTTTCCATTTTATATACGTATATATATATATATATATATACAGTGCCGTAAATAGGCATTTTAGTGCTGTGTGCAAGAAACGGCATTGGCGCCCCCCATGCATGATAGGGGCAGTGCGCGGCGTCGGTGCACAAAATATATATAGGGGCGTGGCTTCACGGGAAGGGGCGTGGCCACAAAATAATAACAATTCATACTACGGTGCACAGTAGTCTCCACTATTCAAATTACGCTGCACAGTAGCGCCACTGCACCAGGTAGAGCCCCTTTTATACATTACAGCAGAAAGTCCCCCTTTTATACATTACAGCAGACAGCGTCCCCTTTTTACACATTACGGCAGACAGCGTCCCCTTTTTACACATTACGGCAGACAGCGTCCCCTTTTTACACATTACGGCAGACAGCGTCCCCTTTTTTACACATTACGGCAGACAGCGTCCCCTTTTTTACACATTACGGCAAGAAATCGTCCCCTTTTTACACATTACGGTAGGCAGCTTCCCCTTTTTACACATTGCGGCAGACAGCGTCCCCTTTTTTACACATTACGGCAGACAGAGTCCCCTTTTTACACATTACGGCAAGAAATCGTCCCCTTTTTACACATTACGGCAGGCAGCTTCCCCTTTTTACACATTGCGGCAGACAGCGTCCCCCTTTTTACACATTACGGCAGACAACGTCCTTTTTACACATTACGGCAGACAACGTCCTCCTTTTTACACATTACAGCAGGCAGCGTCCCCTCCTTTTTACACATTACAGCAGGCAGCGTCCCCTCCTTTTTACACATTACGGTAGACAGCGCCACCATTTTTACACATTACGGCAGACACATTACATTCTCTGCCTGAAAAGCTCCATATCTGTGCTCAGTGTGCTGCAAATATCTACGTTCTCTGCCTGAAAAGCTCCATATCTGTGCTCAGTGTGCTGCAAATATCTACGTTCTCTGCCTGAAAAGCTCCATATCTGTGCTCAGTGTGCTGCAAATATCTGTGCTCAGTGTGTTGCATTGTGGGGACCACCAGTATATAATTATAGTAATACAGTACAGTAGGCCATTGCTGTATCTTGCAGCTCTGTGTCAGACTCAGTTCTAGACAGTATCCTGATCATCAGTGCTCAATATCTGTTGCATTGTTGTGTGACCAGTATATACTATATATATATATATATATATATATATATATATATATATAGTAGTAAAGTGCAGCATTTTGGTGACCACCAGTATAGTAGTACAGTACAGTAGGCCATTGCTGTATCTTGCAGCTCCATGTCACTTCAAGTATCTATATCTGTGCTGCATTATTTGTGAGCAGTATAGTAGTACAGTGCAGCATTTTGGGGACCACCAGTATATATATAGTAGTACAGTACAGTAGGCCATTGCTATATCTTGCAGCTCCGTGTCACTTCAAGTATCCACATCTGTGCTGCATTGTTTGTGAGCAGTATAGTAGTACAGTGCAGCATTTTGAGGACCTCCAGTATATAAATAGTAGTACAGTAAAGTAGTCCATTGCTGTATCTTGCAGCTCCATGTCACTTCAAGTATCCATATCTGTGCTGCATTATTTGTGAGCAGTATAGTAGTACAGTGCAGCATTTTGGGGACCACCAGTATATATATAGTAGTACAGTACAGTAGGCCATTGCTATATCTTGCAGCTCCGTGTCACTTCAAGTATCCATATCTGTGCTGCTTTGTTTGTGAGCAGTATAGTAGTACAGTGCAGCATTTTGAGGACCACCAGTATATAAATAGTAGAACAGTACAGTAGTCCATTGCTGCAGAGGCGTCACTAGGGTTTGTGTCACCCGGTGTGGTAACTCATGGTGTCACCCCCCTCGGACCTCCTCCCGTAGCACACCACACGGTTTCTTATCAGTGTATGTGTGTGTATAATATATATATATATACTAGGTGCTTCATCGCGCCCTACGGGCGCTCTTCACACCGTCGCAAGGGGCTATGCCCCCTTAACCCTTGCATGCCTTTCTGGGGTTCAATATTTGTATTATATGGAGTATTACCTGCATTCCTTTGTTAGTTGTTAAATATTGAACGATGAAAGAGCGTGCTATGGTGAAGGAGGCGCAGCCCTTTGCGACGGTTTGAACAGCGACTGCAGGGCACGATGTACAGTATGTAGCGGGTGCAGGGGGACTGCGGATGGGGGAGGGTGTCTGTAGATGCTGCGGGTGGAGGGGGGAGCGGATGCGTGGGAGGGGGCCCGGATGGGGAAGGGTCAGGAAGTGCTGCGGGTGGGGGAGGGGCAGAGGAGTGGGGGCTGCAGATGGGGGAGGGGTCCGGAGGCACTGCAGGTGGGGGAGGGGCAGGGGTGCCACGGGTGGGGGAGGGGCAGGTGCGGGGATGTTGCGGGTGAAGGGTTCCGGAGGTGGGATGGGAAGGGGCGGTGGTGCCAGGGGTGGGGTAGGGGGTCCAGAGGCACTGCAGGTGGGGGAGGGGCAGGTGCGGGTGGTGCGGCGGATGGGGAAGGGTGTCTGGAGGCGCTGCAGGTGGCGGAGGAGCAGGTGCAGGGGTGCTGTGGGTGGGGGAGGGGTGGGTGAGGGGGGGACCGCGGATGGAGGAGGGTGTCTGCAGATGCTGTGGGTGGAGGGGGGGCAGGTGTGGGGGGAGACATATAGGGAGGTGGATGGTGGAGGGGGTTTGGAGGAGCTGTGGGTGGTGGAGGGGCGGGGGAGTGGGAGCCGCGGGTGGTGTAGGGGTGTGTGGAGGCACAGCGTGTGGGGGAGGGGTGGAGTGCCGCATGTGGTGGAGGGGAAGGTGCGGAGGTGTGGTGCATTGGAGGCACTGCAGGTACTGTACCTGCCAAAAAGGTAGTTGGAGGGTATGCAGTAACAGGGCAAGGACAGGGGTAACGGGGCCAGGACGGGCGACGGAGCCAGGACAGAAATGACAGGGACAGGATAGGGGGTGACAGGGCCAGGGTAGGGGCAGCAGGACCAGGATAGGGTTGACAGGGCAAGGATAAGGGTGACAGGGCCAGGATAAGAGTGACAGGGCAAGGCCAGGGGTGGCAGGGCAAGGTCAGGGGTGACAGGGATATGACAGAACACAGGGCACGGGAGAGATTGGTATTAGGGACAAAACAGTGGTGACAGACAGATGTCCCAGCTCTGAAGCTCCCCTGTCCTGCCAGCAACAGCATTGTGCTACAGTCAGCACACACTGCTGCGTGTTGGCAGGTCTGTGGTGTTGCAGGGAGGCAGCAGCCTCCCTGTTTTCTTCTGTCTGTGCGGGTGTGTAGGGGGGAGCGACCACCCCCTCTGGATTTACCCATACTTACCTACTCTGCCGGAAGCTGCGGGAGGCTCCCGTTTTTTGGGGTAGCACCACGCACCCCCGGAAGAGTGGGCAGGTCTCCTGCATCCTGCTCGCACCCTAGTGATGCGAGCAGGATGGAGAGATAACCTCCCGTCTGGTGGAGAAGGGGTTAAAATGACGCAAATCGGGCTTAGTGATGTCACAGTCTGGCCCCGCCCCCCGAAGACACCTGCAGCGTCTCCTCTCCGGGCTTCTCCCGGAGAGGAGAAATACAATGTAGGTTTGTATGGATTTATCCCTAGCTGAGGTGCCAAAATCCCATTAAAAAAAAAAATCCCAGAATTTGCATAAGGGGGCGTGGCCACGCGACCGCGATTAGGCCACGACCCCAAACCCACAGCAGGCACAGCAATGAGATAGGGCCCCCCTGTCTCAAGTGCCCTGGCCCCCCCGGACTCATAATCCGCCCCTGGGGGCATGCCAGCAGCTCACAGAGCGCTGGGCATGCCCCCTCACTGACGAAAACGGGAAGCCACGCCCCATTTTCGTTGGCCACACCCCATTTTCGCCACGCATGTGTCCCTCCTTCAGCCTGAAGAAAGTTGGGAGGTATGCCTGTGCCATGCCCATACCATCTGCTTCTGCTCCTAGTCTCCTATAGATTTGCCCAGATCTGTGACTCATTTGACTAACTCCGCCCAGTGTTGTGACTCCGCCCAGCGTTAGCAAATGAGGCACAAAGTCACAGATCTGGGCTATTATATAGGAGATATATATACACACACACACATATATATATATATATATATATATATATACACACACATACATATACACACATACGGTGATCGAAGTGGGAATTTTGAAGTGGGGGTATGGAAAATTGAAAGGGGTAGTGTCCACTCGAGGGTGTACTGTGGCAGATGCCGAAAAAGGGGTGTGGCCAATCAGAAGGCGGGTGTCCTTAAGAGGCACTGGGTGAGAGGGAGGACACATGGTGGAGGAAGGGACTGAGGAGGCCGGGGGCATTAGGTGAGAGGGGGATGCAGGGTGGGAGAAAGACATAATGGATAGAGGATAGAGGGACAGAGGAAGGGGGAGATGCTGGGTGGGAGAGGATGCAGAGAAGGAGGGGGACATACCGGAGATTGGGACGCTGGGTGGGAGAGGACGCAGAGTGGGAGGAGGACATACTGGGGATTGGGACGCTGGGTGGGAGAGGACGCAGGGTGGGAGGGGGACATGCTGAAGATTGGGACGCTGGGTGGGAGAGGGACATGCTGGGGATTGGGACGCTGGGTGGGAGAGGACGCAGAGTGGGAGGGGGCATACTGGGGATTGGTACGCTGGGTGGGAGAGGACACAGAGTGGGAGGGGGACATACTGAAGATTGGGATGCTGGGTGGGAGAGGGACATACTGGGGATTGGGACGCTGGGTGGGAGAGGACACAGAGTGGGAGGGGTACATACTGAAGATTGGGATGCTGGGTGGGAGAGGGGCATACTGGGGATTGGGACGCTGGGTGGGAGAGGACACAGAGTGGGAGGGGTACATACTGAAGATTGGGATGCTGGGTGGGAGAGGGACATACTGGGGATTGGGACGCTGGGTGGGAGAGGACGCAGAGCGGGAGGGGGCATACTGGGGATTGGGACGTTGTGTGGGAGAGGACGCAGAGTGGGAGGTGGACATACTGGGGATTGGGACGCTGGGTGGGAGAGGACGCAGGGTGGGAGGGGGGCATGCTGGGGATTGGGATGCTGGGTGGGAGAGGACGCAGAGTAGGAGGGGGACATACTGGGGATTGGGACGCTGGGTGGGAGAGGATGCAGAGTGGGAGAGGGACAGACTAGGGATTGGGACACTGGGTGGGAGAGGGACAGACTAGGGATTGGGACACTGGGTGGGAGAGGGACAGACTAGGGATTGGGACACTGGGTGGGAGAGGATGCAGAGTGGGAGAGGGACAGACTAGGGATTGGGACACTGGGTGGGAGAGGGACAGACTAGGGATTGGGACACTGGGTGGGAGAGGGACAGACTAGGGATTGGGACACTGGGTGGGAGAGGATGCAGAGTGGGAGAGAGACAGACTAGGGATTGGGACACTGGGTGGGAGAGGGACAGACTAGGGATTGGGACGCTGGGTGGGAGAGGACGCAGAGTGGGAGAGGGACAGACTAGGGATTGGGACACTGGGTGGGAGAGGGACAGACTAGGGATTGGGACACTGGGTGGGAGAGGGACAGACTAGGGATTGGGACGCTGGGTGGGGAGGATGCAGAGTGGAAGGGGGACATACTGGGGATTGGGACACTGGGTGGGAGAGGATGCAGAGTGGGAGAGGGACAGACTGGGGATTGGGACGCTGGGTTGGAGAGGAACATACTGGAGATTGTCATTTAATTTTAAAGCCTACCAGCTCCAGCGGCGGCAGGTACAGGAACCAAGCGCCCGGCGGTGCTCCTTCAGCGGCAGGGACGCGATCCAGGCGTATCTCCTGTGCGCGCCTGGCGGTGCTTCGGCGGTGGCAGGCAGGGAGGAGAGCCAGGTACCCCGCTAGCTGCAAAGACGGGAGCCGGGCGCACCCCACGTGGGCACCATGCACTCGACTCCCATTCTCCCTCACAGAATGGTCTGCCCTGCGGTGCCGGCGTGCATGATGACATCACGGGAGTGATGTCCTGCACCCGGCATCTAT
Organism: Pseudophryne corroboree; assembly: GCF_028390025.1. Classification (NCBI taxonomy): domain Eukaryota; kingdom Metazoa; phylum Chordata; class Amphibia; order Anura; family Myobatrachidae; genus Pseudophryne; species Pseudophryne corroboree. The sequence continues at coordinate 51,693,411 of NC_086448.1, forward strand.
AGATTGCGGCTGTACAGATCCGGCGGCGCAGCGGCGGTGAAAATAGTCAGGCCAAGGCGGATGTCTGAATTACTGGCGGAAGTGAGTGTGGGTGTACGACTCTTTTTGGTGTCACCCAATTGAAGGGTGACACCTGGGTGCGGGCCGCACCCCCCGCACCCCCCTCATGACGCCACTGCATTGCTGTATCTTGCAGCTCCGTGTCACTTCAAGTATCCATATCTGTGCTGCATTGTTTGTGAGCATTATAGTAGTACAGTGCAGCATTTTGGGAACCACCAGTATATATATATAGTAGTACAGTACAGTAGTCCATTGCTGTATCTTGCAGCTCCGTGTCACTACTACACTGCTCACAAATAATGCAGCACAGATATAGTATCCATATCTGTGCTGCATTATTTGTGAGCAGTATAGTAGTACAGTGCAGCATTTTGGGGACCACCAGTATATATATAATAGTACAGTAGTCCATTGCTGTATCTTGCAGCTCCGTGTCACTTCAAGCATCCATATATGTGCTGCATTATTTGTGAGCAGTATAGTAGTACAGTGCAGCATTTTGGGGACCACTAGTATATATATAATAGTACAGTACAGTAGTCCATTGCTGTATCTTGCAGCTCCGTGTCACTTCAAGCATCCATATCTGTGCTGCATTGTTTGTGAGCAGTATAGTAGTACAGTGCAGCATTTTGGGGACCACCAGTATGTATATATATATATATATATATATATATATAGAGATACAGTACAGTAGTCCATTGCTGTATCTTGCAGCTCCGTGTCACTTCAAGTATCCATATCTGTGCTGCATTGTTTGGGAGCAGTATAGTAGTACAGTGCAGCATTTTGGGGACCAACAGTATATAGTTGTACAGTAAAGTAGTCCATTGCTGTATCTTGCAGCTCCGTGTCACTTCAAGTATCCATATCTGTGCTGCATTGTTTGTGAGCATTAAAGTAGTACAGTGCAGGATTTTGGGGACCACCAGTACATATATAGTAGTACAATACAGTAGGCCATTGCTGTATCTTGCAGCTCCGTGTCACTGCAAGTATCCATATCTGTGCTGCATTGTTTGTGAGCAGTATAGTAGTACAGTGCAGCATTTTGGGGACCAACAGTATATATATATGTTAGGGTCTCCTGCCCTGTGCTGCCACGTCGTCATGGCAACCGGGAGACAAGTGCTAGCGGAGTGACCTGAGCGCAGCTGATACTCCGGTTCGGGTCTTTTGCTGTGCAGTGGTTATAGGCTCTGTGCATGGCAGGGGATCCGGTGCTGGTTTTTGTGCTCACAGTCTGTGAGGTCTGAGTGGGGCGTGGACAGCACCTGCTTTATAAGGCCTCTTCTCAGGGTAAGCAGATGCTGCTGAATCTTTGTTGGTTAGTCAGTTTCTGAAAGTTAGCCAGTACTGTGTAGCTTTGTATTTGTTTGTTGCTTACTGCAAATAGGCCTGGGGATTTGGTATTACACTCTGCCAATCCAGACCTAGCAGTAAGACTGGAGCCAGTCGTTTAGCTTGCTGGGGTTCTGTTACTACTCTGTGAACTTAGCAAGTTTGCGGCTGTATTCTAAGACTTGCCTGTCTAATCCTGTCTCACTTTGCCAGGTGTCAGGGGTCAGTTTAGTGGCAGTAAGCTGAACCTGTGCACTGCAAGTGAGAATTAGGATTGTGGAGACTCTCCTTGTGTCTATCATTCCATCTCTGACCAAGGAGTTTACTGCCACACCCGTTGGTAACCCTTTAGGGTTTTGCTGTTGCCCTTAGCAACAGCATTTCGGGTTCTCTACGTATTAAAACACAACATCTTGCTTTTCCCATCTGAGCAGTTCTAATACAAGGGAGATACCCAGTTCCTTAGCCTCTGGGCTTCTCTGTTCACTTTGTGTGTATTTTGTTACCCTATCACCTTCTGTGTACGTTATGTCATATTCCCCAGTCTGTCTGTAAGTCCATTTGTTTTGCATAACAGTTCAAACACCAGTACTTTCCTGCAGGCACTGGTGTGCATAACATATTCAGCAGCCTAATACTCCTGTTGAAATTTTGTGGGAATATGGAGCATACCCCTCAAAATACGTTGCAACAGGTGGTCGATCAGGTGCAGGTCCTGACTCGACAATTTAATGATTTGTCCATTAAAATGCACACCTCCCAGGCTGCTGGCGGAGCTCCCGCAGCAGCAGCACCTGCAGGGGTTAAGGAGCCGAAAGTAAATCTCCCGGATCGTTTTTCTGGAGATCGCTCGCAGTTCTTTTGTTTCAAGGAGAGCTGCAAGCTATACTTCCGGCTTAGGCCTCAGTCTTCTGGGTCGGAGATTCAGCGGGTGGGCATAGTGATTTCCTTGCTACAAGGAGACCCACAGGTCTGGGCATATGGGTTGCAGCCTGACTGTCCGTCGCTTAAAAGTGTTGATGCTTTTTTACGGCACTGGGCATGTTGTATGATGACCCTGACAAGACGGCCTCAGCCGAGGCTCAGATTTCGATCCTTAAGCAAGGGCGAAGGCCAGTTGAGGTTTACTGTACGGAGTTTCGGAGGTTGGCCCATGATACCCAGTGGAATGACCCAGCCCTGAGACACCAGTACCGAAGAGGTCTTTCTAACCAGATAAAGGACCAACTGGTACAATATCCCTTGCCTGATAGCTTGGATCAGCTCATGCAGTTATCCATCCGGGTGGATAGACGGCTGAGAGAGCGTAGGCTTGAAAGGGAGACTGAGATTTCCTTCCTTCCCAAGGGATCCTCAGACTCTGAGGAATTTTCCGAGGAGCCTATGCAGATTGGGGCTACCCGCCTCTCCTCGCGTGAGAAGACGCGGAGGAGACAGCAGGGGTTGTGTTTGTACTGTGGGAATAAAGGTCATGTGGTAGTATCATGCCCAGAAAAGCCAGAAAACTTCAGGGCCTGAGGGTGATGGGAAATATCCTGTCAGGCCAGAAGTCAGAATTTCCCAAGAAGACTTATCATTCCGGTGACCTTGAAGATCCTCGGTCAAACTGTCAAGACTGAGGCCTTTGTGGACAGTGGGGCCGACGGGGTTTTTATGGACCGCCAATTCGCCCTGAAACACTCTGTTCCCTTAGTACCCTTGGCATCGGAAATTGAGATTTGTGGGTTAAACGGGGAACCATTATCCCAAGGTAAAATTACCTCTTGCACTAGCCAGATTTCTTTGTTTATTGGAGCCACACACTCTGAAAAATTGTCCTTTTATGTGACTGTCTGTACTTTTGCCCCATTGGTGTTGGGGTTACCCTGGTTAAGGGCCCACAATCCTCAATTTGACTGGGTCTCTGGGGAGATTCTTAGTTGGGGTACTGATTGTTTCAGGAGTTGCTTGAGCCTTCCAGTCAGGCTCTCGCAGCTAAGTTTGCCAGGATTGCCAGGGTGTTATGCAGATTTTGCGGACGTGTTCTCCAAAAAAGTTGCAGAGGTACTACCTCCCCATCGCCCCTATGACTGTGCCATTGATTTGTTGCCAAATGCTAAGCTTCCCAAGAGCAGGTTGTACTCCCTGTCACGTCCTGAGACTCAGGCTATGGCAGAGTACATTCAGGAGAACTTGGCTAAGGGATTTATCAGACCTTCACAGTCTCCAGTTGGGTCGGGGTTCTTCTTCGTGGGTAAAAAGGACGGTTCGTTGCGACCCTGCATCGACTTCAGGGAATTGAACCGTATCACGATTAAAAACTCATACCCACTGCCTCTCATTTCGGTCTTGTTTGACCAGCTTCGTACTGCCACCATTTTTTCTAAGATTGACCTACGCGGTGCGTACAATCTAATCCGAATAAGAGAGGGGGATGAATGGAAGACTGCGTTTAATACCCACTCAGGGCATTATGAATATTTGGTGATGCCTTTTGGGCTCTGTAATGCCCCGGCAGTCTTCCAGGATTTCATGAATGATGTGCTCAGGGAATATTTGGATAGATTCTTAGTTGTATACTTAGATGACATCCTAATCTTCTCCCATTCCCTGGAGGAACATCGGAAGCATGTACGCTTAGTCCTCCAGAAACTCAGAGACCACCGGCTTGGGGCGAAGCTGGAGAAGTGCGAATTTGAAGTTCAGCTAATCGCATTTCTAGGATATATTATCTCCCCAGAAGGTTTCCAAATGGAGGGTTCCAAGGTACAGGCAGTCCTGGATTGGGTGCAGCCCACTAGTTTGAAGGCGCTTCAGCGTTTCCTGGGCTTTGCGAATTTTTATAGACGATTTATCGCTGGATTTTCGTCTATAGTGGCGCCCTTGGTGGCACTCACTAAGAAAGGGGCGGATGTTGCTCACTGGTCTTGTGAGGCTAAAGCGGCTTTTGCCCGTCTCAAAAGGGCATTTGTTTCGGCCAAGGTGCTGCGACACCCAGATCCAGAGCGTCCTTTTGTGGTGGAGGTGGATGCCTCTGAGATGGGTATTGGGGCAGTGCTTTCTCAGATGGGAGTGTCTGATAATCGCCTTCATCCCTGTGCTTACTTTTCCCGTAAATTTTCGCCTGCCGAGATGAATTATGACGTGGGTAACCGGGAATTGTTGGCTATTAAGGATGCACTCGAGGAGTGGAGACACTGGCTTGAGGGGGCTAAGTTTGTGGTCTCAATTCTCACTGACCATAAGAATCTGGCATATTTAGAGTCAGCGAAGCGTCTCAATGCCAGGCAGGCACGATGGGCTTTGTTTTTTGCTCGCTTTAATTTTTTGATAACATATCGCCCTGGGTCAAAAAACATCAAGGCTGATGCGCTCTCGCGGAGTTTTGCTCCAATCCAGGAGACCACCGAGGAGCCGTTGCCCATTGTTTCCCCATCATGTATTAAAGTGGGCATTACCCAGGACCTCTTATCATTAGTCCTTAGAGCACAGGAGCAGGCTCCTCCAGACCTTCCGGTAGGTCTTTTGTTTGTGCCTCCTAGGTTAAGACAGCGAGTGTTCCTGGAATTCCATGCCAAGAAGTCTGCAGGTCACCCGGGTATTGCCAGAACTCGGGAGTTGCTATCTAGGGCGGTGTGGTGGCCCTCGGTGGCTAAGGATGTGGATCAGTGGGTTCGGGCATGTGACATCTGTGCCCGAAATAAGACTCCTAGAGGGGTTCCTGTTGGCCCATTACATCCACTCTCTATCCCATCTAAGCCATGGACCCACATTTCAATGGATTTTGTGGTGGACTTGCCCAAATCCTCGGGGATGACAGCCATCTGGGTTGTCGTTGACAGGTTTTCGAAGATGGCGCACTTCGTTCCACTGGTTGGGCTGCCATCGGCCAGATGCCTGTCTGAATTATTTATGCTGCATGTTGTGCGTCTCCACGGGTTGCCACTTGATGTGGTCTCTGACCGCGGATCCCAGTTTGTGGCCAAATTCTGGAGGGCATTTTGTTCCGATCTCCAGATTTCTGTCAGCTTGTCGTCGGGCTACCATCCGCAGTCTAATGGGCAGACTGAAAGGGTGAACCAGTCCTTGGAGCAGTTCCTCAGGTGTTATGTCTCCAAGTGTCAGACTGACTGGGTTGCTCATCTGTCCATGGCGGAGTTTGCCTATAACAACGCGGCTCACTCTGCTACAGGGATCTCTCCCTTCCTTTGTGTGTATGGGCATCATCCTAAGGCCAATTCTTTTGACCCCCTGGACTCCACGCCTGGTGGTTCCTCTGTGGTTTCGGTCCTTAGAGGTATTTGGCGGAAAGTGAAGAAAGCCCTTGTGTCTGTGTCATTAGTGACCAAAAGGGTTTTTGATAAGCGGAAAAGACCCTGCAGCTTCAAATTAGGAGACTTCGTCTGGTTGTCTACCAAGAATTTGAAGTTGAGACAGCCATCTCATAAGTTAGGCCCCCGGTTCATCAGCCCTTATAAGATCACCAGGGTTATCAATCCGGTGGCATTTCAGTTAGATCTGCCCCGTTCTTTGGGTATCAATAAAACATTTCATTGTTCCCTTTTAAAACGGGCGATTAGTAATCCTTCTTCCAGTGGTACCTTCTGAGGAAACCGCTATACGTTGACAGCGGAGAAACGCGTAAAGGCTACCCCCGTGAGGACCACAACTCTGCCGGGCTCTGTCTCCACTGTTCCACTGCCAGTCTACAGCCGCGCTCCTTTCCACGTGTACCCTGAGAAACATCTCATCAAGCTCGCCCCTAATTGTGGAGTACGGAGCACGGGCTGACAGGGACACTGTGAGCGGCGCTGCTGACAGCCACTCCTTCCTCTCTTCATACGGCATTTGGATCCAGAGAGGTGTATGCTCCTTCTCCCTCCGCTGCATCAGATAATGGGAAGTTTATTGCTATTGAACTCCAGCAGCGGTGAGCATCAGATTTACTTCTAAAAAACCATCATTCTGTGGAACTTTATTCAAACATAGTAGAAAAAGCTACCAACATTTGAGACAGTGATTGATTTACAGACAATTACCGGATCAGTTACAGGTTGTGGAACCCTCTGGGGGTGTGTCAAGCACCAATAATTTATTTGACTTTTTAGAATAACCTTTTAGAATAACTTTGTTTTTAATTTTGTCTAATATATGTTGTGCATGTATTAAAGTATTTACTATATTTTTAATTGCAATTGCGCTCTCATTTATTTCCAAATATTGTCTTTAATTAGGTGATAATCCAAATCACCTGTTGGGAGCAGCAACTACAATTATTTATTTACAAGTGTTCAATTAGACTTAAGGGAAACTTGCGCCTGATAAACAAGTGTTATTGTTTATTATTGTTTTTTGCAGAAGCAGCTGGAGAGATTGAAGGAGGAGCTAAAATGGAGCGATTCCGCTAGGCATGTGGGACTTGTGGATGGAGCCCTTCATTCGCTTAACCAGGATTCACGGGTGGTCAATCTGTTGAAATCAGAGCACTACATTTTGGCCACCATGCTCGATCCTAGGTTTAAAGCCTACGTTGTATCTCTCTTTCCAGCAGACACAAGTCTGCACATGTTCAAAGTCCTGCTGGTCAGACACTTGTCAAGTCAAGCGGAACGTGACCCGCCAACAGCTCCTCCTTCATTTTCTCCCGCCACTGGAGCTGCCAGGAAAAGGATCATATTTCCGCTGGCGGTGATGCAGGGCAGTCAGGAGCAAAAACTGACATCTGGTCCGGACTGAAGGACCTGCCAACGATTATTGACATGTCGTCTACTGTCACTGCATATGATTCTGTCACCATTGAAAGAATGGTGGAGGATTATATGAGTGACAGCATCCAAGTAGGCACGTCAGACAGTCCGTACATACACTGGCAGGAAAAAGAGGCAATTTGGAGGCCCTTGCACAAACTGGCTTTATTTTACCTAAGTTGCCCCCCTCCCCCCCCCCCCCCTCCAGTGTGTACTCCGAAAGAGTGTTTAGTGCAGCCAGTCACCTTGTCAGCAATCGGCGTACGAGGTTACTTCCACAAAATGTGGAGAAGATGATGTTCATCAAAATGAATTATAATCAATTCCTCTGTGGAGACATTCACCAGCAATTGCCTCCAGAAAGTACACAGGGACCTGAGATGGTGGATTCCAGTGGGGACGAATTAATAATCTGTGAGGAGAGGGATGTACACAGTGAAAGGGGTGAGGAATCGGAGGATGATGATGAGGTCGACATCTTGCCTCTGTAGAGCCAGTTTGAGCAAGGAGAGATTGATTGCTTCTTTTTTTGGTGGGGGCCCAAACCAACCAGTCATTTCAGCCACAGTTGTGTAGTAGACCCTGTCGCTGAAATGGTGGGTTTGTTAAAGTGTGCATGTCCTGTTTATACAACATAAGGGTGGGTGGGAGGACAATTCCATCTTGCACCTCTTTTTTTATTTATTTATCTTTGCATCATATGATGTTTGGGGCCAATTTTTATAAGTACCATCCTGTCTGCCACTGCAGTGCCACTCCTAGATGGGCCAGGTGTTTGTGCCGCCCACTTGGGTCACTTAGCTTAGTCATCCAGGACTAAAAATAATATTGTGAGGTGTTCAGAATAGACTGGAAATGAGTGGAAATTATGGTTATTGAGGTTAATAATACTATAGTATCAAAATTACCCCCAAATTCTATGATTTAAGCTGTTCTTGAAAAAAAAACACCAGAATCCGACAAAACATTTTCAGGGAGGTTTTGCCAAAACGCGTCCGAATCCAAGACACAGCCGCGGAACCAAAACCATAACACAAAACCCGAAAAATTTCCGGTGCACATCTCTACTTTTTACACATTACGGCAGACAGCGTCGCCTTTTTACATATTGCGGCAGACAGCGTCCCCCTTTTTACACATTACGGCAGACAACGTCCCCTTTTTTACACATTACGGCAGCCAGTCCCCCTTTTTACACATTGCGGCAGACAGCGTCCCCTTTTTACACATTACAGGAGCCAGTGTCCCCTTTTTACACATTGCGGCAGACAGTGTCCCCTTTTTACACATTACGGCAGACAGGATAGAGAAATAAAGAGAGAGAGAGAGACAGAGAGAGACAGAGACAGAGACAGAGAGATATACTTACCATCTCTCCCTGCTGGCAGTCAGGCTCCTCGTGCTGGTAGCTCTGGATGCAGGGGGGAAGGAGGAGGAGAGATGAATGCTGGGATGAAGGAACCGCATCCAAGCATTCATAGCAGCGCCGGGCAGCCAATACTGAAGGAGAGGGGACAGCTGCAGCGGCGCTACTACCAATTACATAGCGCTACTGTGGCTCCAGTCCCCCTCCCTCCTACTCCTTCTCCGCTGTCTCCGACGGCTGCTCTCTCCTCATCAGCGCGGCCGTGGCGCACACAGCAGGGGCGGAATGTAATGAGTCAATTTGACTCATTACATGCCGCTGGCCGTTGCGCCCTCAGGGCAACTGCGCTGTGTGCCAGGCACACACGTAGTTACAGCCCTGTATATATATATAGACACACATATATAACATAGAAAAGACAGCACTCAGTGACAGATATAACAAACAAAACAAATAGCGGTGTAAGGTCAAAAAAGGGTTAATACTGACACTCACTTTTCCCAGTTAATGAGAAAAAGAAAAACCAGCACTCACTTTTAGAGATGAAAAAAAAAGAATATTTATTCTTCAGAAAGATTTCAGTGCATATAGACTGACAGCTGCATGCACTTAACTTGAGAGCTCGTTGTTATTCAGTTACAATACCCAGTGGCAAACGCAGGATTTTCATAGGGGGGTTTCCGACCATATACTATAATATATATATATATATATATATATATATATATATCACAGTGAGCCCGGCAGTTCTCCGCATTACAAAACAGTACCTTTCTCATTGCCTTCCATTCAAGGAGACCTCCACAGCTCCCCCAAGCGAACAATCGTGTACGGCGGCACTCAGGCAAATAAAGACAGGACAACAGCCTCTGTGGCCATGCCCTGACGAAAAAGAGGAGTCTTTGACAGAGCCGTAACTAGGGGGGGGCTAAGGGGTCACGTGCCCCAGGCGCAGGAGTCGAGGGGGCGCAGGGAACTCTTTCTGGCTCCCCAGAGCCGTAACTAGGGGGGGGCTAAGGGGTCACGTGCCCCAGGCGCAGGAGTCGAGGGGGCGCTGGGAACTCTTTCTGGCTCCCGGACAGCTGCTCCTTCACCCCCCTCCCGCGATTGCCACCCGCAGCCGCGAATGGTGCCGTTATGGACCCACCGCGGCTGTGTCTCTGTGTCTCCCTCTGCCTGCCTGGCCACCCGCCCGCCGAGTAGTGCCTCCTCCCCGCCCGCATCTTTACCGGCTGGCGGCCGCTGCTTACAGGGGACGGAAACGCGGCTGTGCGCGCACCGTCACCTGCCGCCCCTCTGGAATCCGGCACCCGCTGCAAGCCCCGGCACTGGCCTCACTCACTGCACGGAGGCTTGGATTGATCTGCAGTGGTGAGTGGAGGGGCCCGGGGTTTATATATGCACTATATAACCCTTGCATGACTTTCTGGGGTTCAATATTTTTATTATATGGAGTATTACCTGCATTCCTTTGTTAGTGGTTAAATATTGCACAATGAAAGGGTGTGCGATGGTGAAGGAGGCGCAGCCCCTTGCGACGGCGTGAACAGCACCTGCAGGCCACAATGTACAGAATGTAGCGGGTGCGGGGGGTACTGCGGATGGTGTCTGTAGATGCTGCGGATGGAGGGGGGGCGGAAGTGGGGGTGGGGCCCGGATGGGGAAGGGTTGGGAGATGCTGCGGGTGGGGGAGGGGCAGAGGAGTGGGGGATGCAGATGAGGGAGGGGTCCGGAGGCACTGAAGGTGGGGGAGGGGCAGGGGTGCCAAGGGTGGGGGAGGGGCTGGTGTGGGGATGTTGCAGATGGGTGAAGGGTTCCAGAGGTGCTGTGGGATGGGAAGGGGTGGGAGTGCTGCTGGTGGGGTAGGGGTCCGCAGGCGCCATGGGGAGGGGAGGGGCAGGTACGGGTGTTGCGGCGGATGGGGAAGTAGGTCCGGAGGTGCTGCAGGTGGTGGAGGGGCAGGTGCGGGGGTGCCATTGGTGGGGGAGTGGTGGGTGAGGGGGGGACCGCGGATGGAGGAGGGTGTCTGCAGATGCTGCGGGTGGAGGGGGGCAGGTGTGGGGGAGAAATATAAGGGGGGTGAATGGTGGAGGGGGCCTGGAGATTGCTGGGGGTGGTGAAGGGGCGGAGGAGTGGGAGCCGCGGGTGGTGTAGGGGGTCTGGAGGCACAGCATGTGGGGGAGGGGTGGAGTGCCGCATGTGGTGGAGGGGAAGGTGCGGAGGTGTGGTGCATTGGGGAGAGGTCTGGAGGTGCTGCGGGTACTGTACCTGCCAAAAAGGTAGTTGGAGGGTATGCAGTAACAGGGCCAGGACAGGGGTGACAGGGTCAGAACAGGGTTGACTGGGCCAGGACAGGGGTGACAGGGTCAGAACAGGGGTGACGGGGCCAGGACAGGGGTGACGGGGCCAGGACACGGGCGACGGGGCCAGGACAGAAATGACAGGGACAGGATTGGGGTGACAGGGTCAGTGTAGGGGCGGCAGGACCAGGACAGGGGTGACAGGGCCAGTATAGGGTTGACAGGGCAAGCACAGGGGTGACAGGGCAGGATAGGGGTAGCAGGGCCAGCATAAGGGTGACAGGGCCAGGATAAGGGTGAAAGGGCCAGGATAAGGGTGGCAGGTCAAGGCCAGGGGTGACAGGGACATGACAGAACACAGGGCATGGGAGAGATTGGTATTAGGGACAGAACAGTGGTGACAGACAGATGTGTCTTACCGGAGTCACTGCTGCTGGCTGCTGCTGTTCCACTCCAACCTGTTGGGATCTGCTGCTGGTGGAGACTTGGCATGGCTGACTCTCTTAGGCTGTAGTACTGCTTCCTCTGCCCGTCCGCATCACTCCCCCCCTCCTCAGTCACACACCGCAGACTGGGAGTGACTGGTTAGCCCCCAGGAGATGCTGCGGCTGGAGGGAGGAGGGGGTCATAGCATGCACGTGGCGCGGACCTCACGGCTGCTGGGCACTATGGTAAGGGGAGACTGGGAGTGACTGGTTAGCTCCCAGGAGATGCTGCTGCTGAAGGGAGGAGGGGGTCAGAGCCTGCAAGCAGCGCGGACTTCTGCAGCGCTACCCGCCGGCTAAAGTGTGTGAAGGAGCTGGGCGCACCTCACTGCGGGTGGCAGCGCTGCAGCTAGCGGTGGGGTTGCCGGGGCTGGAGATAACAGAGGCAGTACGGAAAGTGCACAGCGGCTGGTGACCCACAAAACTACAGCTAAGAAGCGTGGAGTGTGCCAGAAAGTGACGCTCCTCCCCGCCAGAGAGACCCTGCTGAGTATGCTGATGTGGGGGTCAAGTATGGCATACCCCCTCACACACCCCCATACCTCCCAAATGTCCCAATTTTTGCGGGACAGTCCCATTTTTTGGGGTCTGTCCCGCTGTCCCACCCGCGGGTCGCAGTGTCCTGCGGTGGGGGGGGGGGGGGGGCAGTTGGAAAGCTCCTGTACTCGCTGTTCTGCTTAGCAGAGCAGCGGTGAATAGTGGAGACAGAGGGGTTACGGATTAAGGGGGGGTTCCAGCAGCCGAGCCGGATTAAGGGGGGGGGGGGCAGGCGGTACGTACCGTTGGCCCCACAGTTTTAGGGGTCCCCCCGGCTCGTGTAGCTCTGTCCCAGCTCAGAAGCTCCCCCAGCAACAATGGCAGCATTGTGCTACAGTCAGCACACGCTGCTGCGTGTTGGCAGGTCTGTGGTGTTGCAGGGAGGCAGCAGTCTCCCTGCTTTCTTCTGCCTGTGCGGGTGTGTAGGGGGAGCGACCACCTCCTCTGGATTTAGCCCTAGCTGAGGGGCCAAAATTCCATAAATAATTTTTTTTTTAAAAAGCCCGGAATTTGCATAAGGGGGCGAGGCCTCACGTAGCGCGATTAGGCCACACCCCCAACCCCACAGCAGGCACAGCAATGAGATAGGGCTCCCCTGTCTCAAGTACCCTGTGCCCCCCGGACTCATAATCAGCCCCTGGGGGCATGCCAGCAGCTCACAGAGCGCTGGGCATGCCCCCTCACGGACGAAAACGGGGCCCTCCCGTGAAGCCACGCCCCCTTTTCGCTGTGTGTGTGTGTGTGTGTGTGTGTGAAAGCTGGGAGGTATGCACCCCTGCCTGCTCCATGTCCATACCATCTGCTTCTGCAGCTGCTCCTAGTGTCCTATAGATTTGGCCAGATCTGTGACTCATTTGACTAACTCCGCCCACTGTTGTGACTCCGCCCAGCGTTAGCAAATGAATCACAAAATCACAGATCTGGGCTATTATATAGGAGATATATCTATATATATCTATATATATTTTTTTTTATTTCAGAATTTTATTTATTTTCATATATATATATATATATATATATATATATATATATATATATATTACTTCATGCTAATTATGACGTTTCTGGGATTGCACAAACGTATGCTTCCTGAAGACAGTGTGTGCAATCCCAAAACTTCGTAATTATCATGCAGTACTATTGTGCAGTGTTAAGTAATTAAGGGTCTGTCCACTACTGTGTGGCATAGTCTGTATTTTTAGTTATTAATTTTATTATCATCTTATTCGTGTTTATTTATCTATTTTAATTTTTTGTATTTACTTATTTATTTACTTTAAATTTTATTTTAAGTTTTTTTATTTTTTTATTTTTTATTTTTTATTATTATTATTATTATTATTAATTAATTAATTTATTTTCGGGGGGGGGGGGGGGGGGGGCGCTAACTTACTGCCTTGCCCCGGGTGCTGAAAATCCTAGTTTCGGCCCTGTCTTTGAAACGTTGGTTACAGAGGCTGTTGTCCTGTCTTTATTTGCCTGAGTGCCACCGTACACGATTGATTGATTGATTGATTGATTGATTGATTGATTGTATATATATATATATTTATATATATATATATACACACACACATACACACAGCACAGTATATAAACATATATATATATATATATATATATATACACACACATATACACACACACAGCACAAGCTATGTATATGTTTGTATATATATATATATATATATATAAATATATATACGTGTGTGTGTGTGTGTGTGTGTGTGTGTGTGTGTGTGTGTATGTACACACATATACAGTACATCTGTGTACATAGACATGCATACACACACATACTGTACAGTAGCATACTTACGAACACAGCATACATACATACATACATACATACATACTGTACATGCACACAGCATACGTACTTGTAAGCATACATGCAAGCAGCATACATACATGCAGAGACACACAGTATACATGCATAGACACGCAATACACATGCACACACAGTATACATACATGCACACACAGTATACATACATGCATAGACACACACAGTATACATGCACACAGCACACATACATGCATAGACACACAATACACATGCACACACAGTATACATACATGCACACACAGTATACATACATGCATAGACACACAGTATACATGCACACATACATAAACACAGCTTACATGCATACATACATACATAAACACATAGTATACATGCACACAGAACATATATACACACACAACATACAGTACATTCACACATACATACACAATATACATGCACACAATACATATACACACACCCATTAACAGGAAGCACAGCCCCCAGCACCTATACACATGACATGACACGCTACTTGCACAAACAGTGATGGCTGGGGGAGGTACATGCTGCACCAATCACTGCAGCAATTTATTTTCAGAGTGCCCCTCCTTCAACCCCTGACATACAGTTGGTGGTAGACGCACCAGGTCCCCCAAGCTCCCCCCAGCACACCCCCCCCGCCCCCGTTCCCGCACTCACTGGTAGCCGCGAGATGATGATCCGTCACCGCCGCTGGTACGGGTCCCTGCTGGCTGCTCCCCCCCCCGTTCCCGCACTCACTGGCCGCGAGATGGCGAGATGATCGGTCACTCACCGCCGCTGGTCCGAGTTCCCGCTGACTGCGCCGCTTAAGTCCCGTGGCGCGGCTGGCTGGCTGCTTGCACTGAGTGACTCTGCCTGAGAGGAGCTGCTGCTGCTCCCCCTACATGCAGTAGCCAGCTCAGTGTGCAGCTGGCCTGCGCAGATGGAGACACTGTCCGCGATGTACACAAAAACAAAAAATAACACGTCAAAGTTCAGTTGATGATCGGAGGCTTGGGGGGGGGGTTTCTGGGTACTCGGAAACCCCCCCTGCGTGCGCGCCTGATACCCGTTATTAAATAACACATTTCAATATACTGCCATACCCAGGATTCAAACCTATAACCTGTTAAATTCTAATCAAACACTCTACTCACTGAGCTATTTGATCCTGCATAAAAACTATAAACACTACTGTAAAAAAATAATCAGCATTGCAACTGAGCAGATCTATGTAGTGTTCAGCCACACATCAAATCTATTGCAGCCACACACTACATAGATCTGCTCAGCCGCAATGCTGATCATTTTTTCATAAAGTACAAAGTAAGCTTTAAATAGAATTCTCTAGCTTTCTATGCAAGTGCAGATAGCTCAATGGATAGATTGTCTGACTGCAATGCCACAGGCAATGGATTAGAATCCTCGGTATGTCAGCATCTTGAAATGTAATAAAGGACAGTGTGACTGAATAACAAAGAAATCTCAAGATGAGTTAATTAATGCTGTCTAGGTGTTAGCAACAGAAGGGGTCAGGGTAGGAGACAGGGGCGGTCAGGAAATGCTGGGCTTCAAAATGGGGGGAAACTGCAAGTGAAAGTAATTAAAACAGATAATTGACAAGTGCTGCCAACAGCGCCCGCTATCCTGCAGCCAGAGCCGGATTAAGGGAAGGGGGGTCCCGGGGATATGTACCCCGGGCCCCCTTTCCAAAAGGGCCCCCTGCCACACCACAGATCGGATCTCTCTTCAATCCGATCTGCGGTGCTGCGCTCACGAGTCCTGGCTCCCCGCTGCCCTGTCAAACATGCTCCCTGCTGCCCTGTCCCTCCTCCTTCTTCAGTGCAGCGTGCGGCGCGCCAATGACTGAGCCGCAGGCTTGCTGAGCCGGACAGCAATTGGACAGCTGAGCTGTCGCTCAGCTGCGCTGTCTACAGCTCTAAGAGTGCAGCTGTAGTCAGGCAGCTGAGCGACGGCTCAGCTGTCCAATTGCTGTCTGGCTTAGCAAGCCTGCGACTCAGTCATTGGCGCGCCGCAGGCTGCACTGAAGGAGGAGGGATTCTTAGCGATGTGTGGAGCCCCGGAGGCTGTGTCTCAAGCTGTGTTTGCTTCCTTGGAGGAGAGACCGAGAGAAGCCAGCTCTCGGTCTCCAATTGTACAGCACTGCCTGCCAGTAGCCTATCCAATGTAAGCCTGGCCATATTTTAATTTATTTTATTCTTGGTTTTATATATATATATATATATATATATATATACTTTATTTTAGTCCATGGGGGCCCCCTGCTCTTTAGTGCCCGAGGCCTCCCGGCCCCTTAATCCGGCTCTGCCTGCAGCGCTATGTGCGCTGCCCCCTCCGCACACACCTAGTTACGGCCCTGCTGCTAGAAATGGCGTTAGAAGCGTTATATGGGGAATACAAGACATAGAACACATGTATATATCAATGTTTAAATTATACTTTATTGTGGAGAGACGATTTGACAGGGCACAGCAAATAAACTATGTATTTTGGATATTAATATATACCGCCCAACTTTTGCAGGGTCTGATTAGGGATACTTGTGCCCAAAAAGGGTGTGTGACCTTGGGCGGAATGGGAGAGGCCGTAGTCTCTAGTGTGTGGGCGTGGCCTAACAACAGGTTCCCTGTTTTCCTCATTTTGGGAGTGTGCCCAGCTGATCACCTGGGCAGCCCCCGGCTCTGCTCTTTTCACTGGTTAGATGTCGTTCGTGCACATGGCATCTATTCAGAGACAATTTGCGGCTTTGTAATGCAAAGCAGCGGTGGTAAATGGCTTCCCCAACATTTCCACACCCGCGGGACACTGTGGCCCGCAAGTGGGACAGCGGGGCATTGCGTTTAGTTTATGCTCACAAGAGCCGGAACACAGGCTGTAGCCAACCATGCAATGCATCAGTCACAATGCACAGTATATTACAGTTCTCCTTATCCAGGCCCCTGATCTCTCCAGTGGGTCATCTACTTATTTGTTGTTGTTGATGCCTCTGATCTATCAAATGCCCAATTTGGCTCAGCCCACAGCAGGAGGTCAGGGCACTCGAGTTAACACGATAAAAATTATTGATAAAAACAGATAAAATCATATAATTTTGGCAATCCAATATCCGAAATTTGGATTTAAAATCCAAATTCTGAACCGTTGGAAGATCTGAACTGAGGCTCTCCAGAACAGATCTCCTTGGGAGACCCGGACCGGGTTTTGGTTTGGTTGGGATCCACAAAATCCGTATGGATTTGGATTTCTGGAGAACCAAACATCTCTCGAAATCTCCTGCATTAGGCTGCTGTTACATAGCGATGATACATTAAATTATATGCAGAAACTGCAATTTGCGCATAATTTTATGAAAACCTGGCTTGATAAAAAGGCCCTTTAGGGGGAGATTTATCAAAGTTTGGATAGATATAAAAAAAAAGTACCAGTCAATCAGCTCTTGACGGTCATGTTACAGGCTGTGTTTGAAAGATGACAGGATCTGATTGGTTGATACTTTTGGGGAGATGTAGTAAGCTTTGATGGAGAGAGGTAAAGTTGAAACCATAGTGTCTGAAACAAAACATCGTATTATATTCACCAGAGGCCAATGTTCACGATACAGACTCCAATATCAAAGTCAGATCTTTTCTAGGGAAAGGTATCACCTAGTGCTCTTTGGCAGTATCCAGAACATTTTGTCCTAGATATCACAAATGAGACGAAGTCCTGAGAACACAGAGGCTTTTACAGTAGTTCTTCTCTAATGTGCCCCAGCTGAGGTCATCTACGACACTGAGAGGAAACAGTAGATGGAGCCACTTGATCAAGGGCTGTTGCTAGGGGTTACGACGGAAAGCAGTCAGTGTAGTGTGGGTAGAGGTAGGTGATAATACTGAAGAATAACAATGTAGAAATGCTGTAGAATGTAATGAGAGACAGGGTTAGCAAACGGATATTCAGCATTGAATTCAGTATCCAGGCCATGCACAAAGCAAGCGCATGAGGTGGAGGTAACAGAACTCACAGGAGAACGCTGGATTCTGACCTCCTGGGACTCCAGGTATAACTATAAATTATGCTGTATAGATCTGAACACACTTGTAGCACACACATTTCCCAGCTGGGCAAACGTGGGAAACTGCTTTAAACATCTACTGCACATGCTCAAGTGTCCGGAAACATGGCGCCGGCCATGTTCTGGAGACTAATTACTACTGTGCATGCACGGCGGCCATTTTGGCGGTGACTTTTGCTGCAGCGCCCAATGCCGGACTTCGAAAAAGTAGGTATTAAAACTAGAGATGAGCGGGTTCGGTTTCTCTGAATCCGAACCCGCACGAACTTCATGTTTTTTTTCACGGGTCCGAGCGACTCGGATCTTCCCGCCTTGCTCGGTTAACCCGAGCGCGCCCGAACGTCATCATGACGCTGTCGGATTCTCGCGAGACTCGGATTCTATATAAGGAGCCGCGCGTTGCCGCCATTTTCACACGTGCATTGAGATTGATAGGGAGAGGACGTGGCTGGCGTCCTCTCCGTTATAGTAGAAAAGAGTAAAGACTGAGTGACTTAGTTATAATTGTGGGGAGGATTGGGGACGGGGAGCAGCTGTTAGGGAGTACAGTGATTTAGATTAGGAGAGAGAGAGAGAGAGAGATTGACCTGATTTACTGGAGTTTAGGAGTACTGTAGAAGAGAGTGCAGAGTTTACTAGTGACTGACCACAGTGACCACCAGACAGTGCAGTTTTATTTAATATATCCGTTCTCTGCCTGAAAAAAACGATACACACAGTGACTCAGTCACATACCATATCTGTGTGCACTGCTCAGCCCAGTGTGCTGCATCATCTATGTATATATTATATATCTGACTGTGCTCAGCTCACACAGCTTAAAATTGTGGGGGAGACTGGGGAGCACTGCAGTGCCAGTTATAGGTTATAGCAGGAGCCAGGAGTACAAGACAGTCACATACCATATCTGTGTGCACTGCTCAGCCCAGTGTGCTGCATCATCTATGTATATATTATATATCTGACTGTGCTCAGCTCACACAGCTTATAATTGTGGGGGAGACTGGGGAGCACTGCAGTGCCAGTTATAGGTTATAGCAGGAGCCAGGAGTACATATTATATTAAAATTAAACAGTGCACACTTTTGCTGCAGGAGTGCCACTGCCAGTGTGACTGACCAGTGACCTGACCACACTGACCACCAGTATAGTTAGTAGTATACTATATTGTGATTGCCTGAAAAAGTTAAACACTCGTCGTGTGACTTCACTTGTGTGGTGTTTTTTTTTTATTCTATAAAAAACTCATTCTGCTGACAGACAGTGTCCAGCAGGTCCGTCATTATATAATATATATACCTGTCCGGCTGCAGTAGTGATATATATATATTTTTTATATCATTATTTATCATCCAGTCGCAGCAGACACAGTACGGTAGTTCACGGCTGTAGCTACCTCTGTGTCGGCACTCGGCAGTCCGTCCATAATTGTATACCACCTAACCGTGTTTTTTTTTTCTTTCTTCTTTATACATACATACTACGACATCTCTTTATCAACCAGTCTATATTAGCAGCAGACACAGTACAGTATGGTAGTTCACGGCTGTGGCTACCTCTGTGTCGGCAGTCCGTCCATAATTGTATACCACCTAACCGTGGTTTTTTTTTCTTTCTTCTTTATACATACATACTACGACATCTCTTTATCAACCAGTCTATATTAGCAGCAGACACAGTACAGTACGGTAGTTCACGGCTGTGGCTACCTCTGTGTCGGCACTCGGCAGTCCGTCCATAATTGTATACCACCTAACCGTGGTTTTTTTTTCTTTCTTCTTTATACGTACATACTACGACATCTCTTTATCAACCAGTCTATATTAGCAGCAGACACAGTACAGTACGGTAGTTCACGGCTGTGGCTACCTCTGTGTCGGCACTCGGCAGTCCGTCCATAATTGTATACCACCTAACCGTGGTTTTTTTTTCTTTCTTCTTTATACATACATACTACGACATCTCTTTATCAACCAGTCTATATTAGCAGCAGACACAGTACAGTACGGTAGTTCACGGCTGTGGCTACCTCTGTGTCGGCACTCGGCAGTCCGTCCATAATTGTATACCACCTAACCGTGGTTTTTTTTTCTTTCTTCTTTATACGTACATACTACGACATCTCTTTATCAACCAGTCTATATTAGCAGCAGACACAGTACAGTACGGTAGTTCACGGCTGTGGCTACCTCTGTGTCGGCACTCGGCAGTCCGTCCATAATTGTATACCACCTAACCGTGGTTTTTTTTTCTTTCTTCTTTATACATACATACTACGACATCTCTTTATCAACCAGTCTATATTAGCAGCAGACACAGTACAGTACGGTAGTTCACGGCTGTGGCTACCTCTGTGTCGGCACTCGGCAGTCCGTCCATAATTGTATACCACCTACCCGTGGTTTTTTTTTCTTTCTTCTTTATACATACATACTACGACATCTCTTTATCAACCAGTCTATATTAGCAGCAGACACAGTACAGTACGGTAGTTCACGGCTGTGGCTACCTCTGTGTCGGCACTCGGCAGTCCGTCCATAATTGTATACTAGTATCCATCCATCTCCATTGTTTACCTGAGGTGCCTTTTAGTTGTGCCTATTAAAATATGGAGAACAAAAATGTTGAGGTTCCAAAATTAGGGAAAGATCAAGATCCACTTCCACCTCGTGCTGAAGCTGCTGCCACTAGTCATGGCCGAGACGATGAAATGCCAGCAACGTCGTCTGCCAAGGCCGATGCCCAATGTCATAGTACAGAGCATGTCAAATCAAAAACACCAAATATCAGTAAAAAAAGGACTCCAAAACCTAAAATAAAATTGTCGGAGGAGAAGCGTAAACTTGCCAATATGCCATTTACCACACGGAGTGGCAAGGAACGGCTGAGGCCCTGGCCTATGTTCATGGCTAGTGGTTCAGCTTCACATGAGGATGGAAGCAATCAGCCTCTCGCTAGAAAAATGAAAAGACTCAAGCTGGCAAAAGCACAGCAAAGAACTGTGCATTCTTCGAAATCCCAAATCCACAAGGAGAGTCCAATTGTGTCGGTTGCGATGCCTGACCTTCCCAACACTGGACGTGAAGAGCATGCGCCTTCCACCATTTGCACGCCCCCTGCAAGTGCTGGAAGGAGCACCCGCAGTCCAGTTCCTGATAGTCAGATTGAAGATGTCAGTGTTGAAGTACACCAGGATGAGGAGGATATGGGTGTTGCTGGCGCTGGGGAGGAAATTGACAAGGAGGATTCTGATGGTGAGGTGGTTTGTTTAAGTCAGGCACCCGGGGAGACACCTGTTGTCCGTGGGAGGAATATGGCCGTTGACATGCCAGGTGAAAATACCAAAAAAATCAGCTCTTCGGTGTGGAGGTATTTCAACAGAAATGCGGACAACAGGTGTCAAGCCGTGTGTTCCCTTTGTCAAGCTGTAATAAGTAGGGGTAAGGACGTTAACCACCTCGGAACATCCTCCCTTATACGTCACCTGCAGCGCATTCATAATAAGTCAGTGACAAGTTCAAAAACTTTGGGTGACAGCGGAAGCAGTCCACTGACCAGTAAATCCCTTCCTCTTGTAACCAAGCTCACGCAAACCACCCCACCAACTCCCTCAGTGTCAATTTCCTCCTTCCCCAGGAATGCCAATAGTCCTGCAGGCCATGTCACTGGCAATTCTGATGATTCCTCTCCTGCCTGGGATTCCTCCGATGCATCCTTGCGTGTAACGCCTACTGCTGCTGGCGCTGCTGTTGTTGCTGCTGGGAGTCGATGGTCATCCCAGAGGGGAAGTCGTAAGCCCACTTGTACTACTTCCAGTAAGCAATTGACTGTTCAACAGTCCTTTGCAAGGAAGATGAAATATCACAGGAGTCATCCTGCTGCAAAGCGGATAACTGAGGCCTTGACAACTATGTTGGTGTTAGACGTGCGTCCGGTATCCGCCGTTAGTTCACAGGGAACTAGACAATTTATTGAGGCAGTGTGCCCCCGTTACCAAATACCATCTAGGTTCCACTTCTCTAGGCAGGCGATACCGAGAATGTACACGGACGTCAGAAAAAGACTCACCAGTGTCCTAAAAAATGCAGTTGTACCCAATGTCCACTTAACCACGGACATGTGGACAAGTGGAGCAGGGCAGGGTCAGGACTATATGACTGTGACAGCCCACTGGGTAGATGTATGGACTCCCGCCGCAAGAACAGCAGCGGCGGCACCAGTAGCAGCATCTCGCAAACGCCAACTCTTTCCTAGGCAGGCTACGCTTTGTATCACCGGATTCCAGAATACGCACACAGCTGAAAACCTCTTACGGCAACTGAGGAAGATCATCGCGGAATGGCTTACCCCAATTGGACTCTCCTGTGGATTTGTGGCATCGGACAACGCCAGCAATATTGTGTGTGCATTAAATATGGGCAAATTCCAGCACGTCCCATGTTTTGCACATACCTTGAATTTGGTGGTGCAGAATTTTTTAAAAAACGACAGGGGCGTGCAAGAGATGCTGTCGGTGGCCAGAAGAATTGCGGGACACTTTCGGCGTACAGGCACCACGTACAGAAGACTGGAGCACCACCAAAAACTACTGAACCTGCCCTGCCATCATCTGAAGCAAGAAGTGGTAACGAGGTGGAATTCAACCCTCTATATGCTTCAGAGGTTGGAGGAGCAGCAAAAGGCCATTCAAGCCTATACAATTGAGCACGATATAGGAGGTGGAATGCACCTGTCTCAAGCGCAGTGGAGAATGATTTCAACGTTGTGCAAGGTTCTGATGCCCTTTGAACTTGCCACACGTGAAGTCAGTTCAGACACTGCCAGCCTGAGTCAGGTCATTCCCCTCATCAGGCTTTTGCAGAAGAAGCTGGAGACATTGAAGGAGGAGCTAACACGGAGCGATTCCGCTAGGCATGTGGGACTTGTGGATGGAGCCCTTAATTCGCTTAACAAGGATTCACGGGTGGTCAATCTGTTGAAATCAGAGCACTACATTTTGGCCACCGTGCTCGATCCTAGATTTAAAGCCTACCTTGGATCTCTCTTTCCGGCAGACACAAGTCTGCTGGGGTTGAAAGACCTGCTGGTGAGAAAATTGTCAAGTCAAGCGGAACGCGACCTGTCAACATCTCCTCCTTCACATTCTCCCGCAACTGGGGGTGCGAGGAAAAGGCTCAGAATTCCGAGCCCACCCGCTGGCGGTGATGCAGGGCAGTCTGGAGCGACTGCTGATGCTGACATCTGGTCCGGACTGAAGGACCTGACAACGATTACGGATACGGACATGTCGTCTACTGGCACTGCATATGATTCTCTCCCCATTGAAAGAATGGTGGAGGATTATATGAGTGACCGCATCCAAGTAGGCACGTCACACAGTCCGTACTTATACTGGCAGGAAAAAGAGGCAATTTGGAGGCCCTTGCACAAACTGGCTTTATTCTACCTAAGTTGCTCTCCCACAAGTGTGTACTCCGAAAGAGTGTTTAGTGCCGCCGCTCACCTTGTCAGCAATCGGCGTACGAGGTTACATCCAGAAAATGTGGAGAAGATGATGTTCATTAAAATGAATTATAATCAATTCCTCCGCGGAGACATTGACCAGCAGCAATTGCCTCCACAAAGTACACAGGGAGCCGAGATGGTGGATTCCAGTGGGGACGAATTGATAATCTGTGAGGAGGGGGATGTACACGGTGATATATCGGAGGATGATGATGAGGTGGACATCTTGCCTCTGTAGAGCCAGTTTGTGCAAGGAGAGATTAATTGCTTCTTTTTTGGTGGGGGTCCAAACCATCCCGTCATTTCAGTCACAGTCGTGTGGCAGACCCTGTCACTGAAATGATGGGTTGGTTAAAGTGTGCATGTCCTGTTTATACAACATAAGGGTGGGTGGGAGGGCCCAAGGACAATTCCATCTTGCACCTCTTTTTTCTTTTATTTTTCTTTGCGTCATGTGCTGTTTGGGGAGGGTTTTTTGGAAGGGACATCCTGCGTGACACTGCAGTGCCACTCCTAAATGGGCCCGGTGTTTGTGTCGGCCACTAGGGTCGCTAATCTTACTCACACAGCTACCTCATTGCGCCTCTTTTTTTCTTTGCGTCATGTGCTGATTGGGGAGGGTTTTTTGGAAGGGACATCCTGCGTGACACTGCAGTGCCACTCCTAAATGGGCCCGGTGTTTGTGTCGGCCACTAGGGTCGCTTATCTTACTCACACAGTCAGCTACCTCATTGCGCCTCTTTTTTTCTTTGCGTCATGTGCTGTTTGGGGAGGGTTTTTTGGAAGGGACATCCTGCGTGACACTGCAGTGCCACTCCTAAATGGGCCCGGTGTTTGTGTCGGCCACTAGGGTCGCTTATCTTACTCACACAGTCAGCTACCTCATTGCGCCTCTTTTTTTCTTTGCGTCATGTGCTGTTTGGGGAGGGTTTTTTGGAAGGGACATCCTGCGTGACACTGCAGTGCCACTCCTAAATGGGCCCGGTGTTTGTGTCGGCCACTAGGGTCGCTTATCTTACTCACACAGTCAGCTACCTCATTGCGCCTCTTTTTTTCTTTGCGTCATGTGCTGTTTGGGGAGGGTTTTTTGGAAGGGACATCCTGCGTGACACTGCAGTGCCACTCCTAAATGGGCCCGGTGTTTGTGTCGGCCACTAGGGTCGCTTATCTTACTCACACAGTCAGCTACCTCATTGCGCCTCTTTTTTTCTTTGCGTCATGTGCTGTTTGGGGAGGGTTTTTTGGAAGGGACATCCTGCGTGACACTGCAGTGCCACTCCTAGATGGGCCAGGTGTTTGTGTCGGCCACTAGGGTCGCTTAGCTTAGTCATCCAGCGACCTCGGTGCAAATTTTAGGACTAAAAATAATATTGTGAGGTGTGAGGTATTCAGAATAGACTGAAAATGAGTGGAAATTATGGTTTTTGAGGTTAATAATAATATGGGATCAAAATGACCCCCAAATTCTATGATTTAAGCTGTTTTTTAGGGTTTTTTGAAAAAAACACCCGAATCCAAAACACACCCGAATCCGACAAAAAAAATTCGGTGAGGTTTTGCCAAAACGCGGTCGAACCCAAAACACGGCCGCGGAACCGAACCCAAAACCAAAACACAAAACCCGAAAAATTTCAGGCGCTCATCTCTAATAAAACATGGGTGCAGTGTATGCGGTGCAGGGCCCCACTAGACGCAGGGGCCCGTGTGCAGTGCACACATTGCATCCATTATAGGAACGCCAACGGGCACCTGAAAGCAACATACAGTAGCGTGTATCCAAAGTTCTGTTACACCCATGGACGGAAAACCATCTACCTAAATAAATAAATGTATAGCTATAAATAAAGTTGAAAATTCAAAGCAATATATTTAGTGAAAGTTGCAGCAGGGCACATTTAAGAAAAGAAAGTCATATAAAGCACAGTATCATAGTTTATACTCTTCTATTGCCTAAAGCTTATCCTTGAAACTTGTACTTATAATCCCAGTACACAGAAGAGACTGATTTAAAATAAGTAACGGATGTATAAGAACATGAAAGGTTATTCTTTGTGAGCTGAGAGAGAAGAGGAAAAGAGATACTATTTCAGGACAAGAAAAAGTCCTTTGTAAAAATGTTTTGTTCATTGAAACTTTGAATGGAACATCCGGGAGAGCAGAACATTTGGAAATTGTATGACAATAGGCCCACATAAGTTTTTTTTTTTCTTAAATTGGTGTCGTTTTTTTCGTAGTGTGACCGGGAATCCCAATTAGTGCACTGTGTCCCCTCGCATGGCTCGCTTCGCTCGCCATGCTTCGGGCAAGGTGCCTCACTCCACTACCGCTGCGCTCGGCACAGGTTACCGTTCCCAATCGTAGTCCATGTGGATCGTAAAGTATAAAAAAGTTTAAAAAACTTAAAAAAATTGTGAAAAACTCATGCCGACCTTTTGTCGCATTGACCTAGCACATGTCGACCTAGAAAGCATGTTGACATAATGGATGTCGACCAGTTGTGGTTTACCTAATGACTGTCGACCTAAGTGTGGCCGACCTAGAGACCGGATACCGAGTTTGGCAGTCCCTCCCGTCTTGCTTTGCATAAATGGCTTTGGATAAATGTGCCATCCTACCTGTATTCATGCGGGAAGGGATAGAATCCAAGGTTGCATTATCTGGGCTAGTGAATGCAGAGAAAAGACATGTATGGTTTAAGAAAAAAAAAATATTATTTTTTAAATAAATGTCCCATAACTATCACATATCACACATTACATTATGGGGGTCATTCAGACCTGATCGCACGCTAGGATTTTTCGCTGCGCTGTGATCAGGTTAGAACTGCGCATGCGTATGCACCGCAATGCGCAGGCGCGTCATACGGGTACAAAGCGGATCGTTGCTGAGCGATGGATTTAACGAAGAATCCATTCGCACAGCAGATTGCAAGGAGATTGACAGGAAGAGGGCGTTTACGGGTGGCAACTGACCGTTTTCAGGGAGTGGTTAGAAAAACGCAGGCGTGTCCAAGCGTTTGCAGGACGGGTGTCTGACGTCAATTCCAGGACCAAAAAGACTGAAGTGATCGCAGCGGCTGAGTAAGTCCAGAGCTACTCAGAAACTGCACAAACTGTTTTTGTACCGCTCGGCTGCACATGCGATCGCACCCTTGCACAGCAAATATACACTCCCCAGTGGGCGGAGACTATGCGTTCGCACGGCTGCAAAAAGTAGCTAGCGAGCAACTTGGAATGACCCCCATAGAGCTCTCTCACAAACACCATTACTGCAAAGTCATTATTTTGCAAACTAGTGTTAGAAATGATCCGAACTGCATAAAGTATATTAAAATATATTCAAATATTTGTTTTCCTTGATAGATTTTATAATATTATATAAGTTATAAAAATGTTTTTTTTTCCAAAAATTTTTTACAGTGTAACACACTACAGTCACTAATGCTATTACTGTCTATAGAGAAGTCATGTCTGCAAACAAATACTTGTAAATGGCCATTCCATGCAGACTAGTAAAAATGTCTCTTACTGTATGTACTGTAAAAACAATCTGTGTATCTTTTGAGTTTTCAGCATAGGTTGAGAAATTACATTTTAGGTTTTCAGAAAAAAAACCCACTTGGGGCCAGATATAATGAAGGCCGAGTTGGCCAGAGGTGCGGGTTCCCAGCCAAAACCATGCCTTGTAAATGGTTGTCACATAAAAAAAAACATCCGCGTTTGGCCGGGAACCCGCACCTTCGGCCAACTTGGACTTAATTATATCTGGCCCAGGCCCTTAATACAAAGAGTTGAGCAGAATTATCAGGTAGAAGTTCCCTTTACAAAGGATGGAGAACTTGGCTTGTCCCGTACATATGAACTATATGAACAGACAACAGTGGATCGCAAGCGAAACAAATTCATTAGGGACAAACTGGATTTAGCACGTGGAGATATTTTTAGGTGGAATCCCATACCCCCAAACAGGAATCGAAAACAGAGGGAAGATCCGACTTTCTACGAATTTGAATCCTCCAATAGTGGAGACTCAGCCAGTGAGACCTTTGAAAACACCAAATATAATCAGGAAGAAGTGGAAGAATTTTCCCCACGTTTTTTAGGCCAGGGTTCAAAACCAAGAGGTCGGATCAGAAACCAAGGAAAACCAGGCGAGGGGGAAAGAAGAAACGACAGACGCAACCAGTGGCGGAACAAGCAAGCGGTGGGCCCAGGTGCGACAAAATGCTTTGGGCCCCCCCCCATCCAAGTCCACCCCGGGGGCAGTGCGCGCCGTAGGTGCGCGCAAAAATACATAGTGGCGTGGCTTCGTGGGGAAGGGGTGTGGCCACAAAATAATACCAACACAGTAGTCTCCATTATTCAAATTACGCCGCACAGTAGCACCACTACACCAGGTAGAGACCCTTTTACACCTTACAGCGAACAGATTCCTCTTTTTACACATAACGGCAGACAGCGTGCCCTTTTTACACATAACGGCAGACAGCGTGCCCTTTTTACACATAACGGCAGACCGCGTGCCCTTGTTACACATTACGGCAGACAGCGTGCCCTTTTTACACATTACGGTAGACAGCGTGCCCTTGTTACACATTACGGCAGACAGCGTGTCCTTGTTACACATTACGGCAGACAGCGTCCCCATTTTTACACATTACGGCAGGCAGATTCCTCCTTTTTACACATAGCAGCAGGCAGATTCCCCATTTTTACACATAGCGTCAGGCAGCCCCCCTTTTTTACACATTACGGCAGGCAGATTCCCCATTTTTACACATAGCGTCGGGCAGATTACCCCTTTTTACACATAACGGCAGACCGCGTGCCCTTGTTACACATTACGGCAGACAGCGTGCCCTTTTTACACATTACGGCAGACAGCGTGCCCTTGTTACACATTACGGCAGACAGCGTCCCCATTTTTACACATTACGGCAGGCAGATTCCCCTTTTTACACATAGTGGCAGGCAGTCCCCCCTTTTTACACATTGCGGCAGGTAGTCCCCCCTTTTTACACATTGCGGCAGGCAGTCCCCCCTTTTTACACAGTGCGGCAGGCAGTCCCCCCTTTTTACACATTGCGGCAGGCAGTCCCCCCTTTTTACACATTGCGGCAGGTAGTCCCCCCTTTTTACACATTGCGGCAGGCAGTCCCCCCTTTTTACACATTGCGGCAGGCAGTCCCTCCTTTTTACACAGTGCGGCAGGCAGTCCCCCCTTTTTACACATTGCGGCAGGTAGTCCCCCCTTTTTACACATTGCGGCAGGCAGGCACAAGAAAGAAAGAAGGAAAGAAAAAGAAAGAAAGAAAGAAAGAAAGAAAGAAGAATTATACTTACCCTCAGGCTCCTCGGTGCAGCTGCGTCAGACGACGATTCCCGGGCAGTAGAGAATGAGGAGGAGGGAGCCGGAGGACGGAGCCGCAGCAGCGCTTTGTTACTGGTGGAGGCGCTGCTGCTGCTGCCCCTCTGCTTCCCTATAGGCTGTTCTCGGAAGACAGCCTATAGGGAAGCAGAGGAGCAGCAGCGCCTCCACCAGTAACAAAGCGCTGCTGCGGCTCCGTCCTCCGGCTCCCTCCTCCTTCCCCCGTCTGTACCGCTGCTCAGCTCCTATCTCCGGGCGGCTGTGCGCTGCGGGCAGCGGTTGCCTGCAGCGCACAGCGGCATGTAATGAGTCAGTTTGACTCATTACATGCTTGGGCCCCTGGACAGAGGCGGGCCCCAGTGCAGTGCACTGCCTGCACTGCCGGTAGTTCCGCCTCTGGACGCAACCCAGATTGGGACACATCAAGGACCGCTCGATACCCTGCTCGTCAGAGAAAAACAGTGCGGTAGCTCAGCAGACCTCTTCTTCACTACAGGTTATCAATCTGACTGAAAGATCTCTCTCTCCTGCACATATGGAGGTACTGGCTAAAGGCCTTTCCTTCTCACCCTCCAGATCTTTCAATAGATTCTCCTGGGAGAAAGATCTGAGACTATTTGGAAGAAAACTTCTTCTTAAAAAGTTTTTTGCCAAACAACTACTAAGACAAGAGAGTACCTGTAGCACAGATTTGTCCAATGATTATCTTCAAGCTATCCAAGTCCTAGAGGAACTTCAAACTGAATCTAACATGGAAGAAAACACCTCCTGTCGACCCAAATGTAAACCAAAATCTTCTTTCTTTCCTCCTGATAATACCAGCCCAGAAATTAAGGTCTTTCTCAACAGAGTGTTAAAAGAATTTGACGACATTTATGTCCAAACCAAAACTGGCTATCAACACCTCCCCAGGAATCTCAAATTCAAAGAGAGACAAGCATTACGTGAAATGGAAACCTGGTGAGATGTGATTATAAAACCATCGGACAAAGGTGGCAATATTGTTCTTTGGCCACTACAAATGTATATCACTGAAGCACACAGACAATTATTCAATCCTCTGTGTTATAAGAAGCTTCTCAATGATCCAACTACAAGGTTTCTGAAAGCTTATATCTCTCTGATACAAGAAGCTACTATACAAGGTACCATCACCAAACAAGAAGCAGCATATCTCACGGTCCAAAATCCAAAAAACCCCACGTTCTATCTTCTGCCCAAGATTCACAAGGATGCTCACCAGCCACCCGGCAGATCGATAATGTCGGGCAATGGAGGGATCTTGGAGCAGCCCAGCCGATTTCTGGACCTACATCTACGTGATTTTGTTCTCAAATTGCCATCCTACTTACAGGACACTGCTGACCTATTGCGGAAAATCCATGATATTCATTTTGAGAATGATTTCCTCCTGGTAACTCTAGATGTTGAGGCGCTCTATACCAGTATCAATCATCATCAAGGCCTGACAGCAGCTAAATTCTTTTTGGATCAAACTGGCACCAATGATTTTTCTGATTTTCTTTTACAGTTGCTCAACTTTGTTCTCTCCAAAAATTATTTTGTTTTTCAAGATCAATTTTTCCTGCAAATCAGGGGAACTGCAATGGGTGCGGCATGTGCACCCACATATGCGAACCTCTTTTTAGGGTGGTGGGAGCACTTTTACGTCTTCAACACCTCTAATGAAAAATACACCATACATGTAATATTATGGCTGAGGTACATCGACGACGTATTTATAATTTGGAATGGAGATAGAGGTCTGCTCATGGATTTTATTCAGATTCTCAATAAGAATGATCTTAACATTACTTTGACACATTTCATCAGCTCTGAAAGGGTACCATTCCTAGATCTCAATATCTACAAATCCAATGCAGGCTTTCTGGAAACTGAACTATATCGCAAGGAGACTGCAACCAACAGTCTCCTTCACCAAACAAGCTCACATTTTCCTCCTACCATTGAAAACATCCCGAAAAGGGAATACCTGCGTTTGAGACGCAATTGCTCAGAAGACCAAATCTTCAAAATCAAGAGTATGGAACTTACCAATCGCCTCCTGGATAGAGGCTATAGCAAATGCTCACTCAAACGGGCATATACCGCCACTGTAGCAATTAAGAGAGAAAATTTGATTTTTGGAAAGAAGACCAAAGACACAGAGCAGGAGGATACCATTCGTTTTATTGGCACCTTCTGTCCCGAATGGAGAATGTTGAAGGGAGCCATAGTCAGACATCTTCCTATTTTACAGCTGGATCCGGACCTAGCACCTTTATTTGATTCTCCATTACAAATGAGCTGGCGGAGATCAAGAAATATGAAAGACCAGTTAGTGCGCAGCCACTTGATCACTTCTAGTTCCAAAAATCCTTCTATCACTGGTTCTTTTCCTTGTGGACAATGTAAATCATGCCCACAGATCCTGCAAACCAATACTGTCATTGACAGATATGGCCAGTCTATTACGTTACAACATTTCTTCAACTGTAATACTCAGGCGGTGATCTACTGCATAACCTGTGGGTGCAACCTCAAGTACATAGGCATGACCACACGTAAATTCAAAGAGAGAGTGTTGGAACATCTAGGAAACATCCGTAATGCCTCCAGAGATCTGGCACGGATGAAACAGCTTACGTAAGTAGCCAGACATTTTCATTTTTCTCACAAAGGATCTATACAGCTAGGACCACTGTAACATGTACTAACATGGCGGCGCGTTCAGACGCAGCGGCTAGGAGCACCTCTGTTACGAGGATGATAGTGGCATGTAACTGCTTGCATTGTCCCTCCAGGGTAGTGCTACGAGGCTTACCTACCCCCGGGAGGTCTTGCTTGGTCTGCGGGGCGATGGAGGAGACGGCGTGCATGGAGGCCGGTGTGGTGGGGATGCGGCTCGCGGAGGTGCGGGGAGACTCGGCGGTGCCAGAGCCGGGGCCGGTGCTCTTACGGAAGGCAGCTGTGCGCTCCGATCTGTGAGGGCTGGGCCTGGAGCTGCGGGAGGAGACGCTCTGGACGCTGCGGGCTGTGTGCTCCGGTCTGTGGGCGCTGGTGCTGCGGGGGGTGAAGACGCTGGAGCTGGTGCCGCGGGAGTGCTTCCGGCCGCTGCTTCCTTTGACCCTGCTGCTGCTGCTGACGAGGCTGTGATTCCGGGCACTGCTGCTATGCTGCTATGGCTGTGGCGGGGGGACTGCCCTCTATGGAAGGAGAGAGCATGAGCGATCTGGGCTCGTGGCTGCCGGGGCAGGGTGCAAATGGTCAGAGAGGAGATTACCATCATGGGCATCATTCAAATCGCCACCAACAGAGGAGAGCTGGATATGGTTCCAGACGAGATAATCCAGGATGGGGTCTAAATCTCGTGGGAGGCTGGAAGCGGTGTCCACGCAGGGAGAGACGGCAGAAGCGTGGAAAGAGAGCAGGAGTGAGGGTGAGATTGCAGCTTTGTCCCGTGAAGCCCCCTTTGCTCAGTTTACTCCTGGCAAACGTGCGTTCCCTGATAAACAAATTGGATGACATTCAAGCAGAAATAGCAAATAAACGGTGCCTGAAGAATGGTTCTTTATTAATTCTTACTGAGACATGGTTGTCGGAGTCTGTTCCTGATTCCGCTTTGGGACTCACGGATAGAATTTTGTTTAGAGCTGATAGAACAAATGCATCGGGGAAATGCAGGGGTGGTGGGGTTTGCATTTATGTGAATACGTTATGGTGTTCAAATGCTGTTTTTGTTGAATCTTATTGCTCTGAGGACTTAGAATTTTTAGTGATCAAGTGCAGGCCTTATTACTTGCCCCGAGAATATTCTGTTATCTTGGTTATGGCTGTTTACATTTGCCCGCAAGCTACTGTAGGTTGTGCACTTGACACTTTATATGACAGGTTAACTGGCTTACAGTCTAAATATGTGGATGCTGCTTTTATTATTGCTGGGGATTTTAATCAGACTGACTTACAGTCGGTCCTAGCTAAAAAATTTTAAAAATATTCAGGTGCCCACACGTGGCGACAATATTCTCGACCAAGTGTACACTAATATGGATCTTGCTTATGAGACTGCTGTCCTCCCGCATATTGGGAAGTCAGATCATGTTTCCTTGTTCCTGATCCCCAAGTATATACCCCTGGTAAAGCAGGTTAGGCCTAGAAAGAAATCTATTACTGTTTGGCCGGAAAACGCTGTAGCAAGGCTCCAGGACACTTTAGCTTTTACTAACTGGGAGTTGTTAATTGAGGAGTCCATAAGGAGTGGGTCTATTGATATTGATTTATTAGCAATTTCGGTGATAGGCTATATAAACTGCTGCGTAGAAAGTGTAACATCCAAGCGGTGCTTTAAAGTTTTTGCGGACGAGAAACCTTGGTTAAACGCCGAAGTCCGTTTATTGTTAAAGTCAAGGGACAGAGCTTTTAAAATAGGGGACAAGGAAGCATACTCAATTGCTAGAGCGGATTTGAGGAGAGGGATAAAAAAGGCTAAAAGGGAATTTTCAATTAAAATGGAGGACAAGTTAAAGCAGTGTAATGACCCTAAGAGTATGTGGCGGAGTCTGCAAGATATTACGGATTATAAACCTAGGAAGGCGGTGTCAAGTGCAGTAAATAGCACTATGGCGGAAGATTTAAATGTCTTTTATTCAAGATTTGATAGAAATGACTCAATTAGTGTTGAAGCGGTTGGGATTAGACCTGGTGAGGCCTCGATAGTCTTGGATGAGCAAAATGTGTTGAAGTGTCTTAGAGGTGTTAGTATGGGTAAATCTGCTGGCCCAGACGGGATTCAAGGAAAAGTTCTCAGAAAATGCTGTAATGAATTAGCTGGGATTTTTACAGTAATATTTAATATCTCTCTGCAGGTCTGTAAAATACCAAAGTGTTTTAAGTATACAGAAATTATCCCTATACCCAAAAAGGGGTTACCAAAGTGTTTAGATGATTATCGGCACATTGCGCTAACATCATTAGTTATGAAATGCTTCGAACGGTTGATGTTAAAACATATTAGATCCCACTTTCCTGCGAACTTCGATCCTTTTCAATTTGCATCTCGGCAGAATAGGTCTACAGAGGACGCAGCCCTGACTGTTCTACATCAGGCACAGACCCACTTAGAGAAGAAAGGGACTTATGTGAGAATTTTATTTGTGGATTTTAGCTCCGCGTTTAATACTATTGTACCAGCATCTTTGGTCTCTAAGCTTTTTAACCTAGGCGTAAATGGGTTCACGTGCAATTGGGTTCTAAATTTTTTGACAGCTAGGCCGCAAGTAGTTAGGTTTGGTAAATTTATGTCTGGTGAGATCTGTATAAGTACGGGGGTCCCACAAGGGTGTGTCCTGAGCCCGCTACTATATTCTCTATTTACGTATGATTGTTTTTCAATTTCTGATTCCGTTAAAGTGGTGAAATTTGCAGACGATACGGCGGTTGTCGGTTTGATAAGTGGAAACGACGAGTCATTCTATAGATCCGAAATTTTACGCTTACTGGAATGGAGTAAAGTAAACTGTTTGGTTTTAAACACGACTAAAACCAAGGAGATGGTTGTTGATTTTAGGCGGGGTTGTAATAGACCATTATTTCCCGTGTCTTTGGACGGAAAGCCGATTGAGGAGGTGGTCTCTTTTAAATTTTTGGGCACATATATTACAAATGACTTAACTTGGTCTTTGAACAGTCTTTTTCTGATTAAAAAGGCGCAGCAACGCCTTTTCTTTTTGAGGAGGCTTAGAGCTGTTTGTTTAAGCACAAGCACTTTAGTTAGGTTTTATCATAGTATTGTAGAGAGTGTTTTAACGTACGGGATGATAGTGTGGTTTGGAAACTGCACTGTAGCGGAACGAATAGCTTTCGAGCGGGTGGTTAAAACTGCCAGTAGGATCACTGGGGTGCCTCTGCCAAGTATGAAGGACTCGTATACTAGAAATGTATTAAGGAAAGCTAGGAGTATATTCACTGATGAGAGTCATCCAAATTGTTTGATCTTCGAAAGATTGCCATCTTTAAAATGGTTCAGGAGTATCCGCGCTCATACAAATCGCATGTCTAACAGCTTTTTTCCAACTGCTGTTCGGCTGTTAAATGATCATTAGGTTGTGTGCAAATGTTTTCCAAAATGTGGCATAATGTTACTGTTATCTTATGGCATTGTGAGGCTCTGATTGTATTTTCATTGACATTTCGTTGTTGATTTTGTTAATGACAAATAAAGTATATTATTATTATTATATTATTATCAAAGAATTTAAGACCTTTGGCCTGGATCGGGTTCATCTGGGCATACGAAGAGGGGACATAACCAAAGAACTTTATAAAAAAGAGAGCGAGTGGATTTTTCGCCTGAACACTTGAAACCTTTCGGTCTCAATGAAACTATAAATTATGGAGCGTTTCTGTGATTTCTCCGTATTCCCCTATTGATACCTACCTCAGTCCCAATCATTTATCATGTTCAGTATGTAGCTTTCCTGTGATTTCTGTTAATCTTCTTAATTGTTCTATACACATCCCTGTTTTCCCCACAACAATACTACCAAATTGGCATTTCTTGTGGATTTTTCTTAATATATTTTTTTCCATATACTTGTAGAGTTCTTGTAGCCAATTGTTTTGCATCATCCCCCATTCACATTAGCCTACGAGTTATTTTGCTTCTTTCTTTTCCTTTCTCTTCTTTCTCTTTTCCTTTCCGGTTACGTTTCCCATTGTCACTTCACACGCTTTCCTCCCTCTTCACACTTCCCTTCCCTTTCAAATCCCCCCCCCCCTCTCTTCTCTTTTTTCCCCCCTCCCCCCCCCCTCCTCTCACTTCCTCAAATCCCTTCCTTTCCTTCCCTTTCCAGTCTCATTTCTCTCTTTATCTCTTTTCCTTCTTTCATTTTATCCTTCTTAACTCCCCTTCACTTTCCCGTCCTATTGCACCCAAACATCCTATTTATTTCTTTCTCGCCTCACATCCCCTCCACTATCCTGATTTTTCAGCTTTCACCTCCCTTTGTTCTCTTTCTATCCCATTATCTTGCATCCTATTTTTCCTCAATTTCCTTCATACATCAGCATCTTTCTTTTCAATCTATCCAACCCATCGATACAACTTTATTTTACTAGCCCTCACCCTTTCCTACACCACAGTCTCATCCCTTCAATCATTTTACCTTAGAAATGCACATCAATTTTATTTATTTTATCCTCTTCATTCTTTCATAGTTTTCACATATCCATTCTCTATTCTCATCCAATTTCCCTAGTCATAACATGCACCTTTTCTGTGATGTCACCACACAGGTCAACCCTTGTGAACCCTTCTCACTTATCATTATACATCACTCCCCTTCCCCCCCCCCTTCACACATCACGTCACATGCCTTTTTTTCATTATTTCCCTTATCAGCTTCTATGACCTAGTTTAATGGCACCGCCTATCCACATTAAAAATTTCCATATATTTATTTTTTTACTCTGTTAAACCGTCAACCTTGCTCTCTTCATATTTATCTACCCACCAATCCTTCCCTCATATTCGCTGCCTCCCCCATCTCTATGTTATTTCTAACCATTTCCTCATCCTTCTTACACTCGGTCCTTTATTCCTGGGACCACTTCCTATTTTCACCTTGGCAAACTTTCAAGCATCCCTTATCCCTCTATCAATACCCTTTCCTAGTGACCCTAGCCTAACAATATTTATACTAATTTTCTGCACCCATACACTTATAATATTGATACCATGAGGTTCCAATCTGGTTTACCTCATTTCTAATACTATATTCCCTATAACTAAGATTTATAGTTAATTTGCCCTCTGCTTTTCCCACAACTAACATGGCGCCATTAGCCTCTAGGTGACATATAATTTCCTGTCTTGGCCATACAATATGTTTATATACCTTATATTCTGGTATATGTACTTTAATTAGACCCGGGTCTCACCTCTTCGCGACCCCTAATTTATCAATACACATATATAATAAAAAAAATTTCCAAGTATGTATTATAGGTTTTATTTTGTCCACCTCCGCATAACAACTAATACTTATTAATGTCCGGCATTTCCTGAGCTTGCCCACAGCTTTATTCTCTGTTTCCCTCAACCAAGATGGCCTCCCCAATCTCGCGAGATTCCATCAACCTATCAGGTCCCCGTTTTTCGGTCTTAACTCCGCAACTCCGTTACCTAGCAACCGCGGACTCGAGCGGTTATACGATACTAGTTAACACGCCTTGATTGGCTAATTACACCTTCAGCTGCTACATAAGCCTGTTCCCCCACCGGACCACACGGAACCCGGAAGTGAACAAGCCCTAAGGGTGAAACGCGTTTTCTGCAAGGGGTCTCGTCCACGCAGTTCCATAATGGCATTATCCTAACACACCTGTTTGGCTTCCCTGGCTCTCTGACCTATTGGTGATTCGTAAGCCCCCACTATCTTGTGGTTTGCGCCACAGATAGCAACACTTTAAGGAGATTTGTATTAATTTGTTTCCTGCATTACATATGTTACTTTTATTGTGAATATTGTGTTGTTGAGGGGCTTCTCCTTCATATGAGTGAATTTGTTAACTGAGGCCAGGACTGAGTCATTATTACTTTTGTTATCTTTTACATACATAGCACAATATCTTGGCATCAATGATTTATCTTTTGCAAACACTTACTTGTTTGCTGCTTTTTCTTTGCTGCATTTTTCTTTTTTATAGGGACAACTCTCGCATGTCCTTTTTTGTTTAATTTTTTCCCATTTTTTCCTATGTTTCTTGCCCTGTGAAATTTACTTTCCAAAGCTTCATATTATCTATATTTTATAATTGACACAGGGTGTTCTTATTTGCACTCTATCTAATACATAGAGAATTTGTTCCTATTATATCTTATATTTTCTACTGTGTTAAGCAGCAAATTATTTTTCATCATATTTTGAAGATCTAGTCTTCAGTAATTTCTTTGTGTGTAGCAGCAAAAGCTTTGTATTATTCTGTCGAAGTTATCAGCTTAAATATACGCATTATCCAATCAACCGATTATTATATTCTTTACTCACTAATTTCGTGGACTCTCATTCATGATTCCCGGAGCATTGTACCACAATAGTGGGAATTTTTGAACCGGGTCTAACGTGGAAAGCAGATCCACATATTTTCACTAACTTTTTTCCTATTCTCTATCTCCTCTCTTTCAAACCCTTATTTCTCTGGCTGGGTCCACAGGATTATCCACAGGATAACATTGGGATATTGTCGAGCGACAGCGAAAATGGCACCAACACGGTCACGAGCTTTCTGGCCTCCCAGGATGCATTGGGGCCTCCACTATATAGTCCCGCCCACTGACTCAGTCAGATCAGTTTTTTGCTTGGTGCGGCAGGAAGCCGCATGGTCACAGGGCTGCTGTGAAAGCAGCCTCAAGTTTTCATTACTTTATTTTTATAGACTTACTGTTTTTGTTTGAGCGACTTCTCTTAACAGCGTCTTAAACGTGTATTAGAAAGAGTCGCTCCAACAACTCCCCACCGGGTCGCAACAACGCTTACCTTCGCGGTACAGTGCTGTCTCGACGGGCGTCTGTGTCGGATGTTCTAGCAGGTCCAGCAGACGTTACCAGGCTGTGGCCGGAGCATGGGGAGACAGTGAGTATATGGACTTCCTCTTACTAGAGGGGTCAGGACACAGCTACGCTGATTTTGTGGAGACTACAAACAGCGTGTTGATGCGCCGAACATCTCGAGTGTGACAGCGCTACGCTCCGGGGATCATAGGCGCCAGGACTAGGTGAGGCAGCGATCCTGGGAGTTTAAGTCAACGGGGGGATTCAGACGCTCTCCTGGCCGTCCCTCCTCCGAGTTCATGGCCAGTTCCCGCGGGTCTCTCGTTTCATGAACTGAATGACCTCACTTCCGGCTCAGACGCTACCACGAGGTTACTCGGTCGCAGCTTAGACGCTGCGGTTGTGTACACTGGATATAAACCCGCCCAGACCGAGTCGCAGGCCTTTAGTGTCTGCATGCACGTGGAGTCGCTCAGCGTCCGTGTCCGTTATCAGTTACCAAGAGCGGCAGTGTACACCAGTAGTGTCTGAATCCACTCAGCGTCTTTCGAGCGTCTTTGCTTGGATATGGAAGTGTGGTGAGTCTCCCTGTATCCCGCTCCCTGGAGGCAGGGTATACAGTACTAAAAATTCCTTCTACTTCTTAGTGTGCACTGTTAATTTTTAGTACCTATTGCATATGAGACCTGTATATTACTGTGTTTTCTGCATGTTATGTTGAAAAAGAACCAGTTAAACAGAAGTACAAATTTCCTACTTATGTATAAGTTATTATGGAGGTTGTATTCTCATATGACAATGTCTAATGCTTTAACATGTGACTGACTGCTAGTATGTGTGCTGACTTTTCTGTGTAATGTCAGTCCTGTTCTGACCCTCAAATCAGGTGCACTGTGGTCAGATTGATTTCACCTCTATATACTGATTATAGGGTGTGGTTCAGTCACAAAATTGTGTAGTCAATATCAGAAAAAATGTCTGTGAGCGGCAAAAGTGATGAGGAGAATTTATCAAGCACTCCCATAGCCCTAACATGCTTATCTTGTAAGTCAGGGGTAATTGATATGATTCAATTGGTCACTTATGAGGGTTTGTGTGCAAACTGTTTCGCTTTTCAGCGAAGTAAAAAACAGGAGTTAGTTCAACCTCCAGTAGAGCCACCATGGAATATGTTCGCAAAGACTCTGTCTTCAATAGCGGACAGGTTAGCTCCAGTAGCACCACCTCAGGGGTTAGGTTACACTATGAACCCATACATGCAGCTCCCTTCCTATGGTTTGGTTCCAGTAGCCTCTACAAGCAACCAAGAGACAGGTAAGACTAAGACAGATACATCTGTATGGCAGACTACACAAGAGGATACATCGGATGATGATGCGGAAACAATAGATTCAACTCCGTATGATGATCAGTCGCAGAGCTTTAGTTCAGATGATGTAGCTGAACTCATTAATGCAGTAAAGGCTGTGCTTTCTCTGGAAGAACCAGCCAAGACAGCGTTAAAAGCAAAAGCACCTGTATTCAAACGAACAAAGTCAGTGAAAGCTGAATTTCCAGCGTCAGAGGAGTTGACGGAAATGATGGATGAGTCTTGGGCAGCGCCCGGTAAAAAGTATAAGATTCCTAGGAGATGGGATTCTTATTATCCATTTCCTGCTGGAGATTGTTCGAAGAGAGAAGTTCCTCCAAAAGTAGATGCACATGTTCTGCGACTCGTGCACAAATCTGCTTTGCCACTGTCATCTACCTCTTTGAATGATGTCACAGACAGGAGGGTAGAGAGCCTATTGAAAAATATTTTTTCTCTTGTGGGTGCAGTGGTAAAACCTGCTATGGCTTCGGCCTGGGTAGCAAAGGCAATGGGCGAATGGATAGAGGAACTAAAGAATGACATCCCCTCTCCTACTAGGGAGCAAGAGGATCGTCTTTGCCGTTTAAGACAATCTGCCCAGTATTTAGAAGAAGCAGCCATTGATGTAGGCACTGTTGCTTCTAAAGCTTCAGCCCTGGCAGTAGTCGCTCGCAGAGCAGTCTGGCTACGGACCTGGAAGGCAGATGCGGAGTCCAAGAAGGAATTGGAAGCATTGCCTTTCATGGGTAATATATTATTTGGAAAACCTTTATCGGATATCCTAGAGTCAGAGGCTGAATCGAAGAAGGTCAGATTTCCGGCTACCTACAACCCTAAGTCCAAGGGTTTAAAATTTCGCTCATTTCGCTGGCAAAGCGAAAGATAAAGAGGAGCCTAAACAACCCCAGTTTAAATCCAGGGGTAAGAAGCAGTGGGCTAGCAAAAAGCCAGCTTCCAAACCTGAACAAAAGCCCTCAGCCTGAAGAGACAGGCCTCCGCCTGGAGGATTCCAGGGTTGGGGGCCGACTCCTGTAATTTGCACACACATGGCAACAGTCAACAACAGATGCCTGGGTGCAGAAGGTAGTATCTCAGGGGTATGGGTTCCCATTCAGGAGGCAGCCTCCTCAAAGATTTTTTTGCACCAGCCCGTCTCGTATAGAGTTGAAGGCCAATGCCCTGCAAGAAGCAGTCCAAAAATTACTGCAGTCAGGTGTGATTGTCCCAGTACCTCCATCACAAAAGGGACAGGGGTATTACTCCAATCTGTTTCTAATCCAGAAACCAAATGGGTCATATCGACCAATTCTAAATCTGAAGATGTTGAACAATTACATATGGATCCCGAAGTTCCACATGGAGACGTTGCGCTCCATAATGTTGGCTATGGAACCGGGAGACTATATGGTATCTCTGGATGTGCGGGATGCTTACCTACATGTGCCTATAGCACTATCACATCAGTGTTACCTCAGGTTTGCCATCCTCAAGGAACACTTCCAGTTCCAAGCTCTGCCCTTCGGGCTAGCTACAGCACCCAGGGTGTTTACCAAGATCATGGTGGTTATGGCAGCTTGTCTGCGCAAACAAGGGATAAGGATATTCCCATACCTAGACGACCTATTAATCTTAGCACAGTCGCAAGATTTACTGTTGAGCCATCTCCAACAGACGATAGTTTGTTTACAGAGACACGGGTGGCTCATAAATTGGGAGAAGTCGTCCCTGAATCCATCACAGCGGATGGTTCATTTGGGAGCCATATTGGATTCAGACCTACAGAGAGTTCTCTTACCAGAGAAAAAGATAGTCAAAGTGCAGGTCATGGCTCAGGAAGCGTTTCAAGCCCAGACAATGTCAGTCCATGCAGCAATGCGACTGTTGGGTCTGATGGTATCAACGTTCGACATGGTGGAATATGCGCAATTCCATTGCAGCATCTCATTTTGACAAAATGGAACGGAAATCATCAAACAATAAAGAAGCAGATGATAAAGATTCCAGTAAATGTAAAAAGGTCTCTAGGTCTAGACAGACCATTTAAACAAGGGGAGACCCTTTTGGATAAAAGAGTGGCAAGTCCTGACGACAGATGCCAGCCTGCAAGGTTGGGGGGCGGTACTCGGAAGCCTATGGTTCCAGGGAAAATGGACCGCAAGGGAAATTCGCCTGCCGATAAATCTGTTAGAAATAAGAGCCATTTACTTGGCCCTAATTCAGGCAAAGGACAATCTACAAGGAAGACCAGTCCAGATCCGCTCAGACAATGCGACGGCAGTAGCATACCTAAATCATCAAGGAGGGACTCACAGCAAGAGTCTGATGGAGGAAGTAACTCCCATTCTAAAGTGGGCAGAACTCCATCTCCCAGCATTGTCGGGTGGTCTTCTGTATACCGGCGGTCGGGCTCCCGGCGCTCAGTATACCGGCGCCGGGAGCCCGACCGCCGGCATACCGACACTTATTTTCCCTCGTGGGGGTCCACGACCCCCATAGAGGGAGAATAAAATAGTGTGGCGCGCGTAGCGCGCCACCGTGCCCGTAGCGTGGCGAGCGCAGCGAGCCCGCAAGGGGCTCATTTGCGCTCGCCACACTGTCGGTCAGCCGGCGGTCGGGCTCCCGGCGCCGGTATGCTGGGCGCCGGGAGCCCGACCGCCGGCCAGCCGTAGTGAACCCGCATTGTCAGCAGTATTTGTCCCGGGTGTACTAAATTGGGAAATGGATTTTCTCAGTCGGCACACCATTCAGGAAACCGAATGGGCACTACACCCAGAAGTGTTTCAGACACTGGTGAACAGATGGGGTCTACCGGAGATAGACCTTATGGCGTCTCGTCTAAACAA
The DNA here is from genome assembly GCF_028390025.1 of Pseudophryne corroboree. Taxonomy (NCBI): domain Eukaryota; kingdom Metazoa; phylum Chordata; class Amphibia; order Anura; family Myobatrachidae; genus Pseudophryne; species Pseudophryne corroboree. The sequence continues at coordinate 51,735,733 of NC_086448.1, forward strand.
CAAAGTTCCGAGGTACGGATCAAGAACAAGGGACCCAGGAGCAGTCCTGGTAGACGCACTGTCAGTAGAATGGAGGTTTCAGCTGGCATATCTGTTCCCTCCAATATCTCTGTTACCCAGAGTAGTGAGAAAGATAAAACAGGCAAAAGGAGCAATCATTCCATTAGCTCCAGCTTGGCCAAGAAGGCATTGGTACACAGATCTGTGGAGAATGTCCGTGGAAGCACCGATACTGCTCCCTCAACGTCCAGATCTGTTAATGCAGGGTCCTTGTTGTCACAGTCATCTGGATCGCCTGTCTTTGACGGCGTGGCTGTTGAAACCTCTATCTTAGAGGCTAAAGGATTTTCAAAGCAAGTAATCCAAACCATGCTTAAAGCAAGAAAGCCTTCTTCGGCCCGTGTATATCATAGAATATGGCAAGCCTATATTCATTGGTGTTCTGGAAAAAATTACAATCCAAGAGCCTTTAAAGTAGCTAGAATTTTGGATTTTCTGCAGGCAGGATTGGATAAGGGGTTGAAGGTTGCTTCCTTGAGGGTGCAAGTCTCAGCGTTGACTGTATGGTTTCAGCAGAAGATTGCTGACCTACAGGATGTACGTACTTTTTTCCAAGGAGTAGTACATATTCAACCTCCATTTGTTCCTCCAGCAGCTCCCTGGGATTTGAATTTAGTTCTTAAATTTCTCCAGGGTCCTTTGTTTGAACCACTTGAGAGAGCAGATCTTAAGTGGTTAACAGTTAAAGTTCTTTTTTTACTGGCAATGGCGTCAGCCAGAAGAGTGTCAGATTTAGGAGCATTATCATGTAAGTCTCCTTTCCTAAGTTTTTTTCCAGACAGAGCAGTTCTCAGAACGAGATCTAGCCATCTTCCAAAGGTGGTATCAAAGTTTCACCTGAATGAAGAGATTGTAGTCCCAGCTTTTCAGGTATCGGGACTATCTGCGGGAGAAGCGTCACTGGACGTGGTCCGGTCTTTAAAAATCTACATAGATCGTACTAGTGCCATCAGGAAAACAGATTCCCTCTTCATCCTCTGCGGATTCCATAGGAGAGGTTGGCCTGCTAGTAAACAGACGCTGGCGAGATGGCTCCGAATGGTAATATCTGAAGCTTATTCTCATGCAGATCTCCCTATTCCGGCTAATGTCTCTGCACACTCTACACGTAAGGTAGGTCCTTCTTGGGCAGCACAACAGGATGCATCAGCAGAACAGATATGTAAGGCAGCCACATGGTCTTCCATAAACACATTCATCAGACATTATGCCTTGGATACTTTTGCCTCTCATGACGCAGACTTCGGGCGAAAGGTCCTCCTGTGCAATCAGGAGCGTCCCCACCACTAAAATGGCTTTGGGAATCCCAATGTTATCCTGTGGATAATCCTGTGGACCCAGCCAGAGAAATGAACGTTATGGTAAGAACTTACCGTTGATAACGTGATTTCTCTTATGTCCACAGGTATCCACAGGGATCCCACCCGGACGCATCTGATTTGAGGATCTAGACAAACACTAAAAATCTCTTCCTTCTTGTATGGAAGGGTGTGCATGTGTGTTCTTATCGCCTGTACAGGTCTCTACCTAATGTTCCTGCCTATAATCGCTGTGGAAAGAACTGATCTGACTGAGTCAGTGGGCGGGACTATATAGTGGAGGCCCCAATGCATCCTGGGAGGCCAGAAAGCTCGTGACCGTGTTGGTGCCATTTTCGCTGTCGCTCGACAATATCCCAATGTTATCCTGTGGATACCTGTGGACATAAGAGAAATCACGTTATCAACGGTAAGTTCTTACCATAACGTTCATTTCCTATATAGGTGCACTCTCATTGGTGTACACATAAATCTCTACTACCATACCACGCTGTAAGCGCCCGATCTCGTCCGATCTTGGAAGCTAAACAGCGTTGGGCCAGGCCAGTATCAGGAAAGGCGACGACCTGCGAATACCTGGTGTTGTAGAGCAGGAATTTCCTTCTCTATGTGATATAAAACACCAACAGCAGTATCACCACTAATTCTATCCTGTAACTTCTCATCATAGTGTCTACATTATCAGCAGTTTCTTTGACTGACTTATGATGCCCACAAATTTTTCTTGCAATTATGGTTTCTGTATGTAATTCAGGTGTACAATCTTTAGAGTGGTGACTGCTGATTACCATTCTAGTTATTTACGGTTTAAGTGTTTGGATCTCCCTTATAAAATCTTTGACTTGACCAACCCCCGGTTCCATCAATACAGAAACCCTGTACTGGTCAGGGGAAATGGGGGTATGACAGTTCAGTGTCTACAACCTTTCCAAATACTCTTTGAAATAAAGAGACCAGAACAATTTTAATATTTTTTGCTAATTATTAATTTGTGTCATAGATCTTTGGGAAGGGCATTTTCGTTTTAACAATGTTATTAAAAGTTATGTTTTAAGCATCTTATAAATTGTCATATATTAACTTTCTTTCTAAGAGTGCGCCCACACAAGAGCCTTCTGTTTTCTCCCATTGTAAGTCTTGTCCCGTACATGACAACTAAATTTAATGTTTTTGTGTTGGGTATAATGGAGAAAAATAATATTTTTAACCTAAAAAATAAGCCTAGTTAGACACTTTGATATTACGTTCACTTTTTTAAAAACAATAACGTCTTTATGTTAAGTTTAAACAAAAACGTATATGTTAAAACTTGTACAAATGTCCCATACGTGACAGTGGCATGGCCCTAAAGCTGATTATGGGCATAAAATAATCTGAATCCCTCATTGGTATATGCCAGTCACTATTCTATGTTCAAATCACATCAAAGAGTTTTTAAAGTGGCCTTTCCACCTTCACGTGACTTTAACTTATTGGGCGGAATATAATGGAGTCCGGACATGTAGAATGCTGGCTGATTTTGCCTTGTAAACGATTGCCCCTTTAAAAAAATAGTCCAAGTTCGGCCTGCATCCCACACGGCCGCTGAACTGGGACTTCATTACATCCCATCCATTGTCTTAAATCATCCTGCAGCTTTTACTAAATATGTTGCTTTCTTCTGTGATTTTCAACCATGTCTTTAAATCATCAGACAAAACTGTTTTTTTTTTTTGTGGCCCCTGAATGCAACATACAGTAGAGTGTATTCAAAGTTCTGTCATACCCATGGACAAATAACCTTCTACCTGCATATATAAATGTACTAGGTGCTTCATCGCACCCTACGGGCGCTCTTCACACCGTCGCAAGGGGCTACGCCCCCTTAACCCTTGCATGCCTTTCTGGGGTTTAATATTTGTATTATATGGAGTATTACCTGCATTCCTTTGTTAGTGGTTAAATATTGCACAATGAAAGGGCGTGCGATGGTGAAGGAGGCGCAGCCCCTTGCGACGGCGTGAACAGCACCTGCAGGGCACGATGTACAGAATGTAGCGGGTGCGGGGGGGACTGCGGATGGTGTCTGTAGATGCTGCGGGTGAAGGGGAGGCAGAAGTGGGGGTGGGGCCCGGATGGGGAAGGTTCGGGAGGTGCTGCGCGTGGGGGAGGGGCAGAGGAGTGGGGGATGCAGATGGGAGAGGGGTCCGGAGGCACTGCAGGTGGGGGAGGGGCAGGGGTGCCACGGGTCGGAGAGGGGCAGGTGTGGGGATGTTGTGGATGGGTGAAGGGTTCCGGAGGTGCTGTGGGATGGGAAGGGGACCGCAGGCACCATGGGTAGGGTAGGGGCAGGTACGGGTGTTGCAGCGGATGGGAAAGGAGGTCCGGAGGTGCTGCAGGTGGTGGAGGGGCAGGTGCGGGGGTGCCATTGGTGGGGGAGGGGTGGGTGAGGGGGGGACCGCTGATGGAGGAGGGTGTCTGCAGATGCTGCGGGTGGAGGGGGGCAGGTGTGGGGGGAGACATATAAGGGGGGTGAATGGTGGAAGGGGCCTGGAGGTGCTGTGGGTGGTGAAGGGGTGGAGGAGTGGGAGCCACGGGTGGTGTAGGGGGTCTGGAGTCACAGCATGTAAGGGAGGGGTGGAGTGCCACATGTGGTGGAGGGGAAGGTGCGGAGGTGTGGTGCATTGGGGAGAGGTCTGGAGGCGCTGCGAGTACTGTACATGCCATAAAAGGTAGTTGGAGGGTATGCAGTAACAGGGCCAGGACAGGGGTGACAGGGTCAGTACAGGGTTGACGGGGCCAGGACAGGGGTGACAGGGTCAGAACAGGGGTGACGGGGCCAGGACAGGGGTGACGGGGCCAGGACAGGGGTGACAGGGCCAGGACAGAAATGATAGGGACAGGATAGGGGTGACAGGGCCAGGGTAGGGGCGGCAGGACCAGGACAGGGGTGACGGGGCCAGTATAGGGTTGACAGGGCAAGCACAGGGGTGACAGGGCCAGGATAGGGGTAACAGGGCCAGCATAAGGGTGAAAGGGCCAGGATATGGGTGAAAGGGCCAGGATAAGGGTGGCAGGGCAAGGCCAGGGGTGACAGGGACATGACAGAACACAGGGCACGGGAGAGATTGGTATTAGGGACAGAACAGTGGTGACAGACAGATGTGTCTTACCGGAGTCACTGCTGCTGGCTGCTGCTGTTCCACTCCAACCTGTTGGGATCTGCTGCTGCTGGAGACTTGGCATGGCTGACTCTCTCAGGCTGGAGTCCTGCTTCCTCTGCCCGTCAGCATCCCTCCCCCCCTCCTCAGTCACACACCGCAGACCTCGCGCAGCTGCCGGGCACTGTGGTAAGGGGAGACTGGGAGTGACTGGTTAGCCCCCAGGAGATGCTGCGGCTGGAGGAAGGAGGGGGTCATAGCATGCACGTGGCGCGGACCTCACGGCTTCCGGGCACTGTGGTAAGGGGAGACTGGGAGTGACTGGTTAGCTCCCAGGAGACGCTGCTGCTGGAGGGAGGAGGGGGTCGCAGCCTGCAAGCAGCTCGGATTTCTGCAGCGCTACCCGCCAGCTAAAGTGTGCGAATGTGCTGGGCGCACTCCACTGCGGGTGGCAGCGCTGCAGCTAGCGGTGGGGTTGCCGGGGTTGGAGATAACAGAGGCAGTACGGAACCTGCACAGCGGCAGGTGCCCCACTAAACTGCAGCTAAGAAGCGTGGAGTGTGCCAGAAAGTGACGCTCCTCTGCACCAGAGAGACCCTGCTGAGTATGCCGATGTGGGGGGTCAAGTACACAGTGAGCCGGTGCCCGTCTGTCTGTATGACATACCCCCTCACACACCCTCATACCTCCCAAATGTCCCGATTTTCGCGGGACAGTCCCATTTTTTGGGGTCTGTCCCGCTGTCCCACCCGCAGGTCGCAGTGTCGGGCGGTGGGCAGTTGGAAAGCTCCTGTACTCGCTGTTCTGCTTAGCAGAGCAGCGGTGAATAGTGGAGACAGAGGGAGAGGGGGCATCAGGGGGTACGGATTAATGGGGGGGTTCCAGCAGCAGAGCCGGATTAAGGGGGGGGGGGCAAGGGATACGTACCGTTGGCCCCACAGTTTTTGGGGGCCCCCCAGCTGGAGTAGCTCTGTCCCAGCTCTGAAGCTTCCCCGTCCTGCCAGCAACAGCGGCAGCATTGTGCTACAGTCAGCACACGCTGCTGCGTGTTGGCAGGTCTGTGGTGTTGCCTGCTTTCTTCTGCCTGTGCGGGTGTGTAGGGGGGAGCGACAACCTCCTCTGGATTTAGCCCTAGCTGAGGGGCCAAAATCCCATTAAAAATATAAAAATAAAAATCGGAATTTGCATAAGGGGGCGTGGCCGCGCGGTCCGCGATTAGGCCACGCCCCCAACCCACAGCAGGCACAGCAATGAGATAGGGCTCCCCTGTCTCAAGTACCCTGGGCCCCCCGGACTCATAATCAGCCCCTGGGAGCATGCCAGCAGCTCACAGAGCGCTGGGCATGCTCCCTCACTGACGAAAACGGGGACCCTCCCGTGAAGGCACGCCCCCTTTTCGCTGAGTGTGTGTCCCTCCTTCTGCCTGGATAAAGCTCCTGCAGAAAGCTGGGAGGAGTGCACACCTGCCTGTGCCATGCCCATACTATCTGCTTCTGCTCCTAGTCTCCTATAGATTTGGCCAGATCTCTGTGACTCATTTGACTAACTCCGCCCAGTGTTGTGACTCCGCCCAGCGTTAGCAAATGAATCACAAGGTCACAGAATAGGGCTATTATATAGGAGATAGCTATAAAGTAAATAATAAAGTTGAACATTCAAAGCAATATAATTAGTAAAAGTTGCAGCAGGGCTTGTTTAAGAAAAGAAAGTTCTCTGAAGGTCAACATCATGTTTTATACTCTTCTATTTTCTAAAACTTATCCTTGAAAGTTGTACTTATAATCCCAGTACACAGAAGAGACTAACTTAAAATAAGTAACGGATGTATAAGAACATAAAAGGTTATTCTTTGTGAGCTGAGAGAGAAGAGAAAAATATATATTAAATCAGGACAAGAAAAAGTCCTTTTAAATTTTTTTTTTTCATTTAAACTTTGAATGGAACATCCGGGAGAGTATAAAATATGTAAGTTGTATTGTTTGGAGAGATAAAAAAAAGATAGAAAGTTCTCATTCAGTAATAAAACATAATAGATCTTTGTTAATTACTGTGTATGTAGTATGTTGACTTTGGTAGTCCTAACGGTCTTCCTTTGCATATATGGCTTTGGATAGATGCTCCATCCTACCTGCACTTAAGCTGTGAGGGATACAGGTTGTATGGTCTGGGCTAGGGAATGCGGAGAGAAGACACGTATGGTTCATGTTTATCCCAATTATAATAATCTTTTGGTTTCTGACTCACAGCGAACTTGGGGGTAATTCAGACCTGATCTTAGCAGCAAATTTGTTAGCAGTTGGGCAAAACCATGTGCACTGCAGGTGGTGGTGGAAGGGGGGGGGGGGGGGGTGCAGATGTAACATGTGCAGAGAGAGTTAGATTTTGGTGGGGTGTTTTCAAACTAAAATCTAAACTGCAGTGTAAAAATAAAGCAGCCAGTATTTACTCTCTCTGCAAATATTATATCTGCCCCACCTGCAGTGCACATGGTTTTACCCAACTGCTAACAAATTTGCTGCTATGATCAGGTCTGAATTACCCCCTTAAACCAGCTACAAGGAACTCCTAAAATTGAAGGTATTATTATTATTATTATTATTATTATTCCATTTTATTTATGAAGCGCCACAAGTGGTCCATAGCGCTGTGCCCTTGGAATAAATTACCTTAGATTTAGGGTTTGTTATATTTATCACAGCATGGAGAGAGATAAAGTGGAGAGAAATAAAATACTAACAGCTCCTAACTGCCATGTTACGGGTTTTGATCAGGAGACCGGCAGTGAAGATGCAGGCGGTCTAAATCCTGACGGTGGCTTCTCGACAGGTGTTTAGCAGGAAACGAACCTTAATCCTCCCCCTAACCCTCTGTCCCCGCAGCCTAACCCTAACCCTCCCTTCCCACAGCCTAACCCTAACCCTCCCTTCCCGCAGCCTAACCCTAACCCTCCCTTCCCGCAGCCTAACCCTAACCCTCCCTTCCCGCAGCCTAACCCTAACCCTCCCCTCCCGCAGCCTAACCCTAACCCTCCCTTCCCACAGCCTAACCCTCCCTTCCCACAGCCTAACCCTCCTTTCCCGCAGCCTGACCCTAACCCTCCCCTCCCGCAGCCTAACCCTAACCCTCCCTTCCCTCAGCCTAACCCTAACCCTCCCTTCCCACAGCCTAACCCTCCCTTCCCACAGCCTAACCCTCCCTTCCCACAGCCTAACCCTAACCCTCCCTTCCCGCAGCCTAACCCTAACCCTCCCTTCCCGCAGCCTAACCCTAACCCTCCCGTAGCCTAACCCTAACCCTCCCTTCCCACAGCCTAACCCTAACCCTCCCTTCCCACAGCCTAACCCTAACCCTCCCTTCCCGCAGCCTAACCCTAACCCTCCTGTAGCCTAACCCTAACCCTCCCTTCCCGCAGCCTAACCCTAACCCTCCCTTCCCGCAGCCTAACCCTAACCCACCCCTCCCGCAGCATAACCCTAACCCACCCCTCCCGCAGTCTAACCCTCCCTTCCCGCAGCCTAACCCTCCCTTCCCATAGCCTAAAACTAATCTTCCCTAACTACAGCCTAAACCTAATGCACCCCTTGCTGCATAACCCTAACCCCCCTCCTCCCCCCCCAGGCATAACCCTAACCCTCCCCCTAGTGCCTAACCACAACCCTCCCGGGCATACTTACATTTGGGATCCCGACAGTCAGTATTATGGCGCCAGCATTCTGTCCGGTATTGGTAGGGCCGGATTAAGGGCCTCATGGGCTTGGTGTTGAAAATGTTCAAGGGCCTGTTACGAGAAGCAGAGGGGGCGTGACCAATACTGTGTGGGCGTGGCCAGTGCCATGAAGACCTGCTACACTATCAGCACCAATGTCTCCCTAAATATGTAAAAGTACCAAAAAATTCATAATTTTTGTGTGGAAAATAGAAATACACTTTAATGCTTATGATTTATGGGCCTATTTTTATGTGGAGGCCTGGAGCTGTAGCTCCAACCGCGCCGGCATCAAGGCCATCAGGAACCCGAACAATATGACTACATCCCATGCAAAGAATATAACAATTTATTAAAGGGGGTGTGAGTGAACAGGCTTGTGCTGCCCTAGTCTAAATAAGAATAATATTAGTTGTTGTAGAGAAATATTAGGTGTCATGGAGGGATCAACTATATAAGGATACAAGGTTTCAGAACTATGGGTCTGATGCAAAGTTGGGCACATTTTCATCCAATATGCCAATGTGAAATGCATGCAAAATGAGAGTTGCAAGTCCGAGTTGCTTAAGATATGTCTTATGGCCCATACACACTATGCAATATCGTTCACAATCTGAACGTTATTGTTCAGTGCTAAATGATATTGCATAATGTGTATGCATGATCTGACGTACGATGCGCGCTCCCGTGGGTCGCATGTGACGTCGTTCGTCGGATTGCATGCAGTCTTGATGAGGTGATAATGTGTGGTTTTGAACTCCAGTGATGACTTTGTTTCTAAACATGGTTTGTAGTGTGTACACACGATCCGATCTAATATGATATCTTATACAATATCATACGATATTGTATCGTATGGGATCGCATAATGTGTACATAGCATTACTCTGAATGATGAATGTACAGTATGTGTTAAGCTTTAAGAGAATCATGATATGGGAGGGAGACGGGGCATCATCATCAACTAGATGAAACTAACTGGTGTTTTAATGAAGTGATATAGAAAATAAATAAAACCAGTGCATTCCCTCAACCCAAACACACACTATAAGAGGGAGCATGGGTCCCCCATCACAATGGGATTCAGCCCCATCATCTTCAGCATGGGAATAAATTCCCTAGGAAATCAGGTCCACAAAAAAGGTGCCCATTTCCCCCCTTCCCCTAGAAAAAAACACAACCTGCTGCTGCTAGAGTTGGGGTGCCGCCCAACACCACTATTGTAGTTGTTGGGGAAATAAATGGTTAAAGATAGAGCCAAGCATTTTTTGTGTGTGACACTAGTAGTCCTAGTAAGATTTGATTGGTCAGTGTGTGAGATACAGATGGGTCCACATTTATCTTGACTTCTTTGCTGCGCCTAGGCACACCATGGTTTATTAACATAAGCCCTTCATCTATTGTTCTCAGCTGCAATACAATACAGAGAACAATACATCAGGGGATTAAGTCTGACTGACCTGGTTCAATTAATCCCATTAAAGGTCAAGATAAACATGGACCCATCTGTAGCCATTTTGATTGGTTAGCTGCAGCCAGACCTCACGTGGGATCTAGCTGAAATTAACTTCACTGGTACTGTGTCAATGAGGATTATGGCTAAAGTCTAACAATGGACTACAAATATAGTAACTGGGATGTGCTACATAAAACAACTATGAGGTTATTGTTTAGGTACAGTTTTATACTACCAATATTAATGTTTCATATTTACTGTATGCTGTGAGTGCAGTGTTATGGCTTCTGCTAATGTTTTATAAAGTGTAACCCCTGTTTGGTCTATATTTATAGGTGCTGCCAGCGGAGACACCGTGATATCTGCCTCTGGAAGTAGGTTTCCGCAGACACTTTAATATGATTTTGGGCTAATCAATCAAGACCCCTCAGAAATGAAATTCCTCTCTCACTGCTTATCGATAGAAAATCTTCTTTCCTACACTTATAAATTGGCACAGGGTGGCAACGGTAACAGTAGTAGCCTTACAGCTCTCCAGGCCAGGGAGTAGTCCGCCAGTGCACGTGTGAGACGGCTTACCGGGTTCTGCATGCACACTGGTACTGGACACCCAGACTTGGGTTTCCAATTTTACCCCCAAAAGTAAATTAAAGTTTGTTTTTGAAAAAAAAAAAGATAAATAACAAATTAGTGATGGAATTTATTTGGTCAGACAAGAGACCCCGGATCCAATCTTGTATCCTGCAGTGATCCTCTGTGGCCATTGGCCTGGGCAAACCTAATCTCCACAACCATTATAATTTGTCCAGATTAGCTCAGAGTGTGCAATGGCATTCCCCACAAGGCATCAGGGTTTGGGTGGACTTGGACACTTCCGCAGTAGATGGCCATCCTGTATGTTCCTTACTTTGATTACCATACCACCATGGGCCCCAAGTAGCCCGCTCTCATCTTTTACTCTATCATTCCCATACTATTTGGTCACGTATTGTCAAACTGTCCAGTTGGTCTCCCTCACCATCCCCAATTATCCCACTGTGGTGGGGTAACCCTGCTCTCATTCCAGTCTCTCCTGGTTTAACAATTAGAACTCTGGTTACTCTTCACTCTGCCTGGTGAGAATCTCACTCTGTTGGGTAGAAGGGTGAAGGAACTGATTGTATCCCAAAACTTGTCTAAAAGGAAGAATTGGGTTTCATTTGATGTGAATGAGTGGGTGGTTGGACTTACCACTACCTTGCTATTTAGTCTAGTACAGTGGTTCTCAAGCTCGGTCCTCGTGACTCTACACAGTTCACGTTTTCCATGTCACCCGGCGGATGCGCTGTGTATCACCAACTGTCACAGTTCAAAAATCCACAAATGACCTGGAAAACATGAACTGTGTGTGGTCCTGAGGACCGAGTTTGAGAACCTGTAGTCTAGTAGAAGAAGTTCTAGAGAGCCAATAATGGCTGGGCACCTACACAACAATGCTAGTGGTGTCTGTAATTTATTCCAGTGATTTATCCTGCAAGTGGACAGTAAGAATCCTGGACATCTGGCAGAGCTCTGTCTATACGGGGTCCATAGTGTGGAGGACTAAAAGCTGTCTGGACCTCAGTTTGTTTGCGTGGAAGCAAACTCAAAGCAAGAAATGTAGTATACTAATTATAAAAGCCCTTCCTCTGTGCCTCATGCTCGGTGATACAATTGCCTCCCTTTGTGGGAGATTTATCCAACCTTTAAGAGAGCTTCTAACTGTAATTTCATAGACTGTGCTATATAGATTACAGTTGAAGCTGATTGGTTGCTATGGGCAACTTCTCTACTTTATCTCCTTTGAAGGTTTGATACATCGTGGTAAACTAAATATAGCATGTATTGTGATTTATACATATTAGTTCTGAGACCTGATGACAGTGTGTTCTTGTTCCAGCTCCAGGTGATGCAGACAGCAACATAACGCCAGCAGATGAGAGTAAGTAAATGCCATTTATAGCTGCAGCTTTTATTATTAATAATCACTAACAAGCAGTTGTATGGCAGTATCAGCAAAGATGGCGCTGATGAGCAGCCGATTCAGTGTGGGCTGGCAGGATCTGCCAATACAGAGAAGAAAAAGGGTGTGTGACCAGCCTACTGCAGATGCTGCAATGTTGAGACATAGTCCAAGTGGGGCTGGAGCAGTTAGACAGTCCAGGTAGGACTGCAGTCAGAGCCCAGTGTGCCTGGAGGCCAGTGGGGGCTAGGAAGTCAGCGTTCTTACCTGCAGGATGTAGGAAGAACCAGAAAACTCTACAACTGAGGGGTAGATGCACTCAGTCTTGGAGAGAGATAAAGTGGATGGCGATAAAGTACCAACCAAACAGTTCCTGTTATTTTTCAAACACATGGCTGGTACGTTATCTCTCCAGGGCTTAGTACATCTCCCCAGTATTTGAAAAGCTGTGTCAGCCAAGCCTGAGCCTGGGGATAAACCTGCAAGAAGCGGACAAGCCTGTGAGACTAGCTGCCCAATATACTAAGGGGTCAAGCCGTGAGTTAGTGCGCCACATAGGGCTAGGCAGGTTTTGTTTTGTTTCATTTATTCTGACTAGAGTAAAGCAGTATTTAATTTATCTAAGCCTGGAAATCAGCCTGTGGACCCTTATTAACCACCTAGACCAGGCCTGGCCAACCTGTGGCTCTCCAGCTGTTGTAAAACTACAAGTCCCATCATGCTTTGCCACAGTTTTGCTGTGAATGCTAAAACTGTGGCAGGGCATGCTGGGATGTGTAGTTTCACAACATCTGGAGAGCCACAGGTTGGCCAGGCCTGGTCTAGACTCTGCATCCTGGCACTGACCAATCTACCGAGCTAATTACCCCATATTGCCACAAGTGCTATAATCCAATGCCCAAATTATCTTATTCAAAACATCATTCACACCCAGTAACATATGCCAGAGCTTCTTGTGACCTACAGTATCGTAACATGAATGTATTCTGATCTGCTGTATTCCAGGCACTTTCCAACCATCTGACATTACCTCCACAAGTAAGTATGCAAGAGCGGCCATCTGACATTACCCCCACAAGTAAGTATGCAAGTACAGCCACCTGATATAACCCCACAAGTAAGTATGCAAGTACAGACACCTGACATTACCCCCACAAGTGTGCAAGCGCAGTCACCTGACATTACCCCCACAAGTAAGTATGCAAGTACAGTCACCTAATATAACCCCACAAGTAAGTATGCAAGTACAGACACCTGACATTACCCCCACAAGTGTGCAAGCGCAGTCACCTGATATTACCCCCACAAGTAAGTATGCAAGTACAGCCACCTGATATAACCCCACAAGTAAGTATGCAAGTACAGCCACCTGATATAACCCCACAAGTAAGTATGCAAGTACAGCCACCTGATATAACCCCACAAGTAAGTATGCAAGTACAGCCACCTGATATAACCCCACAAGTGTGCAAGAGCAGCCACCTGATATAACCCCACAAGTAAGTATGCAAGTACAGCCACCTGATATAACCCCACAAGTAAGTATGCAAGTACAGCCACCTGATATAACCCCACAAGTGTGCAAGAGCAGCCACCTGACATTACCCCCACAAGTACAGTAAGTATACAAGTGTAACTACCTAAAAAACTAGTTATTCAAGGACTTTGGTTGAATATTATTACATGGTGCTATGTGCAAAATATGTGACTCAGACTATCACATACTAATACCAATTATATTAGTACCATCAATATCATGTGCCTACTGGGTATGCGGTTATCATATTGATCGGGATCCCGGCGGTGACATTACAGGTTCCGGGATCCCGACGGGGCACCATACCGGCAAGGTAGGTGATTCCCCCTCTATGGGTGTTCACGACACCCATGGAGGGAGAATAGAACCTGTGGCGAGCGCAGCGAGCCCGCAAGGGACCTAGTTGCGCTCGCCCCCCTGCCGTCATTCCACCGCTCGGGATGCCGATGTCTGTATACTGACATTCCACGTCCTGTGCGGCGGTAAATCATACCGAACCCGCCTACTGTACTGTAAGTCTGAAATACGATATTCCAAGCCTAAAATGTGTATATATATATATATATATATATATATATATATATATATATATATATACACACACACACGTACAGTACATTATATTAGTATTATAAAATTCTGCTGACATTCCTAACTTTAGTTATATTTTACGGTGCTTTATTAAATTGAAGAACCAAGGCCCAAATGTATTAAGCCTTAAAAAGTGATAACGTGGGGACAGATAAAAAGTGATAAAGTAACAGCCAATCAGCTCCTAACTGCCATGTCAAAGGCTGGGTTTGAAAAATGACAGTTAGGAGCTGATTGGCTGGTACTTTATCTCTCTTTGGGCGG